>NW_026057578.1:25511549-25537333 GCF_023721935.1 Panthera uncia | reverse complement strand
ATATATATATATATATATATATATATATTTAAAAACAACAAATGACAATACCCAGACCTTCTTCAAAAACAGGCCAGTCTTTTTGCTTCATCTCGCCCAAGAAGCTTTAGTTGTTGACAATATCTATATGTTTGGCTTCCTCTCTGTCCTTCCTCACAACCTTGCCCCTTAACCAAAAACAAACACACAGAAAACAATTCTAACTCTTCTATCTTCACATTGTTCTGCTGGGATTATTTCTCTCCAGTTCTCCATCTCTCAAAACTCCAGAGTCAGGGGATGCCTGGCTGGCTTAGCTCGTAGAGCACGCGACTCTCGATCTCAGGGTCGTGAGCTCAAGCCCCATGTTGGTTATGCAGCCTACTTAAACAAAACAAAACAAAAAGCCAGTTTCCCACAGGATACTCCTTCTGGATTTCTAGGTACCCCTGGGTTTTCCTCCCACCCTCTCCTTCCCCCCCCCCCCTCCCCCCCCCCCCCCCCCCCCCTGCTGCTCCTCCCCTTCCAGTCTGGGCCAGACACTGTGACAGGAGGACATTCACTACATTCACTTTGCCAGCGCTCTGGGCATCAAGCACTGCCCTCAAGGGCACTGGGACACTTGGGCTCTGAGAGTGCCTCTCTTTGGGCCCCGGCCTCCAGTCTTGAGGACCCCATGCCCTTCTTAGCTCAGGCATGCCATACTCTTGCCTGCCCCTGTACAGCAGCTTTTCATTATGCTAATCTTTTAAGGAGGAAAAAAGAATAACAAAGAATTTTTCTTGTTCCTGACCTCTAGGTTATTTATAATGACAGTTCATGAGGAGCTGGGCTTCGAGCTGAAAACACTCCATTTTGGAAGGGGTGAGGCCTGGAAGGGAGGCAGAGAGGAAAGCAATGGTGACAGCCTCTATTCTGGTCTCTTGCCTCCCTCTTCTCTCACCCCTCCTGGGAGAGTGACAGGAAGGCCTTTTGACAAAAACAAAACAAAACAAAACAAAACAAAACAAAACACCTTCCAGTCTTTCTACTCTCCAGGAGCAGTACTGGTGTGGTGAGCAAGGCCCCACAGGGTCTGGCAAACCTGCTCATTCGTTCATTCGTTCGTTCGTTCATTCATTCGTTCATTCATTCATTCGTTCATTCACTCATTTGTTCATTCACTCACTCATCAAATATGTATTCAGCACCAAGCCCTGGGCTGGGGAGAGAGAGTAAAAGGTGCAACATAAACATATTGTCGCACCTGATGTCAAGTGTCACAAAGAGCCATAGGAGGGGCGCCTGGGTGGTCAGTAGGTTAAGCATCCGACTTCGGCTCAGGTTATGATCTCTCGGTTTGTGAGTTCGAGCCTCGCGTCGGGCTCTGGGCTGACAGCTCAGAGCCGGGAGCCTGTTTCAGATTCCGTGTCTCCCTCTCTCTGACCCTCCCCTGTCCATGCTCTTTCTCTGTCTCAAAAATAAATACACATTAAAAAAATTAAAAAAACAAAACAAAGAGCCATAGGGAATGCCGAGGTGTGCAGGCCTGCTGGGGGAGATGACACTGAGCTGAGACCTGCCTAACGAGGAGGGGTTAGCGTGGGAGGCCACAGGACACCAGAGCAGCACAGAGGGTGACGGAGAGGCAGGGGCTGGACCACGACCACGCAGGACTGCCTGACAGGTGGGGGAGCCAAGGCACAGCGCCAGGTGACTTACACATGGACCCGAAGCTTGTTAGGCACCCCTTCCTGACTGCCCCCACCCAAGGCACCCAACCCTTTGTCCAAATGGTTCTGAATCACCTGCCTTGGGTCACGTGTCCACCCTGGGGCTTCCAGGACAGAGGGTGCATCACATCCATCTTGGAGGCCCAGTGGTGTGTAGGAGGTGCTCAATAAGCATTTATTGAATTGGCTCTTGGTGTCTCCAGGATGCTCCGAGAGCACGTGGGCTGAACCGGCACCGCCCTCGGTGTCACTCAACAGGCAGAGACGATGGGGTGGCAGCCGCACGGCGCTCCCACTACTTCCTGGCCTCCTTGCTACCTGCTGATTAGCGCCATCACAGAAGTGTGGGGTCTTGGTGGTGCTAGGGCATCAGGGGCCCCTAGAGAGCCTGAGCCCAGCTCCTCACATTGGTTTCACTTCCAGTTTGTAGCCCTCTCAGTCCAGTACGAGCTCAAGCCTCAGTGGTAGAAGTTGCAGAGCTGGTTTCAGGGTGTCTTTGGCAATTTCAAGGATACTACTTACATGCTTTCCTATCTACCTTGATAGTAGGTGCTTCCGGAAGAAAGCCCCGCCCATAAACATGTATCCAGCAAACACATATCAAGCACCTCCTCGGTTTTGGGGCCTTCTAGGATGCTGGGGGTGGGTACGATGGGCAGTGGCTCTGGGCACCCCCACGGGCCCGTTTATCAGCTCTTGCAGAGGGACAGAACCACCAGTTCAGGATGTGGCAGGTGCGAATGGAAGAGGAAGTGCATGATCTGCAGCCTGGCTCCTTCTCAAGGCAGTCTGGGCAATCGTCTGCTTCTCCCCGTGCCAGGGGTTCTGCAGGGAACACATCAGCCCCACGCTCCCAGCAGGAACTCGGCAAAGTAAGGTGGGGGGGGGGGGAGGCGGGAAGCACACAGTAGTACCCTGAGGCTCAGAAGCAGGAAGGGCCCTGCCTCCCCTCCTCTCCCTGCGAAGACTGTTAAAGCATCCATCCAACAATAATGGGTGTCGGCCGTAGGGCGCACAGCCCTGGAATCACAGGAGCTCACCATCTAGCTGGGAGACAGATGGGTAAAGAAGCAAGTACAGTGCAGCTGCTCAGATGGAAGTCCCATCACAGTGCTGTCGGGGGGCAAAGGAGACGGCTGCCTCCATCCGGGGACAGTGTCCAGCGCAATGCAAGGGGGTGGGCTGTGTGAGGTGTTATGCCAACAGTAACAGCCACCCTCAGCAGCGATGGCTGTCACGGACTGACTCACCCTGGATGCCAAGAATACACACTTGGCTTCATGTACTCCAGCAGCCCCAGAGTAGGATTTGCTTCCATTTTATTTATCTTTTTCATTTTATTTTTTTAAAGTAAGCTCTTCGCCCAGTGTAGGGCTCGAACTCAGACCCTGAGTTCAAGAGTCTCATTCGGGGTGCCTGGGTGGCTCAGTCGGTTAAGCATCCGATTCTTGATCTCCACTTAGGTCGTGATCTCAGAGTTTGTGAGATCGAGCCCCACGTCGTGCTCTGCGCTGCCCCTGTGGAGCCTGCTTGGGCTTCTGTGTCTCTCCCTCCCTCTCTGCCCCACCCCTGTTCACATTCTCTCTTGCGCGCGCTCTGTGTCTCAAAATAAATAAAGTTAAAAAAAAAAAGGCTCATGCTCTACTGACTGAGCCAGCTAGGTGCACAGGAATTGCTCCCATTTTAGAGACGGCAAAATTGAGGCACGCAGAGGGGGGCAACTTGCTCATGGGCCCCCAGGCAGTAAGTGTGGGTCTGGAAGGAGGAAGCTGGCATGCCGGTTTCCAGAGACGTTCGCCCAAGGGAGCACTGACAGGGGCTTCCAGGAACCTGATATGTTTAAACTTGCCAACTTGTTCCGTCTTGTTTCCAGCATCCCTAACCAGCTAGCAGGGTGGGGCATCGGTCCTCGGCTGTGCCACAAAGACAGGGATGAGGGGGCAGGCCTGACTCAGCCTGCAGATAAGTCTGGGAGGAGAAGACCTTGACCCAGATGCTCCTCAGCAACTAGATTTTCCAGGCCCTCCAGAGGCTGCCCCCTCCCCTCCGCCCCCACCGCCTGCAGCCGGCTGCAAATTGCTTCCAAATGTTGATAATTACAGCAGACCCAATCTAATCAACACCTGAGAGGGAATAGGGGGCTCCTCCTTCCAGAGTGTCCCAGAGCACTTGGCATCCTCATCTCCCTTGAGCCTCTAGTACGGAGGCAGGATGTGGGTCATGGACCCCATTCTCTGAGGCCTGGGCTCAGTGACTTGCCCAAGGTCACGCAGACCTTTCAGGCAAAGAGGAGTCAGAGCTCAGCTTCCACTTACCAGCAGTGCCTTTCCTTCCCTGAACTGAACCAGCTTTGAAGGAAGAGTGGAAGATCCACAGGAAGGGGCTCTGGTAGCCACAGCCAGGCAGGACTCTCAGCCAAGTCAGTCAGCGTCCAGCCCCCCTGCAAAGCTCTGGGCCTTGGCGGGTGATTTCAGAAGGAAAACCTCGGCACGGGCAGGGATCTCAATAGCATCTAGTTTAAACCCTTTCTGGTACAGATGGAGTAATGGAGGAGCAGAAAGAGGGCGCAGTTTGCCCAAGATCACACAGCAAGTTTGATTCTAATCCCCTGACTCCCCCATCTCATCCTTCTCTATGGCACACACTAAGAGGGACTCTTCCTCCAAATTCATCTTCTTCACAGGTTTTCCCTCCCAGAGGAAGGGGATGAAGTGTAAGGAATGGCTTTAGGGCTAGGCAGACTGGTTGGAAGCCTCACTCCCCGCAACGTAACTGCTGTGTGTCTTCCGGCAACTGGATTCCCCTCTCTGAGCCTGTTTCTTCATATTTAAAATAGGGAAAATAATAACTGCTTCTTAATGTTGTAGTAAGCAGTTGATGACATAAGGTGTCTACAAGATGGAATTTTCCACCTGGGCCCCCGGTGGTCCTTCCTGGTGCCTAGTAGGCGGTCAGACATTCCACAGATTCCCTTCCCCCTCTCCCTCACTTTCCCAAGCTCAGAGACACACATCTGTCCAGGCTCTTGGACGGGCTTGAAAATCCTCCCACGCTGGCCACAAGCACAGGGCTTCTTTCTGGAATGGTTTCTCTGACCCTGGGGAGATGACAGAGTGAGTCAGGGAATTCTCTGGGGGAGAGCTCCCAAGGGCTGGTGCACGGATGGAGGAGGCAGAATCTGTCCTCACCAGTCACCCTGGCTTCCTGAGAGCTCAGCCCCCTCCCTCCAGTCCCGCCCAGAACCTGCTGGCTGTAGAGGCCTGCTGGGCAGAGGGGCTCTTAGGGAGCAGCCTTCCTCTCCCCCCAACAACCCCCCCCCCACACACACACACACGCTGCCCACAGACACGAGGCTGCTGAGAGCTGCACGGGAGTGAGGCGGGCACTGGAGCTGAAAGCTGCTGACGGCAGGCCTCTGAGGAGGAGCACGGTGGGGAGGAGCGGGGGAAGGAAAAGAAAGGAGGAGGAGGAGAGAGGCCTGGTGGGTCCTGCTGGACAAGCTAAGAAAAGCTCTGGGGTAGAAAAACCGCCAGAGATGCACAGTTGCCCTCCCCTCCGAGCGGGCGGGAGGCCCTTCCTTCCCCGGGGCCAGCTGCCCCAGGCAGATTAGTACGAGGCTCCGGAAAAGCAGGCCCCACACACCCGCCTGCGGGAGGCTGCCAGCTGAGTCAGCCTCTCTACCTGTCAGGAAATCATTCATAAAAAATGACACCTTCCCAGCGCCCGGCTCCTGGCCTCACCCCAACCACTGTCCCCGAGCCAGCTACACAACACAACGACATTACCTCCAGCCTCCTCCCTCCTGCCTCTCCCCCGCCCACTTTACACTCTCCTCCTGGGATAAAGACCAATGTGAAATAAGGCCAGCTCAGCCTTGGTGAATCGCATCTGCTGGTTGTTTGCCCTGGGGACAATGTCAGCGGTGGACACTTCTTTATCTTCAGTGTATGTACGGTAGCTAGAGGCTCCCAGGACACCTCGATAGACATAGATCACTGGGCCAGTCCTCCCACAAAGGGAAACTGAGGTCCACAGTGGTGAAGTGACTCGCCCCAGGTCACACACATCCTCAGACTTGAAGCCCATGTCCCCTCAAATGGAGGTGTCGTAGGTTGTCCTTCTCACTTCCCATCATTCAAACCCTGATGTACTCCTACCTGGGAGATAAAATGCAAGTTGCTCTCCTGAAGAACTCAATTCCTTAGCACAGCCCTGTGTGCCTGGGCCCTGCTAACCTCTGTCCTCATTACACTCCCCCTTGCTGTCCTTCTCCAGCCACCCTGGCGTCCTTGTTTCTCAAACCCACCAAGCATGCCGCAGGGCCTTTGTACATACCACGCCTTCTGTCTACCATACATTAGTCGCCAGGCTCCTTATCATTCTCCAGGACTAGGTTTCTTGTCACCTCCTCAGAGAGACCTTCCCTGACCACCACAAGAAGCCTCCCCCCACCACACATTATCCCTATCCTTGCATTAAAATAGTTCCCAACCCATATTACAATTACGTACTTCTTTACCTATCTATTATCTGCGCCCACGTGTAGAGTAAGCCTGTAAGGTTGGTTTTGCTCACAATGGTGTCTCCGGGCCTGATGCAAAGCAGACCTTTGGCAAATATTTATTATATAAGTAACTGAAGGACTTATCGTATATGATCAGAACCCCTCAGGCTGGCACTCAAGTCCCTCTGTCCTCTGACTATATCACCAAGTCGACCAGTCAAATGATCAGAACATGTCCATTCCTTTCACTGTTCTTACTTTTTTTTACCTCGATTTTTTTAAGTGTATTTATTTAAGTCAACTCTATACCCCACACGGGGCTCGAACTCACAACCCCCGAGATCAAGAGTCCATGCACTGTCAACCGAGCCAGCCAGGTGCCCCTCATTGCTCTTATTTGACATTCATGAGAGAGGGGTCAGAAGGACACTGGAGGAGGGGGTGGAGCCAAGAGTCTGGAGCCCAGGCACAGGGCTCCACCCACTCAGGTGAGCACCCCGCCCTGTGGATGATGATGTGAGACAGCATTCTGTAGGACACTCCACAAACTGCCGGCGTCCCCTTCTCTGTGGCCCCAAGCATGGCAGAGTCATCAAACACCCATGGCTTCATGACAGGTGTTTCGAGCTTGTCTGGGTCCCCCTCTGATCAATCTCTAATCAGCATTTACGAGCACCCACTAGGACCCAGACCTATGTCAGAAGGCAAAGCAAATACAGTAAAAACCTTGGATTGTGAAGAACTTGGTTCTGCGAGTGTTCCACAAGACGAGCCAACATTTCTAATAAATTTTAACTTGATAAACGAGCGATGTCTTGCAATATGAGTACGACGTGGCACAAGATGTCACATGATGACGACTGAGCCAATGGTTCTCTCTCTCTCTCTGCAGGTTTGTGGGTAATGCTCCCCTGCTCGGACTGTGAGTGACGTCTCCCATGCTCAGATGCTCAGTCTCAGGCCGTGGTGTTTGGCGGAAATCAGTCATGTTTCAGAACATTGGTGCCCACAGGTGCCCACAACTGGCACTGGCGTATTTTTTGTCACTTTGAAGCACCTGCGGACAGTCCTTTGCTTTTCCAAACAAGAGTAAACTTAGGGATGTTTTGATTCATTCTAGGTCAAGCTGCCTGCAGATAGAGACCCCTTCCTCTGCTGCCTTATTGCCAGTTATGTTAATTACAATATATGACAGATTTTATTAATACTGTACTGTAGTCAATATCCATTAGTGATAGTGAAAGTGGTCCTACAAAACAACCCTCCTCTCTCTTGTCTCTCTCACACCAGCCACGAAGGTTTTCAAAGGTCAGTGCAAGTTAATTTATTTACTTTTCTTTTCTTTTTTTTAAATGTTTTAATTTATTTTTGAAGGAGAGAGAGACAGAGCATGAGCCGGGGAGGAGCAGAGAGAAAGGGAGACATAGAATCCGAAGCAGGCCCCGAGCTCTGAGCTGTCAGCACAGAGCCTGATGCGGGGCTCGAACTCACGAGCCGTGAGATCATGACCTGAGCCGAAGTCGGACACTCAACCGACCGAGCCACCCAAGCGCCCCTATTTACTTTTCTTTATATTTTGTATTTTCTTTGTTATTTTGCATTATATTACATTATTGTAATCATTTTTATATGAATATTTTGGGGCTGTGGAACGAATCCTCTGAGTTTCCATTATTTCCTATGCGGAAATTCACTTCGACATACAAGTGTTTTGGATTAGAAGCATGTTTCCAGAATGAATTATGTTTGCAAACCAAGGTTCTACTGTACATCCAAATGATAGGATCAAGTGTTCTGAACATTGTGTATACATGAGAATCACCCAGGGAGCCTATTAAAAATGCAGATGCCCCAACCGTGCCCCCATCCCATGCTAATCTCACAAGTCTGGAATGGGGCGAAGCAAAGGCCCTGGGGGATTCTGATGCACACCAAGGGACCTAAGGAGCTTCTGAAAACATTGATGGCAGGCCCCTCTGCTGCCAGAGATCCTGACTCAAGGGCCAGGGACCTGACATTGGTGTTTTCAAACATTCTCCAGGTGATTCTGTGGTGCAGCCAGAGTTAAGAACCACTGCCTAGATCCTCGTTTTCTAGATTACTCCAGCTGACCCAAGTCAGAGGACCTGGATCATCTTGTGGGAAGTGGATGTTCAGGGTCAAGGCCACCCAACTTCTGTCACCAGCACGCTTGGCAACACTGAACACTTACTATGGGCTGTGCTGGACACGTCCCCTGCCCTTGAGGCCTTCACTCCCACTCGGGCTGGGAGACAGCTAGGAGGAGGGCCAGACCAGAAGGCAGGACATGATGTTCCTGTCACTCTTCTGAGAAACACCTGGCTGTGACTCCCTTCAGGACCAAGTCCTAAGGCTGGCCTGCTAGGATCTAGTCCTTTACTATCTTATGTCAACCCTGGGTCTCTGTCACATCTGTCACCTCCCTGCAAAGGCAACACCGTTCCCTCAGCAATACCATCACCCCACCTTTCCTGCTTGCCCAGATCCTGCTGGTACCTCTCCCCAGTCTGAGTCAGACATGCCCCTCTGGGGCTCCTGGGTATGCCCTGCACTCTTCCTCCAGTGGGCATCTGTGACACTGCCCTGGAGGCACTGTCCTTAAGAACAAAGCTGGGCATCCCAAGTATTGAGCCCAGGCAGGTAGTGGTCTGGGGGAGCAGAGGGTAAGCACGGACCAGATGTGGTTTCAGGTTACTGTGGCCAGGTTCAAAAGACTCCCAAAAGGACACAGAGCCTCAGGCAGGGCAGAGAGGAGACTATTCTGTACCAACTCAAGGACTAGAAGATTGCCACAAGAATGGAAATCTATAAATTGACAGTCTAGGAATTACCGTTTACTTTGTCACTCGGTTAAACTCCAGACTCTACCATATACCAGCTGTGGGTCTTTGGGCAAGCTATTTAATCTCTCTGAACCTCAGTTTCCTCATCTGTACAATAGAGATCATTATAGTTCTAAGTCAGGGTTATTCAAAAGCAGTGGAACAAGCCAATGTATATAAAGCACTTTAGGTAGTGCCTGGCATAAAGAATCATTCAGTAAATGTTGGCAATTATTATTGTTATTATTACTCATGGAACACTCATACTGAAAAGGCCTTTAGAGATCATCTAAATTAACTCCTGCATTTTATAGCTGGAACTGAGGCAGGAAAGAGGAAGGTCTCACTGGCGCTCTGTCCAGCCCTCATACACCCAGTCGACAGGGTCCCCTTCCAGGCCACTGGGGAGAGCAGGTGAGGGGCTGCTGGGAATCAGCTGATGTGCTGGCAGGATCCCAGCCTGGAGTTCCCAGTGACTTAGAGCCTGACAGAGTCCCGACATCTTGGCTCTGTTTCCGGCGAAATCGTTCAGCATATTTTAGGATCAGCAAAAACCCACAATGCCTTTGGCTGAGCACTTTTCCTCTTCTTGTTGAAGCCCAGGGGTATTTTCTAGGAAATTGAGTCCATCTGTTTCTGATTCATTTGTACTTAACTCATCACCAAGCTGTTTTGTAAGAGCCCTTTGATGTGAAAGCCGCCTTATTCTATAAGCCTCTGTAAGCCTTTATTTAGTCAACAGTAGGTAAATGGTCTCTCGAAGAGGCCAGAGGCAGCTTCTTGATCTTCCTCAACACACTGGGCCATGAGAAGGGAACGTGTGGCCCTGGCACTCCCCCTCTTTCAGCCTGTCAGGGCAAAGCGACAGCTCCTGACTCTGGACCAGCCTGCAGTGAGGCCTCCACAACCACTCACCCCCTCTCCTCCCCGGCCGGTGCTCTTCCTTGTCCACCGTGCACAGCCTGTCCACACAGATTTACCATTTCTGGTGTGTTGCCTGAGTTTCTTGAACTTGATTTCAAGTTCCTTGATGATGAGAAGCTAGATATCCTAATTCACTCTGCGCCCCCCCCCCCAACCTCCCCTGCCACACCAGCACCATGCCTCGTACACGGTTACAGGGACCATTACTTCCAAACCAAAAACCTATGGAAAAGATCTCACAAGCTTAAGGGTTCCCAAAGGGACAAGGGGGCAGAATTTTGAAACTGGGGCTGCCATATACACAGCAAACAGCTCAAAAAACCATTGATTGAAGGGAACATATAAGAGTATAACAGGGGGTGCCTGGGTGGCTCAGTTAAGCATCTGACTTTGGCTCAGGTCATGATCTCATGGTTTGTGGGTTCAGGCCCCATGTCGGGCTCTGTGCTTCAGAGGCTGCTTCAGACTCTGGGTCTCCCTCTCTCTCCTTGCCCGTCCCCTGTGTGTATGCCCTCTCGCTCTCTCTCTCTCAAAAACAAATAAACTTAAAAAAAAAAAAAAGTATAACGGGAAGAATCTGTCTTCCCTTCTCTCTGATATCCAGACAAAGCACTCCACAAGTCTCAAACCTGCCGTTTTGTACAGCAGGATGAAAAAAAAAAAAAATTGAAGAACAACCTAATCCACTAGATGAAACTCTTTACTAAATTCAAGGGTGAGTTCATCATGAAGTGCTCCTGGGGGAAGCCAACGCGTTTTAAGGGATGTCTCTAAATTTCAAGGCTCCTCAACCCATGCTTCAGAGGCATCTCTGTCAGAGGTAGAATCTTAGCAGAGTCCCCCTTGGCCTGGTCATATTCTGTGTTTATTAAAGACGTGTTCAGGGGTCTCTCAAAGGCAGGGGATGGTGTATGTAATACAGGAGTTCTCAGATTGGAGCGTATACCACAATCACCCTCAGAGGCTTGGTTAAAACACTGATGACTGGGTCCCACCCCGGAGTTCCTGACTCCGTAGGTCTAGAGCGGGGGCAGAAGAATTTGTATTTCTAGCAAGTTTCCAGGGAATGCTGATGCTATTGGTCTAGGGACCACACTTTGAGAACCACAGGTCTAACCATTCCTTCAGTCCTGGGGTGAAAATTTTAGGGAAGGGGTGCAGTTACCCAGTACCAATGATTGTATTTCCCTTTTTCTCTTTACCAACAACCCAAAGATGGGTGACAGCAGTGACAATGCACCAACCCCTCTGGAGCAGACCCTGGGCTTTGCACCGGGCAGAGGCCACCTCCGTCGGTCCTTACAACCACACTGTATATAAGGCAGCCACTCAATTCTACAGATGAACCCAAAGGTGCACAGTGGTGAGGTGAACCTCTTCAAAGTCACATGCAGCTTAGCATCTGAGCTGGTGCACATCAGGTGGCCAACGTATTCTCATGGAACAAGCGTATCCAGGAACACAGCTGGTAAGAGGCAAATTTGAACCCAAGTCTGATTCCAAAGCTCAAACTCATTCTGCCACATCAGCGGGAAGCATTAAAAGTCATGCAAGTTCTGGGAGGCGAGGACTAAGGACTAAAGCTTCTTTGTCGTTTTTGTTTGTTTGTTTGTTTATTTTGAGACTGAGTGTGCATGCTCGCATGGGCTCAAGGGAGGAGCACAGACAGAGAGAGAGAGGGAGAGAGAGAATCCCAAGGAGGCCTACAAGAAACCTGACTTGGGGCTTGAGCCCATGAACCTCGAGATCATGACCGGAGCTGAAATCAAGTCAGAGGCTTAACGGACTGAGCCACCCAGGTGCCCCTCTCTTCCTCTACTCCTTTTTCTCCTTTTCTCTTTCCCTCCCTTCCTTATTTCCTTCTTGATTTTATAAGAGTAGAGATACCTGAAAGTTTTTCTGAATTAAATATACCATCAAGATGCTCAGGGCTGGATCTAGGGGCACAAGAATGAAAAGACACAGTACAGAGCTGGCTCCAGAGGGGCTGTGGGAGAAGTGGGGCCACCAGCTAGAAGAATGGACTCCCAGGTTATGGGCCCACATCAGCCACATCATGGCCTTTTTAGGGACAGGGCAGAAATGTTAGGGACAGAAATAATTCAGGTCGTTGGTGTGGAGGAAGTTCAACTGTTTTGGTTGAAAAAGTTTTTACAAAAATAATAGCTGTTCTTAGCAATCTGAGGGGCAGGGAAGGAGGTTGTTTTCACTTTTCATCATTTTCAGTTCTGTTTGAACTTTTGATTGTGCACCTTTCATGTATTATCTCTATAAATGAATCATATGCTTATATTGAAAAATTTAGAAACTACAGATAAGCAAAAGAAAAAATTAAAATTAATTAAAATTATTTTTAAATTAAAAATTACATTTCTATGTAAACATTTTTTACAAGAGTGGGTTCTCTTTGACCTGTTTTGACAACCTGATTTTTTTTTTTGCCTATACACCATGACCATGATCCCTTTCACACACTGTCTTCTTCAGTATCAGCTTCAGTGGCTGCATGCTATCCCATTCTATACCTATATGTAATGTATACAACAAATCTCCGATTACCTAATACTAGATTGCTCTCAATTAGTTGCTATTACAAATGTTTATTTTTAGACTACTACCTTTAAGTCATCATTGGATCACTCATGATTCAAAAAGAGCCCAATCTGGATCAAAAAATGGTTTAGGGTGCCTGGGGTAGCTCAGTCAGTTGAATGTCCAACTCTTGATTTTGGCTCGGGTCATGATGTCAGGGTCTTGGGATCAAGTCCTGTGTCCGGGCTCCACGCTGAGTGTGGACCTGCTTGAGATTCTCTCTCTCTCTCTCTCTCTCTCTCTCTCTCTGCCTGTCTCCCCTGCTTGCACACTCTCTCTCGAGTTTTTTTTTAAATGATGTTTTGAGATTCTTCCTGTCTTAGCACAGAATAAGAAATAAAATATTCTTGGAGATGTTTCAGTGGGGATTAGATTGTATAATACTTCCTAGTTTATGTAATTCTGTTAATACCTTTCCAATTTTATAGAATTTTATGGAATGTGGATTATCTCTCAATAAAAAACAAACAAAAACCCTTTCTATTTGGGAGTTGGATGACCAAGGCTCCAAATATTGCCCGGTGACCCCATGTAAGCACAACCCTTGGTGTGTCCTTTTTCTCCTACCTGATGTAACAACTCCCAACTCTGAGGGTGTCCTGAGCTTCAGAAGATGATGGATGTGAAAGAATGAATGCTGAAAAAACTATATTACTGTTCTTTATTCATAATCACCAATGCAGGGAACAACCCATTCCATTGGTTAGCAGTAAATAGATAAAAACCAAACAAAACACCTGAGGTGTATCCATACCATGGAATGTAAGCCAGGCATAAAAAGGAATAAACTACTGATGTGTCAATAACATAGATGAATCTGAAAAGCATGCGAAGTGGAAGAAACTGGGCACAAAAGGGTGCATATTGAATGATTCCACTTACATTCTGGAAAAGGTGAAACTATAGGGACAGCAATCAGGTCAGTGGTTACCAGAACTGGGGGTAAGAGGAGAGGATTGCCTATAAAGAATAGGAGGGAACTTTTTGGGGTGATGGAAATATTCTGTATCTTGATTGTGGTAATAGTTACATGACTACGTACACCTACTCATTGAGCTGGGTGCACCTCAGTGGCTCAGTCAGTTGAGCATCCTACTTCGGCTCAGGTCATGATCTCATGGTTTGTGAGTTCGAGTCCCACATCAGGTTCACTGTTGTCAGTGTAGAGCCTGCTTCAAATCATCTGTCCTCTTCTCTCTCTGCCCCTCCCTTGCTTGTGCTCTCTCTCTCAAAAGTAAATTTAAAAAACATTAAAAAAAAAACTCATTAAGCTGTATACTTAAAAAAAGTGAATTGTATTGCACATGAGTTATGCCTTAACAAATCTGACTTCCCTCAAAAAAACCAAAAAACTATAGTGCCATCCAAATACAAGGTATCATCCATCAGACATTATCCGTAATGCTTTTCACAGTTCTGAAATATCTTTGTGAAATATAACAAATGTAAAAAAAAATACAATCCAGAAAAGACCAAATATGTTTCAGGAAGATATGTGTTGTTCGGCTATCTGCCTTTTCGAAAGGTCATTTTGACACCCCAGCAAATGCTCGTGTGTGAGGCAGCTGGTCCCACAGTGGAGCAGCTGACCACTTGAACTGTTTGGGGATTTTCCTTGTCATCACGTTTTGGGTTTTTTTGTTTGTTTGTTTGTTTTTTTCTTTTTTAAATCACCAGAGTAAAATTAATTCTGTGTCAGAACTGAACAGTGAATGTTTCCTCCACCCCAACCAGGGCAGTCCTTTTTCCTCCAGGGAAAGAAGACAGGTATTGCTGATTGATCTTTTGGCCTGACTAGTGCCGTCTTAAGAAACGCTGTGCTCCAAAAGTAAATAAGATATAAAATAAGAAGAATCTGTAACCAAAGACTAGGTGAACGGATAGCAGATTTTTAAGCAGAATAGGAACAAGAGTGAATCAATGCAAAGATGAAGTGCTAACAGTAAGAAAGACCCTGCTCAGAAGCCCCAGCACTGCAGCAGAATCTCTACCTAACAGTCTACAGGCCCTCTGATCAATGCCCCTGATTCGATAGATGATATTTGGAATGAAATTCCAATCGATAAAGTGACTGGAGGAGCTCCTGGGGTTCATAATGAAATCTGCACTAGAACAATTGGGAGTGAGGATATAACCTCCTCTTGCATAGAACTAGAGGCACTGAAAAGACAAACTGCCAGTTACCGGTGTAGACAGCTTATTGTCCACAGGGACCAGGGGAGCCCTGGCCCACAGGA
Organism: Panthera uncia; assembly: GCF_023721935.1. Classification (NCBI taxonomy): domain Eukaryota; kingdom Metazoa; phylum Chordata; class Mammalia; order Carnivora; family Felidae; genus Panthera; species Panthera uncia. The sequence continues at coordinate 25,522,542 of NW_026057578.1, read as the reverse complement.
GGCGCTCCAAGAATGTTGGTGGGATCATGGAGCAAGGTGTTCAACGGCTCCTGGAAGAAGGCCCTTGGAAGAGGGGCAGGTTGCCTTGTACTAAGACTTATCTATGATCTGTGTTAAAACTAACCAATGATCAAGCCAGGCCTGTTTAACAGTCCTGCCACAGAGGATCTGCACACAGCCTCATTTCATTTCGACTGACAACAGGACCTGTGACCAGGTGGGGGTTGGGATGCCAAGTGTTAGGGTTCCTGAGCCGAAAAACAAGTCTTATCAAGGAGCTCACAGGCTAGTGGGGAAGAGAATCCTGGAAACAAATAATTACAATAAGTTGATAATGAAGAGCTCACCGTTAGTTGGGCAGGCATTATGAGCCACCCGATAACCCTGTGAGGCGAGAACTATACCTGTTTCACAAATGTGGAAACTAAAGTTCTGAGAGGTTAGGAGCTGGCCTGAGGGAGACACAGAATCTGAAACAGGCTCCAGGCTCTGAGCTGTCAGCACAGAGCCCGACGCGGGGCTCGAACTCACGAACCGCGAGATCATGACCCGAGCCGAAGTCAGACACTCAACCGACTGAGCGACCCAGGCGCCCCTAGACAAAGTATTTTTTTTTTAATTTTTTTTATGTTTATTTATTTTTGAGACAGAGAGAGACAGAGCATGAATGGGGGAGGGTCAGAGAGAGAGGGAGACACAGAATCTGAAACAGGCTCCAGGCTCTGAGCTGTCAGCACAGAGCCCGACACGGGGCTCGAACTCACGGACTGTGAGATCATGACCCGAGCCGAAGTCGGACGCCCAACCAACTGAGCCACCCAGGCACCCCGGGGAAGTGTTTTTTTAATGTCAACTTATTTATGGGGGTGGGGGGTTTCAGAGACAGGGAGAGAGAGAATCGCAGAGCCCAAGCTGAAATCAAGAGCCAGATGCCCAACCGAGCCACCCAGGTGCCCCCTGTAGTGGAAGTGTTGGCGGAGACCAGAGTTCTCCTTATTATGGCCTGGAGACGTCAGAGGAGGCCCTCTGAAGTGCCCTGGATGCTACATCTCGAAGCATTGGCAAGCACTGTGGGCCCAAGGGGAAAAGAGGCAGATGGCTTCATGGCTTGTCAGCTGTCAGTAGGCTGGTAGACCAGACACTCCTCTACAGGACACGTGCCAGGAGGCAAGGGGGATGGAGGGGTGGAAGATATAGGCGGGACCAGACTGTGGGGGGTTGGTGTGCTAAGGAGTTTGGACTTTCCCCTGGATACCATGCAGAGTCACGAGCATTTGGATCTGTCTACTGACATGAGACTTGCCCACAAGAATGCTCACACAGGAAACAGGCCAGATAGCAGAAGCTGTGAGGTTGAAGCCTGGGGTGGGGCCATCAGGAAGCCACTGTTGCGATCCAGGTGGGGCCGGAAGGCTTGAATTGGGCAGGGCCAAGGAGCTCCTTGGTCAGAATCTGTCCAGTGGTCAGCTGGGTGCAACCGTTACGGAGTATCCTGACTGAGACCAGCACTTGCCAGGCTGAATCCCCTTCACGTCTCTCAGGATTGCATTTCTGAACTAAGCAGGACACCCATGGCTCACTGGGCTCACCTTTAGCCAGTGACCAGTTTCAGTCTCTAGGACTCCACTTCCCCATTTGTAAATATGAGTGGATTTAACTAGATTGTATGTATATTTAGGGTGTCTTCCTGTTCTGACATTCTGTGAATTCTTTTTACGTTAGATTTTCATGGTTTCAGGCATATGAGGCCCCCAGAAATCTCACAGACACATTTGGACATTGTCCAAAGGCACCAATTTGCCCTTCTTTGGTATTTGTAAGATTAATTTGCTAATCTTGCATACATTGGAACAATCTCTATATGTCAGTTTGGCACCGTAATGGTTAATTTTATGTATTAACTTGGCTGGCCTGCTATGGCCAAATATTTGGTCAAACATTATTCTGAATGTTTCTGTGAAACTGTTTTTTTTTTTTTTATGAGATTAACATTTAAATTGGTGGACTTTTATATGAGAGTAAAGCAGATTCTCCTCCATAGTGTGGGTGGGCCTCATCCAATCAGTTGAAGGCCTTAATAGAACAAAGACTGATTCCCCAGGGGTGCCTGGGTTGCTCAGTAGGTACAGCGTGACTTTGGCTCAGGTCATGATCTTGTGGTTTGTGGGTTTGAGCCCTGCATCGGGCTCTGTGCTTACAGCTCAGAGCCTGGACCCTGCTTCAAATTCTGTCTCCCTCTCTCTCTGCCCCTCATCTGCTCATGCTCTCTCTCAAAAAAAAATAAACATTAAAAAAAGAAATAAAAAAAAGACGGATATCCCTACCTCCCCCAGCAAGAAGAAATTCTTCCAGCCTATCCCGCAGATTTTATTTTTTACTTTATATATTTTTTAAGTTTATTTATTTTTCTAGTAATCTCTACACCTAATGTGGGGCTCGAACTCATGACCCCAAGGTCAAGGGTCTCATGTTCTTCCAACTGAGCCACCCAGATACCCCTATCCTGCAGGCTTTACCAAATCTCCACAATCATGTGAGCCAATCCTTGAAAGTCAATCAATCTGTCTGTCTACGGTTCTGTGAATATGCTACAGCCACAGGAAAGAATGCACTTTATATACTGACATGGAAAGTTCTCCAAGATATATTAAGGATAGTACATATAGTGTATAATCATCTGTATATAAAACAAAAAGAGTAAACATTTAAATTCTCATTGGTTATATGTTGGGGAAAAACCCTCTGGAAGGACACTTAAGAAACTAACAGCATGGGGCGCCTGGGTGGCTCAGCTGGTTAAATTGATGTCTGACATCGGCTTAGATCACGATCTCATGGCTCTGCGCTGACAGCTCAGAGCCTGCTTCAGATTCTGTGTCTCCCTCTCTCTCTGCCCCTCCCCAACTCGTTCGTGTTCTCTCTTTCTCTCTCAAAAATAAAATAAAACATTAAAAAAATTAAAAACAAAAAAGAAACTAACAGCAGGGATTATCTGTTGGAGGAGAGTAGTAGGGAAACTGAGTAAATGGGATAAGGCAGAAGAACTTTTTGTTTTATTCCTTTTCATACTCTTTGATAAATGCACATATTCTTTGACCCAGCAATTCCACACCCATTTGTTTACCTTATAAATACGCTTCCACACATGCAAAATGACATACCTATAAAAATATTCAGATGCAGCATCATTAATATGAGAAAAAGAATGGAACCAACCTAAACACCTACCAGCAGGAAACCGGTTAAATAAATCATCCATGTGAAGAAACATGGTGCATTTGTTACAGAGGACTGCTCTCTCTGTTCTGATGTGGAACGATTTCCAGGGTAAGTAGAAAAAAAAGCAAGACACAGGATGCCGTGTGTACTTCCCACTTGTGTGGGAAGAAAATCAGACCCTATGCCTGTGTATTTGCAAACGCAAGAAAAGAGTCCAGAAGGGCACAGAATAAACTGTAACAGTGGTTACCTCTGGGGAAAGGCAACAGGGAACTAGGGAATGGGCGTGAGGCACAAATTACTTTACAATGTACCTTCTGAACCACGGGCACGTATGATCTACTCACAACGCAGAGTACTAACCACTACACGATCACGGCCATGTATCATCTATGCTCAATTTAAAAAAATTCCCAAGAAGGGATGAGGCAGGAGGGGAGAAATCACATATGAGGTGGGAGCCCAGAGTCAGGGGAACACAAAGCATTCATACGCTACGATCTTTGTAATGTTTTTAACCTGAATCTCCCCTGAACTGCTCTTACAGATTCCAACTTTGGACAACAGTTTCACAGAAGACGCAGGGCCTTCCCCAAAACTGGGAAAATAAACGTTGCAGATTAGAGCAACAGTGTTCTGCGAGGCAGATGACTCTTTCATCCATGCACAGAGACAACTGGATTCACACCTTTTCTTCAGAACCTTTTTTATTCAACATCTAACCAACAGAGAAGGTCAGCCTGAACCAAAACAAGCTAAAATAGCCTCATTACAACACAACAGGGCACAACCCGAAACGAGGACAGAGGTTGGCCTCGGTTCTTTTCTGAGCAGACGAAGCAAGTATTTATACACAGGTGCCCCGTTCAAAACTGATTAGCCATGCACCACCACCACCGCCACCACCACCGAGGCAGGGTGCGCACAGATTGCTGGGGCTCCCCACGTGTGTCAGCCATCGAGTCCGCCTCTTCCTCAGCCATAAATAAGCCCTTGCTTTTTGGAGGGGAGGGTGATCAGCGGGCATCTTGAGTGATGGCACCATCTGTTTACTCTGAAACTTTGATGGGGAAGTGACAACTTATTTCCTCCCCTGAATCTGAGAAGCAATAGCCTGTCTGAATACCTAAAAAGTGTCCTGGGAGATATAGGTGCTGGAGGTTCCCTTCACAAAGGATTCACAGAGTAATCATGTAGGGCTCTTTAAGTACTTAATCCTGTTGTTTTCCAGAAACCTTTGCACCTGGGCTCCCGAGAAGCAAGCAGGGCTGTTATCAGCACCCCACAGGCCTGTGGGTGAGGCGCCTCTCAGAGCAGCCACCCATGGAAGGGGAGGGGGCAGGGAAGGGGGCCAGACATCAGCTGAAACACTCCATGCTGGCTCTGACCCGCTCCATCTCGTGCAGGAAGCTGTAGAACTGGGGCAAGGTTAATTCTGGGGAGAGAAAATTCAGCTTCAGGTACATGTTTCCAACTCCACAGAATCATCTGAGAAAACGAATTTCCACCCAAAGAGTTTTTTCTGTTTCTTTTTTGACTTAGTACATCTAAGCAGCTCTTGATGGGTAATTGACCATAATAAAGAACTGAGAGCCTTGAACAGAGAAGGGTTCTCTCAGCTCCATACAGAATTTAAAAGCGGCCTAACTCCACAGCACAAAGAGATGAAAGGGCATTAGTCAGGACGCTCAACGCGACTTCTGACGCAAGGGCTGCTTGCTCTTCAGTCTTGCCGTCCCTTCTCCCTGCGCTTTCCCTTTTTCAAAGAGGCCCTTCAACTGTGGGGTCTCCAACCTGCCGACGGCTTATTATTTACGAGAGGAGAGGCAGCGGAATGGCTACTCCACAGCTCGGTTATGACTTTGTGCTAGAAGAAATGATTTGTGGTGCTTCACGAGCCCACAGACTGAAGAGAACGCGGGAAAAGTGAAAAGGCTCAAATGGGAATTTGGACTCACCTATGTACAAGTTTTCAGTTTGATTTCCTTTCTTAACCACCAACTTTAACTGATTAAAAAAAGAAGAAATAAAAAGCTGAAATTAAAATGATGACAACTGGGCAAAGAAATTCTTGAAATCCTTCCACTTAAATATCAAAGCATCCAGCTTCGGACTTGAGAGTCAGACGGGAGCGGTCTGGGCGTCTATCACTGAAACTTCTAACAATTTGCATGATTACAGAACAATCGAGCTTTTAAGAACAATGTCAGGATCCTATTAATCCGAGAGTAGGCGTGTCAGTGGCCACATTTTTGGCTGACAATACTGCTCAGAGATACACAGGACCTCCACATCCAAATTGGGTATTAAAAAAAATCCAATGTCGATTTTATAATTATCAACCAAGTCAAAAATCTACCCATTTTCACAGATCAGGAAACTTACTTGTAAAAAAATACTTCCCACTTTTTCCAGTTCACTGCTCCCGGATGTCACTGTGACACAAGAGAGAAAAGTAATAAGTGATGGGTTGACAACGGACTCTGAACACCCCAATCTTGCAGGCTGTCCAGCAGAAGCCGTGTGGGGACGAGTATGAGGACAGCAAAATGTGCTCTTCAGGAAGTCAACTTACTGAGAGCCATGGATAGAAACAGCTGCCCAATGGCAATACAGAGCAGCCGCTGCTGGCCCCAATCGTCTTTGAGGACTGAGGACCTGTCCTCCCCCTGGAAGCTATCTGAAAGCCTCTGCACCCCCGCCCTACATCCCCCAAATGACCCAGGACTGGCTCTAACTAGTTACCTCCAAATTTCCACTCCATATCTATAAGCTGGTTAATCATCAGAGTCTGTCCTATGGCCCATCGAGCAAGGGTGGGGGCATTCTGCTTCCACTGAAACAAAAGCAAAAAGCCAAAGTCATAACAATGGGGAAAATCCCCCTTCTTCATTCTGCCCCCAGCACGGCAATGTATTTATTTATACAGACAAGGCGAAGAATGCAGAACTAAGGGCCTGGCCTATAGGCACAGATCTGGGGGATGTGGGAAGCAAAGAGGGGCAGAAGACGATATAAATGTTTTTCTTCTTTTAATGTTTTATTTACTTTTGAGAGGCAGAGGGGGACAGAGGATCCAAAGCAGGCTCCATGCTGACAGGAGAGAGCCGACACAGGGCTCGAACTCACGAACCACGAGATCATGACCTGAGCTAAAGTCGGAAACTCAACCAACTGAGCCACCCAGGTGCCCCTAAATGTTTTCTTTCATTCCAAGATTTGTTCCAAATTGGAACAAAAACTGTATGACAATTAAAGTCAGACAAATCAGAGGCAAAAAATTAGAGATGCACCAAATAGTGCCGTTTAAATGTTGTATGTATGTTATTTGCATGAAATCAAATGAAAACCAGTAAGCTGGGGAAATGACACATAATGATGAGTGGTTTCTCCTTAGTCGGCATTTCTCATTTGTTTCTATTCATGAAATAAAAGCAAACAATCTTAATTAACCTTGATTAAGAGGCATTATGATACCTTTTCAGAAAAGTAAGTGGCTTTCTCCTCACTAAGACCTATAAGAGAAGAGAAGGAGATTTTAACATCATAAAGAGCCACTGGGCCTGTCACCCTGAGCAACCTCCCTCGGTGATGACCTACCCAGAGTTATGAAATCAGCCCGGACCTGATCAGCTGTGAGACTCTTCTTCAAGGCACCTGGGAAACAGGGGAGAAAGCAGTTAAAAAGGACAAATCAGTAATCAATTGGCAGTAGGCATCAACGGACAAAAGGGATACACAAAGACGTGGCCGGTTCCAGGAAGATCTCAACCCAGCTGCGGAGAAGATGCAGAAAGGAAACGACTGGAGAACGTGACAGCACGTTCTATTTATTGTACAACAGGAGTGTTCACCCCTCCAGAAAGTACGAAGGAAACTAGAGACAACAGAAAGGACTTTATGGACTTGGGGCTGGGGGTCCCTGATCAGAGGCAAGAGTAAGGCCTCAGATTCCTGGAGCAACATCGGGGAGCTCGACGTCAGGCTGGGCGTAAGGGCAACAGCCTAGAACTGCGCTGGGCAATACGTAACCATAAAGATGTGTGGCTATTTAAAGTTTCTTTCTTTCTTTCTCCCAGCACCCTCTTAGGTTTTAATTAATTAAAACTAAACAAAATTTAAAATTCTGTTCCTCAGTTGCACTAGCTGTTCTGAGTCCTCGACAGCCACATGGGTCCAGTGGCCACGGTACTGGACAGCACAGATCAGAGACCATCTCCGTCTACCTAGATAGTTGCACTGGCCAGCGCTGCCATAGAGAACCTGCTTTCAGGACGTAAACCAAGATGGACTAAACAGTTGGCCTCTATGATTCACAAGTTACTTCCAGAGGGGCCGGGCAAAGCTCCTCACAAGCCCTGCGATCACTCCCCTGTGGGGGCTGCTTTGTTCTGCTTGCGAGCTCCAATTCCTGAAAACAAAGTGTCGCCAGCAACCTGGGCTTCTCAGTGTTTAACCTCAGACTACAGCCTAGAGTCACAATTTGGAAACCACTTTAAAATTTTCCACTTCTTAGTCTTCCAGAAGATGACTAATTAAAGAATAAGAAGATATCCACCACCATCCAGGGAGGGCCCTGAAGTAATACCCTAAACCCAACCCCCACTCCCATCTCACTCCAGAAAAACAATCCTAAAGCCTGTCCGCAGCAAAATAAACCATGTAAACAAAGGGAGGAAATCTTTTATCGTCAAAATCAGACTGAGCAAGGAAGCCATAGGGAAATAAAAAAGGCAAGACACCAGGAAACCCTGGCCATAAAGGCCCTAGAAAAAGGCCACTTCCTAGCCAATTCAATTAATTCATAACTACCACATGTACAGCCCCTTAGTGTATACCTAGCTCAAATCCAATATTTTGCTTGATGATCCCAAAGTACTCTGAAGTGGGGGATTGCTATCGAAGCCTTTAATTTACCAGGAAAACTAAAGATCAGAAAGATTAAGCTTTGGGGGAGAAAATCTGGCAAAGGCACATAGTCAACAACTGCACTGCCAAGAAGTCACCCAACAGATACACTCCTGAAAGTACACTGAAATACACGTGTGGCAGCGGCTGGCCACCTCTAGAACCCCTAAGCTCTTCTCTCCCTTGCTTACTCAGCTTTTTCTACAACATGCCAGGCAGGTTCCTACCTCTTGGCATTTGCCTTTGCAGTTCCCTCTGCTGGGGACACTCCTCCTCAAATCTGCACACAGTCATTACGGCCTCTCCCTGAACATCCCCCCTCCATTTCAGGCGGAGCCGCTCTTCACTGGCACCCTCCTACTGCTACGCTTTTCTGCATTGCATTTATAACCACCCAGTTTCATGTTACATATTTACTGTCAATTTTTCCACTAGAATGCCTGTTTGATGAGACTAAAGACTTGGTCCGTTGTGCCCACTGTTGTGGCCCACGTCGTACTTTAAAAATGTATTTGCGGGGCGCCTGGGTGGCTGCTCAGTGGGTTAAGCATCTGACTCATGGTTTCCGCTCGGGTCATGATTTTCCAGTTCATGAGATGGGGCCCCGCATCGGGCTCTGCGCTGACAGCTCAGAGCCTGCTTGCGATTCTCTCCCTCTCTCTCTGCTCCTTCCCTGCACGTGCTCTCTCTCTCTCTCTCTCAAAATAAACAAACATTCAAAAAAATTTAAATAAAAAAAAGAAATCTTAAAAAATATATACATGTGTGCGTACACACACACACACACACACACACACACACACATATATATTTGCATCATGCTAGGCCTCAAGCCCTTAATTAATCTTCCTTTCTTTTTATTAAGATATAATTGACCTATAACGTTGTGTAAGTTAAAGGTGTACAATCTGTTGATTTGATACATTCATATATGGCAATATGACTGCCACTGTAGCATTAGCTAATACCTCTATCACATCACATAATTATCACTTCCCTTCTGTGGTTAGAAACTCTAAGATCTAGCCTCTGAGCTATTTTGAAGTTTATAATACAGAATTGTTGACTATAGCTCTTAACTTCTTTTTCAGCTTTCTCCTTTGGTGATACCTTTGTCCTAAGCACAAGACAGGCCTGAAGCCTTGACTCTATGTCAGACAGAAAGAAAACTGTAAATCCAGAGCTGGAGTCCCCAGAACATCCCACTTGGGGAAATCTGAGAATGTCCATCTTTAAACACATCTAACCAGGGGCGCCTGGGTGGCTCAGTCGGTTAAGCGTCCGACTTCGCCTCAAGGTCATGATCTCACAGTTCATGAGTTCAAGCCCCACGTCGGGCTCTGTGTCCAGAGCTTGGAGGCTGCTTCGGATTCTGTGTCTCCCTCTCTCTCTTCCCTTCCCCCATTCACACTCTTTCTCGCTTTCAAAAATAAACATTAAAAAACCCACACATATAACCATCTGAGATGGTTTATAAAATCCTTGAGCACCAATTGTCACTGGAACAGTTGCCTTGGTAAACCCTTATTGCCATCAAACAGTATGGGGGACAACACAGAAGTGTATGTCCAGGGGGACGGTTTCAGTTTTGCCAGGAAACAGTTAGGAAATTAGCGAATTGTTCTACTAGCCAAAAATCTACATAGGCTTATTCTGTGTAATAAAGGAAAATCAAGGAAAAGAACTAAGCCTTGGTTAAAACTCCAGGAGAAGGAAGCAGATGGGAGATGACGGTAAGCCACATTCAGTGAGCCATCACTGACCCTGAAGGCTGACCAGCTGAATCCACTTCCCTGAAGCTCACGGAAGGACAGAAGTCATAGTCACTGTGCATGCATTTACTGAGCACCTACTAGTGCCAGCACGATGCTAGATGCTGGCAAACATCAATGTCTGCGGTCGTGAGGCTTACATTCTATCAGGAAGAGAAAGACCACAACAATAATGTAACAAGTAAGAAAGCCATATAGAATATGACTAAAAAGTGCCATAGAAAGAAGTAATAGAGGGAAGTGAGGTTGGGAGTCCTGGGGAACTTAGTTCTGCAGCTGTTTAATACCATTCGTGACTATTGTTCATTGTTGATTACTCTATTTTTGCCCAGCCAGAAAGAACTCCTTTGGGACAAATGAAGAGGAGTTATCAACTTTTCCTAAAAAAAACCAGTTACTGAGTGTCCACAAGGGCCACATATCTTGCTACGTATTAAAATAAGACCAGGCTTTGGGGTGCCTGGGTGGCCCAGTCAGTTGCGCATCTGACTTTGGCTCAGGTCACCATCTCACAGTTCGTGGGTTTGAGCCCTGCATTGGGCTCTGTGCTGACAGCTCAGAGCCTGGAGGCTGCTTCAGATTCTGTATCTCCCTCTCTCTCTGTCCCTCCCCCATCCACACTGTGTGTCTCTCTCAAAAATAAGTAAACATTAAAAAATTTTTTCTTAATAGGGGCACCTGGGTGGCTCAGTCGGTTAAATGTCTGACTTCAGCCCAGGTCATGATCTCGTGGTCTGTGAGTTCGAGCCCCGCATCAGGCTCTGTGTCGACAGCTCAGAGCCTGGAGCCTGCTTCAAGTTCTGTGTCTCCCTCTCTCTCTGCTCCTTTCCCATTCATGCTCTTGTCTCTCAAAAATTTTAAAATAAAAGTAAAAAACAGGGGCGCCTGGGTGGCTCCGTCGGTTGAGCGTCCGACTTCAGCTCGGGTCACGATCTCGTGGTCCGTGAGTTCGACCCCCGTGTCGGGCTCTGGGCTGATGGCTCAGAGCCTGGAGCCTGCTTCCGATTCTGTGTCTCCCTCTCTCTCTGCCCCTCCCCCGTTCATGCCCTGTCTCTCTCTGTCTCAAAAATAAATAAATGTCAAAAAAAAATTTA
>NW_026057578.1:25455630-25511149 GCF_023721935.1 Panthera uncia | reverse complement strand
AAAAAAAAATAAAAATTTTTATAATGTTCATTTATTTTTGAGAGAGAGAGAGAGACACAGAGCGTGAGCGGGCAAGGGGCAGAGAGAGGGAGACACAGAATCCAAAGCAGGCTCCAGGCTCTGAGCTGTCAGCACGGAGCCCGACGCTCCATGGGCTCCAACTCACAAACTGCAAAGTCATGATCTGCGCTGAAGTCAGACACCTAACCGACTGAGCCAACCAGGTGTCCCTGAAGTCAGGTGTTTTTTTAAGAATTACACACTAGTTAGTAAAAGAAAAACATTAAAACACACACACACAAACCACTGGGCTTTACACCAACCAAGGGAGGTAGTAGCCCCAGCTTTTCTACTGTAAGATCCTAAGCAAGTCACTTCTCTCTAGGGCTCTGTCTCTATCTACAAGACAAAGATTACACCAGATCAGCCTTTACAAAAAGGTTTTACTTGACCCTCCCCCTACAAGGAGGAGAAGGAGGAGGAGGAGGAGGAGGAGGAGGAGAGGAGGAGGAGGGGAGGAGGAGAAGGAGAAGGGGGGTTTCATGGTTAACTGTTTCTCAGATACCGGATAAGCAGGTTTCTTTATTGCAGGACTTTTCAGAGGCCAGGATATGTTAATGTGTGTGTCTCTTCAAGGTTCCAAGGCTGGGGGAGTGGGAGGGGACAGTATTTCCTGCTTCTAGCTGACCACATAAGCCTTTTCTGGATGAAAACACCGAGTTGGGGACAACTGATCTGGAGGGTTGAGGCTCCTCCAGCTCTAACAAGGAGGTCTTACTGCAAGGCAGGCCTGGGATGAGGAAGGAGGTGAGGACCTCGAGGCCCTTGTATTTCAGATGAGATTGGGAAAGGCCTTGAACGCCACTCTGAGGGCTACAGATGTCATCATGTGAAGCAAACAGTTCAGAGGTGCAGCGTGACCCCCGCTGTGCTGCAGACCGTACTCCAGGCCAGGCTGGAACCTGGGATGGAAGAGCCCCGTTGGAGACGCCACTGCCACAAGAAGGCACGAAGGACTAAGAACTTATTCCGGGCTGAGGAAAAGGACAAGTGACTTATAAGTCACACTCTCTCAGCTGCTCAGTCCTCATAGTCTGAGGAGTCATAGGACCGAAACCAACTACAATACATAAAGCGAAGCTTAGCAAGCACCGAATTAAGTGCTTTGCATATATTAACTCATTCGTTCCTAATGCCACCACCATAAACTGCTCTTATCGTTCCATTTTTCAGATGTGAAACTGAGGCTGATTTGCCCAAGGCTGAATAGCTACATAGGTGATGTGATCGACCCTCAAATCCACGTGAGACTGCAAAGCCCATCTCTTGATTGGTATGCTGAGTTCCTTGGGGTTCTCTGCACCTATAGAAAATGATCTGCTGTAAACAATGACAACCAATCTTGCCTGAAAAACGTACGCCCGACATCCCCTGGGAGGCGACAGGATCCCCCAAGTTCAGTTCAACTCACGCAGCATATACTGAGCATCGCTTCATGTCATCACTTTACTTGTAACCTTGGCTCAGGAAAGAAGTACGAGATCTTCCTCTGACTTCAAAGAACAAGCTCTCTGTCGAAGCCACAAAACAGACACATGTAAAACAGCATGAACAATAGAAAACTGTAAGTGATTGTGGCCCAAAATGGTAACTGTAGATAAATACCATCTCTCGGGAGCTGAGAGGAAGGGAGGTCACTGCAGACTGAAGTGGTTTAGGAAGGCTTTCTGGTGGGAGTTCCCGGGCTGGGGAGGGGTGAAGGCAGTCTGACAGGGCTGAGGGGCATGGGGAGCAGAGCTAAGGAAGACAGCAAAGGAGGGAGGCAGGGACGCCAGAAGACAGAGGTCTGCTGAAAAATCAGTGTCCACAACAGCTGTTGGGTGGACAGGTCCCCACCTGCAGACAAACCCACTCCCACAGATGTAGGCTAGAGAATGAGAAAGAAGATCTGCATGCCGGGCAGCTATCCTAACGCTCACACTCGGGCGGGCACAATGTCCTAAGGATATTCACCACGGCACTGTTTCTAAGAGTGAAGGGCTAGAACTAAAATGTCCGGCCGCAGGAGACAGATGGCTAAAAGATACATCCAGTCCACGGCACATACAGCCCTGAGAAGAATGAGGTTCACATGGACAGGTCCCCATGACGTAACAGGTATGACAAAATACAAGCTGCACGAGCACTTTTATGGTTTACCACCATTTACGGCAAACAGAACATGAATGCACACGCGTGTGAAAATATAAAAGGATACATAGCAAAATTAAATTGCGATGGTGTCTGCAGACAAGAGCAGCATGAGGGTCAAAGGGGATCTTTCCCTTCTGACTCTCCAACAGCTCCGCACTGTTGTAGGTGTGCAATGAAAAATGTATGCCCGCGTTACAAAAGACCGCACATTCTCCTACAGCCTTCGGTTCACGTGCCTTTAACCCGCCACGAGAGCAAAAAATGCGAGAACCACACACACAGAGGATGAGAAAATGTTACAGTTGGAAACATTGGGAGGTTCTGATTCGAGCCCCCAGAACATCAGGAACCTATGACAGGCAAAGGAAAGGACCTGCACAGAGACATGGGAGGGCGCCCAACTTTCAGCGCAGCAGCACCGGGCTGAGAGCCTGGGGAACATCAGCCCATTACTAATTTGTAAAACGTGCAAACCGGGGATGCTGTTTCACCCACTTTCAGCCGGGTCAGCATCGACTCATTCTTTGAGACTGGGCTCAAATGTCGCCCCTCTCTTTACATAAAATGAACTTTTAATTAAGTTGCCAAATTCTAGCAACTTTTTAGGCAAAACATAGCCAACAATAAACAAGACAACCTGCTGACCCTCCACCCAGATAATATAGTCACAGTTAACATTCTTTTTTGTTTTTGTTACAAAAGTAGGACTGTGGTAGTTTTATAAGCTATTATTTTTATTAAACAGTTTTATAAACTGTTATTTTTATTAAACTATTATACTGCGAAAGATTTTCCATATCATTACATTTCCTTGATAGCGTCTTTTTAAATTATTACAGAATTTCAAAAATTAGAGCAACCTTTTACTGAGGTACTATGTTAAGCATATGTTTTATATTATCTCAGTCTTCAAAACAAGCCCCCTCCACACACCAAGAAAAAGCTCAGACTGGGGGGAAAACGTGAGAAAGGGGCTGCTGCTTGGGGTTGGGAGACATAGGGTACTTGGACAAAGTCACACTACTCATCGAGTGACAGGCCCACGTCTACCTAACTCAGAACATGAATTTTTGACCCCCATGATGTTCCCCTGTAGAAACAGCACATTATACTAATCTCCAACTATTGGGCTATTGGTTTCTAATTGTTCTAGACCATCAAAACAGTGCTGTAATGGATATCTCTACAGCTAAACCTTTGTGATCGCCTCCCTCCTGGCTAGAAACTTTTCCTGATTGCTCTAGGCAAACTCTACCTCTGAAACCATCTGTCATGGAAGACCTTTTCTATTTTGAATCCATTGTGGACTAATATTTTTGAAAAAAAAAAAAAAAACAACGAAAATTAATTTCCAGAAATCTGAAACGAAAAACCACATACAAAATATAAGCCCCAAATGGTTAAAATGGTAAATTTTACATTATGCATATTTTACCACATTAAAAAAAAAAAAAATACAAGCCCGTGGGGTGCCTGTCTGACTGGCTTAATCAGTAGAACATGTGACTTTTGATCTCCGGGTTGTGAGTTCAAGTCCCACCTTGGATGTTTAATGTTTATTTATTTTTGAGAGAGAGAGAGAGAGAGAGAGAGAGAAAGAGACAGAGCATGAGCGGGGAAGGGAGAGAGTGAGGAAGACACAGACTCTGAAGCAGGCTCCAGGCTCTAGCTGTCAGCACAGAGCCCGACGTGGGACTTGAACTCACAAACCCTGAGATCATGACCTGAGCTCAAGTTGGACACTTAACCAACTGAGCCACCCAGGCGCCCCCCCCCAAAAAAAAAATAAAATCTTTAAAAATATATAGAGATAAGCCCCATTTTAAAAATCAGTAAATTCAAAATATTTTGCCAGATTGCTCTAATTTCGCAAAAGGAAGCTCACTGCCTACTCTCGATTTCTATACACTGCGCAGGGGACCAGACAGCAGTTTGGGGATGGAAGCTGGGATACAGACTGCACTTTTAGCTGTACCTCTAGTTCACTCTACTGCGGTGATCTGTGTACCTGGCTTCCCTCCTAGACTGAGTCCCGCCCACGTCTGGTTCTCCATTGAATGCACTGGCTCAGCGCCCAAAGCACGCTTGCCAACTCCGTGGTCTGAAACACTGTTCAAAGAACGTCTCTGGCCTCAGCTGCTAAGAGAGGCTACTCACCATTTGGAACCAGAAGGAGGCTTTTCACAATGCTTCTGAGAGGGCCAAGGCTGATCTGATTGGTGGTGGCAAACTCAGAGAGCTGAGCCAGAAACCTTTCCACCTGCAGAGAGGGAACAAGCCAGGCCTTCACTTTCTAAGCATCTCAGGGCTGTAGACCCACACTCAGCACTCTCCTTATCACAAGGTACTTTACCTCTTTTGGCTCAGTTAGGAAGTGGAAAAGCACTTCTGTCAAGGCTGAGAACTGCTGTGAAGAGAATAACACAGAACATCAGCAAAATTCTACTCCTGGGTCAGTGTTCCCACATCTCATCCACGTATAGACCCTTTGGAGAGAACACACAGGTGCTGACACCTGTCTGATCATCTTATAGTTCAAATATTCACAATACCCACTACCCAGTGTCAATATATCAGTATCACCATATTGTCTGAAAAACTTGTATATCTTAGTGGAACACCTGGGAGATATGTATTGAGAGACTGTGAGTGTATGCACACACATGCACATGCACATCTCAAGGGTCCAAATACACACACACACACACACACACACACAGCCTGAAAGGAAAATCATTGGAAGATTAATAGCAGTTGTTTTGTTTATATTTCCACATACTTATTATTCAAACATAAGCCAATCCAAATATATAATTTCTTATTCTGCCCCACACAAATGTTAACATACTTCATAAACTTTTTCTCTGTTTTTTTTTTTTTTTTGAGAGAACGCAAGTGGGGGAGGGGCAGAGAGAGGGGGACAGATCTGAAGTGGGCTCTTCACGGACAACAGTGAACCTTACGCGGGGCTTGAACTCACAAACTATGAGATCATGACCTGAGTCGAAGTCAGGTGCTCAACTGACTGAGCCACCCAGGTGTCCCTCTACCTTGTTTTTTAAAGCAGTTATTTCTGTGGAGTGAGATTTTGGGTGATTTTTATTTTCTTCTGTTTTCTCTATCCATATTTTCTGGATTTCTTCCCCCACAATAAACATTATGTATATAACAAAACAGTAAAATTTACACTTCCTTATACACTGTCTTAGAACACACTCTTATTCTTTTTTTTTTTTTTTAAAGATTTTATTTTAGGGGAGCCTGGATGGCTCAGTTAAGTGTCTGACTCTCGACTTTGTCTCAGGTCATGATGTCACTGTTCATGAGTTCAAGCCCTGCATTGAGCTCTGTGCTGAGTGTGGACCCTGCTTGGGATTCTCTCTCTCCTCTCTCTCTGCCCCTCTCCCACTTGCACTCCCTCTCTGTCTCTCGAAATAAATAAACTTAAAAAAAAATTTTAATAAATACAAATGGGATGTAAGTGAACCCACACACTGCATCTTGCCTTTTTACATTCAATTATATCTTAGAGACTGATCTTGTCAGTAGATATAATTCTACCCAGTTTTTCCCCCCAAGAGTTTATTTTTAAGTAATCTCTACACCCAACAGGGGGCTTGAACTCACAACCCGGAGATCAAGAGACATACGCTCCACGGACTGAGCCAGTCAGGTGCCCCTCTACCCAGTTCTTTTAACAAGTGCATGGTATTCAACTGCATAGACAGTATAATTTAGCTCCCTAGGGATGAACATTAGTGTGTGTGTGTGTATGCGTGTGTGCGCACATGTGCTTTGTTGATGTTACTGCAATGCTGCAATGAATATCCTCCCACATATTTTTTTGACATACGTGTCTACAAAACACTTTTTAAAAATTTCTTAGGTCAAATAATATGTGCATTTTAAATTCTGTGTAAAATGGTGCCAAGTTGCCTTGCAAAGAAGTTGCATGGATTTACATTTCCACCAGCCAATGGCACATAAGTATCTACCTTCTCAAAACTTCATAGATATTCCCTGGAAACATTTTAACCAATGCTGACCCAGGGGTTGTCTTTCTGTGGTATTTATGATAATAGCTTTGCCTAACTGCTGATTCTATATAGTAAAAACAAGAAAAGTCAGGGACAAGCTTCAGACAGTGTCCTCAAACTGTGAGTTTTCCTTTATTTAATTTTTTTTTTTTTTTCAGCTCTGAATCTGTGGACCATCAGATCTTTGGCTGACCCTTTACCACCCTGAGCCTTTTAAGAAAGAGAGCAGCTGTGAAGCCCTCCAGCAGCTTTTCTATTTCCAGGCCTCAGCCTATCATTCAGGCTCAACCTCCCTGTGAGGCCTCATTCCCCCATGTCTCCTCTCAAGGGGAGCCTCAACTTAATCTGGTCTGCAGGACATGCTGACCCCCATCCCTATCTCTACTTTTCCAAACCCTCCTTTATCCTTCAATGCTCTGCCAAGACACAATGACCCTCCCAACGAGAAAGTGACCTACCCAGATTCTTAACTTCTAAGGCTCCCTCTTGGAACCTTGCCTGAGGGCACTTAGAATGTTAAATCTTGATAAGAAAAGACTTGTCTTTAGCAGAGAAGGTTCCTTGTATACGTTTGTATGGTCGCAGAGCCTTAGTTAATGAAAGTGCATAGTTAAGTATTTGTTGAATAAATCTCCCTAAACACTTTCCTCATTCTTTGCCTTTTTGTATCTGCATAGCTGTCTCCCTCTGGAATGCTCACCTGCCCATCGCCATCCGAGAAATCAAAATCTTAACTGTTCTCACTAGCGAATACATGGAAAGATGCTCCAGATCATTCCAGATGAGAAATGCAAATAAGCAAAATAAGGAAATGCCACTGCTTTACTTATCAAATCTTCAAAAATAAAGGTCTGATGACACCAGTGCTGATGCAAGTAAGTGCCAGGAAACAGATGTGCTCCCACTGCTGATGAGAGGACAAACTGGGGCAACCTTCCCAGACAGCAATTTGATAGTCATACCTAATTTTTATTTTTTAATTTATTTTTAAAAAACGTTTATTTTTGAGAGACAGTGCGAGTGGGGAGAAAGGCAGAGAGAGAGGGAGACAGAGGATCTGAAGTGGGCTCCACACTGATGGCAGTGAGCCCCATGTGGGACTCGAACCATGAGATCATTACCTGAGCTGAAGTGGGACGCTTAACCAACTGAGCCACCCGGGCGCCCTGATAGTCATATCTAATGTTTAAATGCTCATATCTCTTGACCTAGTAATTGATTGCAGGAAGAACACCCTTCAGATATGTTCCCAAAGGTAAACCCAGCCACATTTACACAAAGCAGTTCATCGGCAGCACTGTTCAGAAAAACAAAAGACTGACAGCAACTGAAGTGTCTATTAACAGAGGGCTAATTAAACAAATTACGGTAGATGCATTTCAAAGAATATCATGCAAAAGAGAAAGAGGCTAGTCTAATCTCTTGTGTAAAAAAGAAAATGTTGTAAAGGCTACCCATATATATACAGGCAGAGGCAGACTTTTTTTTTTTCTCCAAAGATACACAAGAAACTATTAAAATGTCAATTTCTGCAGAGAAGAGAAACAGGCATTTTAACTTTATACCTTGAATACTGTTTAAATTTTCTAACTGCATGTGTTGCTTTCAATTATAGCTAGATGAGAGGATTACAGACCATTTCTTTTTTTCCTAATGTTCATTTATTTAATTTGAGAGAGTGCACACATGCCCACGTGAGGGGGACAGTGGGGAGGTGGGAGTAGGGGGGATGGGGGGAGGGAGGGAGAGAGAGAATCCCAAGCAGGCTCCCCACGCAAGAGTCCATTTGACACTCCACTCGATCCCAAGACTGCAAGATTACGACCTGAGCTGATATCAAGAGTCGGACACTCAACCAACTGAGCCACCTAGACGCCTCATTCTTCTTTATATTTTTCTGATTTTCCTCTCAAATAACCATTCTAAAAATCATTTTTTATTTTAAAAATATTTTTTTAATTTTTTTTTAACGTTTATTTATTTTTGAGACAGAGACAGAGCATGAATGGGGGAGGGTCACAGAGAGAAGGAGACACAGAATCTGAAACAGGCTCCAGGCTCTGAGCAGTCAGCACAGAGCCCGACACAGGGCTCGAACTCACATACCGCGAGATCGTGACCTGAGCCGAAGTCGGACGCTTAACCGACTGAGCCACCCAGGCGCCCCTTAAAAATATTTTTTAATGTTTATTTATTTCTGAGAGAGAGAGAGAGAGAGAGAGCAGGGGAGGGACAGAGAGAGAGGGAGACACAGAATCCCAAGCAGGTTCCAGGCTCTGAGCTGTCAGCACAGCTTGAGGAGCTCGAACTCAAAGACCGTGAGATCACGACCTGAGTGAAAAGTTGGACGCTTCACCGACAGAGCCACCCAGGTGCCCCCAAAATTATGATTTTTAAAATCATATTCTCAAGGCTCCACATTACCTAGGACTGGTCCAAGCCATTACAGGATGTATCTAGGTGAACTCAGCACTGTACTTTGTCTCCATTTTCTGACCTGCCCTAGCAAATCAAAATTTCCCCAGCATAAGAGGCTGTGTCCATCAACCCTTTGCACACCTCACTGTGTTTAGTGGCTATTTGGGCACAGTAGGGCATTCAGATAAATACCCACATAGTGAGCAACAAATGGTGATGCCCACATTAATACAATGATTCTTTTTCTCCTTGATATCTAGGCCTCAGACTTCAAAATAAATTCAGCTAATAGAGTGGGTACTGGGGGAAATCTGATCACCCAACAAAAGGCAGGGAAAGGACTCTGCTAAGTTGCTCATCAGGAAGAAGCTTTCTGTGTTAAAAACCAAGGTAAAGGGGCACCTGGCTGGCTCAGCCAGAAGAGCACGCACTTCTTGATCTCTCGGGGTTGTGAGTCTGAGCCCCACACTGGGTGTAGACATTACTAAAATTAATAAATAAACTTAAGAGAAAAGGGTGAAAGGTCCAGAGTGTAGTTTAAGGTTAGAATGAGTAAAAAGCAAGCTCTGGTTTTAAAGGACGTGGTTTATATTTTTCCATGAATACCAAGTTGGAGGAGGTAACCTTAGGCGTCATAGCATCCTGTAGCTTCAAAAAAGTTTTTTAGCAGCAGAATCTTTTTTATTCTCCACATGGAAGTCTTCCAGAAAATCTTGCCACACATACAAGTAAAAGCTAAGCAACCTGGGTAGGGAGGTCATCTGGAAAGCTCTGTTCTGTATATTTAATTCCCCGGAATCTAAAATCGAGCATCAGGTCCTGAATTCCGGGCTCTACCACCCCCAGTGCCTGACCTTAAACAGGTCAATTTCTGGGGTGTCTGGGTGGCTCAGTCAGTTAAGCGTCAGACTCCAGCTCGGTCATGATCTCACGTTTCAGGCGTTCGAGCCCTGCGTCGGGTTCTGTGCTGACAGCTTGGAGCCTGGAGCCTGCTTCAGATTCTGTGTCTCCCTTTCTCTATCCCTCCCCTGCTTCTCTCTCAAAAGTAAATAAATAAACATTAAAAAAAAAAAAACAGGTCAATTTCTTTCCCTGAACCGTTTTTCTTATCTGTAAAATGGGAATTATAACAGCACCTACCTTTTAGAGTTGCTACACATAAAGCAATGAAAACAGTGCCTGCCACATGGTACATGCTCCATAAATGACAGCTATTTTTGTTCAGCCACTCTGTGATCCAGTTTCCTTAATCTGTAAAATGGGGATGATAATAAAACCTACTGCCTAGGGTGTCTGTAAAGACTCAATGACGTAATACACATAAAAGCACTTAGAAGTGCTGTATGATAAACAGTGGCCACTAACCACATGTAGCTATTAAACACTTGAAAAAGGCTAGTCTAGGGACATCTGGGTGGCTCAGTTGGTTGAGCATCTTGATTTCAGCTCAGGTCATGATCCCAGGGTGGCAGGATTCAGTCTTTTGTTGGGCTCACGCTGAGCATGGAGCCTGCTTGAGATTCATTCTTTCTCTCTCTCCCCCTCTCCCCAGCTTGGGCTCTCTCTCTAAAATAAAGAAAAAAACCTCAAAACCCTATTAAAAAGAAAAAGGCTAGTCTAATTTGAGATATGCTGTAAATGTGAAACGCACACCAGAATCAGAAAAATTAGTACAGTGGCACCTGGGTGGCTCAGTTGGTTAAGCGACCGACTTCAGCTCGGGTCATGGTTTCACAGTTTGTGGGTTCAAGCCCCACGTCGGGCTCTGTGCTGACAGCTCAGAGCCTGAAACCTGCTTCGGATTCTGTGTCTCCCTCTCTCTCTGCCCCTTCCCCGCTCACACTCTGTCTCTCTCTCAAAATAAAATAAAAACATTAAAAAAAAATTAAAAAAAAAATTAGTACTAAAAAGTAAAATATCCCCCATTGATATTTTTTATGTGGATTAGATGTTGAAATGATAGTATTTTAATATACTGGATTAAAGAAAACATTAAATCAGCTTTCTGTTTATTTCTTTACTTATTTATTAAAGATTTTATTCTCAAGTAATCTCTACTCCCAATGTGGGACTTGAACACACAATCCTGAGATCAAGAGTCACAGCCAGGCACCTTCTTTTTAATTTTTACATGTGACTGCTAGAAAATGTAAAATTAGACCTGTGGCTCGCAATTTATTTCTGTTGGACAAAGGGGCTTCAGAATATGTCTGGCATTACAATTACTTTAGGAGAAAACAGTAGGTTGTAGGGGATGCTGAGAGGAAGGACAGGGAACCCCATCTCCTGGGAAGTTAAGACTTGGTAGGGGGAAACAGATGCACCTTTACAATGGTGGTGAGAAGTGTCATTTTAACCTATTTATTTTCGCTGCCTTGGTGCTTTGAAAAGGGCATCCGGCCAGCACAAGGACAGGAAGTCGGCTGGCTGGCATTTGCTGCCCGAACAGGCAAAAATCAGCCTCCCCACTTCCACTATCAAGGTGGGGGGCGGGGGAGGGGTCCTCCACTGGGTAGACTATATGGCTTCTTTCTTTGAGGACTGCCAGGTATTCCTCTTAATTGGGAGGTAGGACAGTCTCACCCTGGCCTGGCCATTACCCAAACCCACATGCGACCCCGGATTACCTGCCCCTACTCCAGGCTCCCCCACCCCCACCCCCGGGCTCCCAGAGGATGCAAAGACCCTCAGTCTCCGCAGTTGGCCTCCCTACTGAACATCTCAAATTCCACAACTCCCCAAACTCCCTAGGCCTCCCGACACCCCAGTCTGTTCCCTCGGTTCCCCACAATGCTTTCAGCCTCATCGAGGCTCCCCTCAATTCCTCTTCCGAGATCCCTCCCCGTTCTCACGCCTCCCGGAAGTCCCACGTCTGAGTCCCCACGCCCCCGGGACCCCTCAGCTGGCCCTAAGGCCTCCTTAGAGCCCTCGGCCCCCCGAACTGTCCTCAGACCCCAATTTCCCTCTCAGCCCGCCCCAGAACGTCCCTAAGGCCACACCGCGCCCCGGACTCTCCCCGCCCCCAGGCGGCCCTCGGCCCACACCCCTCCCCTCCCTCGGCCCTCGGGACCGTCGCGGGCCCGCGCCCCGGCCGCCCGGCCCACCTGCGCGCCCAGCTGGTTCAGCTGCTGCATGTCGCCGCCCACGGCCTCGGGCACCGGGTCCTGCGTGCAGTGCAGGCGGCCCATGGCGTCGGCCTGGCCTCGCAGCGCCCGCCGCCTCCCAGCTTCCTCCCTCGCCGCCGTCCGCCTCGCCGAGCTTCCGCAGCCGCACTTTCGCCACGGGCCCTCCGGCCGCCGCCGCGCTCCTCCCCCGGCCGGCCTCGGGGCGGGGCACTCGCGGAGCCGCGGACACGCGCGGGCCCCGGGGCGGGGCAGGGCGCCCTGGCTGAGCAGCAGGAGCGTGCGGCCGCTGCGACCCCTGGAGAGCCCGGAGGAGCCCAGCCGCGAAACGCGGGATTCCATGCCGGATCTCCCGCTAGGTGACCCCAGAACACCTCAATACCCTTGGCCTCCCTGAGCCTCAGTTTCCCTATCTGTAACGTGATCCCAGCGACGGCTGCTTAACTGAGCTAATCCTCCTAAAACGTTCAGAACACAGCCTGGCACAAAGGAGGCCCTCAATCAATGGTTAGTGGCTATCATTATGATAGTTATTATGCATTCAGCAGATATTAATTGCACGCTGACCGTGCCAGGCCCCGCGGATAGAGAAGTGAACAGTGCAGGCCCAGTGTCCCTAGGAGAGCTTACATCAGAGCAGAGCAGTAAGGTCTCAAAGTTGGGCTTGCATCAGCATCTTCTGGAGGTCTTGTTGTAAAGCAGATTGCTGGCCCCACCCCCAAAGCATCTCATCTGGAAGGGTCTAGTGTGGAGCCTGAGAACTTGGATTTCCAGCAAGTACTTAGGGACCACGCTTTGAGAACCTCTGGAGTGGAGGACACTGCCCCAAAGAAGTGCTAAGACTGTGATAATACCAGGATGGGTGGTGGTGGTCAGGTCCATGAAGTGAGATTATTATGACAGTGATAATCACTGCAGCCCCTGAAACACTTTAACCCCCAGTCTGTCTCTTCCCAAGGACCTCCCATAGCCCCAAGTAACTTTTACCCTGATCTCCATTGGACAGAGAAGAAAACTGAGAGATGCTCCCTGGAACCTAGGACAGGACTCCCAAGTCCAAGAGCCTCTTCACCTACCCTTGCACTCAACTTTGAGGGTAGGGAGGTGGTGCCTAGAAACGTGGAATGGGGGACCGTGGAAAGGATTGGCTGGCTTTCCCTACCAGGCTTTCTTCTCTACCTTTTACTAAATACCCTCTGGAAGGGTATGAACAAAATGCCTTCTACCTAGAGGCCAAGCACCTCCCCTTTAGTCATTATTTCACTCATGTACTCATTCATTAGATAATATCCGGTGTCCACTGTGGAGTAGATGCCGTGACAGGTGCTGGGATACCACACTGCAACCAGATGCAGAGCCTGACTTGGGACAAGTCAGAGTTTACTCAGGATAGCAGACACACACATGGGAAACTCACATGTGCATGAAATTGTTAACTGATGCCAAGAAGCACAAAATGCTTTGGAAATATATGCAGAGCACTTGTCCAACTCCAAGTTACCTGGAAGAGAGCAAACCTTCAAGTTACGGACAGATAGGAACTGAACTCAAGCCCCCGGACTCACCCTCCAGGAATTTTTATATTAAAATATTTTTAACCTTTTAAGAAATATCCCTGAGTAAATATAATGCCCTAGCATTATTCGTATGCCCCAGATATTTATTCATATCTTTAAGTGTTAAATCAACTTTGTTGAGGTATAATTTACATACAATGAAATGTGCTTTTAAGTATGTTTCTTTAAATTATTTATTAAAATTTTTTTAATGTTTATTTTTTAAAAATTAATGTTTTTATTTATTTTTGAGACAGAGACAGAGCATGAGCAGGGGAGGGGCAGAGAGGGAGACACAGAATCTGAAGCAGGCTCCAGGCTCTGAGCTGTCAGCACAGAGCCTGATGTGGGGCTCAAACCCACAAACCATGAGATCATGACCTGAGCTGAAGTCGGACGCTTAACCGACTGAGCCACCCAGGCGCCCCTAATGTTTATTTATATTTCAGAGAGAGAGAGACAGTGCATGAGTGGGGTAGGGGCAGAGAGAGAGGGAGACACAGAATCCGAAGCAGGCTCCAGGCTCTGAGCTGTCAGCATGGAGCCCGACTCACAAACTGTGGTATCATGACCTGGGCCAAAGTCAGATGCTTAACTGACTGAGCCAGCCACCCAGGCACCCCTAAATTATTTTTAACTTAAAAAAATTCTTAAGGAAACCATTGGATTTCTTTCATTTCTGCTCCCACAGTGACTGGTGCTGAAGCACTCAATAAATATTTATGGAATTGAATTAACCCATGTGACCGAAAATAGACAAAAGGGGGGGACACCTGAGTGCCTCCATCAGTTAAGCATCCGACTCTTGATTTCAGCTTACCTCATGATCTCACAGTGTCTGGGTTTAAGCCCTGCCTCGGGCTCTGAGCTGACAGTGCGGAGCCTGCTTGGGACTCTCTCTCTCTCCTTGTCTCTCTACCCCTTTCACATGCGTGCTCTCTCTCTCTCCCTCAAAATAAATAAAGAAAAGAAAAGAAAATAGAGGGAAAGAAATCCACTCAAAGCTGCTGTCCAACACTGTAGTAACACAATGACTGTCTTACTTTCCAGTTTTCTCCCACATCACAGGTCCTTGGGGTTTCTGTGATTTGTTTTGTTTTTAAATATTCAGCGCTTCCCACTTCCCCAACCTATTTACTCTCTGATAGTCAAAGTGTGATCCTTGAATGACATGGACGCCATCTGGGAATTTGTTAGAAATGCAGACTCTTAGCACCCGCCCCCACCCCCAGACCTGCTGCAGATTCAGGATCTGCATTTTAACAAGATCTCCAGGTGATTCCTGGGCACATTCAAGTTTGAAGTATAAATAATAACAACCATTTTTAGATGCTTACCATGTGCTAGGCTTTACCTGAAACACCTGAGTGGACAACACGTAACATCGTCTACGTATAGTCGCTCATATTGTTTCTATTTTAAAGTTTATCACGTTGCATTATTGCTGTCATTTGCACATCTGTCTCCCTCACTTACTAATAATGTTGTCTTGGGCAAAATACTAACCTTTTTGTGCCTCCATGTCTTTTTTCATTTGTAAGAATGGAGACAAAAATAGAACCTACTTGAAAGAATGAAATGAGACAACGTTCATGAAACAGCACAGCAACTGGCCCATGGTAGGTGCTCAACAAATGCTTGTTATTATTATTCCAATTTTTTAATCTTACAGAAATATGGCAATAAGCATTTTCCCCCACCTCTGATGATTTATTTATGAGAAATTCCTATGAGGGTCAAGGAATGTTATGTTCAGACTTTCTGGGTTCTAAACAGCAAGAAAATGGCCAAATTTTCTAGGTAGGGAGAGACCATGACTGATCTCAGAAATTAGCATTTCACCCTAAACAGGGATCCGGGGGTAGTTTCGTTTCCCTGATGATGCTCTTAAGAGCATCTCGCTCTTCTTCCAACCCAGCTTCCCTCAGCCTTGAGGAAAATTCCAAATCCTCTAAAAAAAACCTCAAAATCTCAGACAATGCCATTCTTGGCTTCAACTATAAATGCTATTAGATGCTGCCTACTATTCTTCTGAGCGAGAATATAATGCTCATAACTAATCCCCAAGGATGCCTACTTAGGGCTTTACAATTTTTCAATTTTATTAAGTACTTGGCAGTTAATGAAAATAATAGGTAAAACGGCCTTTCCAAATGTTACCCTTCACAGTCCATTCTTGGTTGCAGGAGTGGTGATTATTGTTAATGCCATAACTTTGTCGCAGGAAATGCAGACCTGGGGCCAGGCCTCCTTTCTAGAAAACCCCCGCCCCCAGCAGCTCCCATTTCAGCCTTAATGAGAGACGTTGCTCCCTTCATTCACTTTAAAATGTCCCTGTGGAGGGCAAAGGAGGCGCCCTCCCCCCACCCCTGCAAGTGAAAGGAGCTCATTAAGAAGTCCTTTCTCAGGCACGAGGATTCCCGCTGGGAATTCCACCACAGGGCCAGGTTCTTCCTGGGAGAAGGGTTGACCCTTCCTGCTCTGAAATGCCAAAGAGCATTTTTAAAAAATTAAATTTTTAATTCTGTGACAATTGTAGATTTATGTACAGTTGTAAGAAACAATAGATCCATTATACCTTCACCCAGCTTCCCTCCACGTACAGATCCTATCTTCTAAAGCAAAATACTAACACTGGTAGGAGATGCAGAACATTTCCATCACCATTAGGATCTGGCATGTCACCCAAGGGCCTTATAACAGAAGGGATAGACTCCAGGTCTTCCTCCTACCAAAAACTGGGGAAGAAAAATACTATGGACATTTTCGTGTTTCCATTTATTATTATACTCATCAGACCTCCAATACTAGCTCCTTTATTATAAAAGCACATAACGGAATGCAAAATTAGAGTTGGCCTAGACTCTTCAAAACACCTATGTCATGAAAGTCATCAAAAAAGGAATGTTGGGGAATTGTTCCAGATTAAAAGATAAAAAAAAAAAGGACAAGACAAGACAACTAAATCCAATGTGTGGTCTTGGATGGAGGTAAGCAATTGCCATAAAATATGTTATTGGCACAACAACGTGAATATACTTAACATTACCGAACTGTATGCTTAGAAAGGTTAAGATGGTCAATTTTATGTTATGCAGGTTTTATTTGTTTTTTTAACCACAAATTTAAAAGAGGACATTATGGGGACAATTGATGAAATTTGAAGATGATTTTAAACTAGATAATCCTATCGTATCCATGTTCAACTTCCTTTGTACTTTGGTTATGTAGGAGAATGTTTTTGTTCTTCAGAATTACATGCTGAAAGTAAGGTACAGAGGGATGAAATGGTTCAAGAAAAAAACCCGGAGAGGCGGTTAAAAGCACAAATATGGCAAAGATAAACAGTTGTTGACTCTGGG
Organism: Panthera uncia; assembly: GCF_023721935.1. Classification (NCBI taxonomy): domain Eukaryota; kingdom Metazoa; phylum Chordata; class Mammalia; order Carnivora; family Felidae; genus Panthera; species Panthera uncia. Next base: position 25,494,461 of record NW_026057578.1, on the reverse strand, counting down.
TAGGGTGTATGGGTAGTCTTTGTATTCTTGAAACTCTTTCATCAATTTGAACTTATTTACAGAATACATTTTTAAAGGAGTGAAAAGAAGTTAAATGATCTTTGTTCCCATCCTGTCGCAAGGGAAATAAACTTCTACTTTAACTAATATATCTGAGTACTCACTCCGGGAGAGGTGCTGGGCGTTTACCTGCATTTTCTTCCTTAATCCTCTCAGTAACCCCACCAGGAGGTCTTAACTCTTATCCTTGTTTTTTGGGGGCAGGGGGTTGGGGCCTAGGGAGGAAAGGTGCTATCCAAGGTCCCACGCTGGTTAGGGGCAGGACTGAGATCTGAACTTCCCAAAAGTGCTTTTAGGATCATTCTAGAATGGCTGAGACTTCTTTCTCTGAGTTATTATTTTTGGTTCGCACCATGGACTTCTATATACACTACTACACTCTTCAGCATCTTGCCTTTTCATATACAGAGGTATCCATGCAAACAGATATCTTATGAATGGTATTCCTGGGTCTTACAATGGAATTGCTGGGTTGGCCCCTTTCATTCGGGTAGGAGTTGCGAAATTGCCCAAGATTTGAAGTCAACCCTGTGGATGTATTTGTCCATTCATGCAACATGTCTTTACTGAGAATCATGCTGGGTGCTGGGACAGAGCAGTGAACCAGACAAAACTCCCCTGTTGGGAGGCTGTTACTGGCTGAAGAAATGAGCCACTTAAAGTAGGAGGGTTAAAAAAAACAACAACCCCAAAACCAAAACAAACAAACAAACAAACAAACAAACAAACCACGTAAATCAGGACCAGGTAGGGTGCAAACTCACCAACATGTGGAGCAGTAGAGAGATTATTGACTAGGCTTCAAATTGGCTCTGAGCTTGCTGAAAGCTGTGGGGAGAGGGGTCATTTCCTTTTTAGCTTTCTATCCTTATACTTGCACATTAATGTAAACATTCCTCTATTGTTGGACTTCTAGGACAGTTCCAATTCTGATTTTTGAATAGGATGTAGAGAAGTTGCTCACCTGTTCGAAAACCTCCCTGAATCTCAAGATTTTTCTTTGATGTAAATTTTAGAAGTGGAACTCCTAGGATAAAGGTGAAGCCTTTTTAAGACCCTTGGCCTAAGCTCCAATGGACTTTTAAAACGGTTCCTTCTAGAAATGTGCTTTTTATTTATTATATATATATATATATATGTGTGTGTACATATATATATACATGTACATATATATATGTATATACATGTGTGTGTATTTTTTTTTCTTTTTCTTTTTAGAAATTTGCTTTTTAAAGGACCCTTGGGAAGTTCCTAGTTTTGAGGGTGGGGGTGATAATGCCTCCACCTTAGGAGAATCTCACCCCTTATTTCAAATTCATGGTTGGAATCTCTTTGCCTGAGAAAATGAGGCCTCGGATCTCTATTGTCTGTTTTGTTTTTCTCCTCAGGACAATTATAAAATGAATGCCTGGCCTCGCCTGAGGTAGGACTGCAATGCAAATGGCCGCAGGGTGCCGAGAACACTGCCTGGGTGTAACCTTGGAGGAGTTACCAGGGGAACTTTCGCTTCTAGACCGTCTTTCTCATCTGAAAGATGGAGAAGTCCACTCAGTCATTCTGGCAGCAGGTATTTACGGAATACTTTCTGTGTCCCAGGCCCTGTGCTAGGTGCTGGGGACACGGTGGTGACCCAGACAGATTACTGCCCCGCCCCCCTTCCCCCTTCCCCCCAGCAGCTCACAATCTGATGGGAGAGACCCACTGCATTTAGAAAGTCGCTCAAAGACATTGCAAAGCGGTACATTCTAGGAAGAAGGGGAGGCTGTGAGCAGGTTCGATGGGGGTGAAGCGTCCGTGGGGGTAAGCCATCTGTGGGTAGACCTGAAAGACGAATGGACTGGCCGTGGGCATAAACCTAACAACCAAGGGGGCAACCCTAGGGTTTGGGGCTTGCCACCCTGCCTTCTCCCGCTCCTCCCCAGGTCAGCATGACTCAGTAAGCACTTTCCAAAGCCCAGCCTGCAGGCAGGGTTATCTGTAGTCTGTGTATATGGACTTCCTGAAGCTTGGAGGGAGAGAGGGCCTGCCCAGAGGAGATAAGGACGGGTCTGGACAGGTCTGTTTATCCCAAAACAAAAGAGGAGGCAGAGTCCAGATCCAGAGCAAATCCCGGGAACTAGAATCCTTCTTTTCCAGCCCCTCAACAAGGACGGTTGTTATTATTACTATATCAGACACTGTGTTAAGCACTTTCCTCGTGGCCTCTTGTATAAACCCTCAGGAAACTTCTGAAGCAAGTACTAGAAGGGCCAGGGAACCTGAGTGACCTGGTGTTGGAAGCCAGTGCCCTAAGTCATAAGGCCTCTTCACTCTTAATTAGGCAGCACTCTATAACATGGAAACACACGTTATATTTCACAACACAACGAGGGAAACATTGAGAGCCTTTTTAAAGGGAAGAATCCAAGCCTTAGAAAAGATCATTGCTAGAGGTAAGTCCCAAACCCATGTTCCCTGACTCCCCCACATATTTACTGAGCACCTACTATGAACTAGGCCCTCTTCTAGGTGCACAGTGAACAAAATATAGCAGTGGTCAAAACAGATAAATAAGCTGTCCCTCATGGAGCTTACATTCGAGTCAGGTAGACAGGCAGTAATAAGTAAGTAAATACATAGCACATTGGACGATGGTAAGTGGAGATGGGGAGTGCTGGAGGAAGAAGGCAAAGGCTTGCTCTTTAATAGGCAGGTGAGTGAAGGCATCTTTAATAAAGTGTCATTTGAGCAAAGACCTGAAGGTAGTGAAGAAATGAGCCATGAAAATATCTGGGGGGAAGAATTCCAGGTAGAGGGAAAAGTAAATGCAAAGGCCCTGAGGTCAGAGTATGCTTGGCATGCTCAAGGAAAAGCAGAGGTCAGTGTGGTGAGAACTGAAGATGGTAGGAGGTGGAATTGGGTCAAGGTCATGGGGGCCCTTGGAAAGACTTTGGCTTTTGCTCCCAGTGGGATGGGGAGTCACAGGAGGGCTTTGGACAAAGACCGGCCTGGCTGCTCTGGAAGAGCAGACAGGAGTGGGCAAGGGTGGAAGCTAGGGACTCAGTGAGTAGGCTCGGTGCAGGATTCTGGTGGAGTGAGGACCGTAGCTTGTACCACGGTGCTGGCACTGAAGAGTGGTGAGGGTCAGATTTGGTATCAGAGCTGAAGGAAAAACTGTCAGATATGCTGGTAGATCCTGTGTGGAAACATGAGAGAAGGGTGTGAAGAATGACACTAAGGTTTTTGGCCCCATTCCACACCGTCCCAGCTTCCTTGTTTGACAGTGTGGGAAGCCAGTGCCCAGACTGGGGAAAACATTTGCACAGGGTCACTCAGTGGGTTGATGGAAGAATGAGACCAGGCTGCTGACCTTCTTCCCTTTACCATCCTACCCCCCTCAGGAGTCAAACCTGAGCTTCCAGAAATAAAGGAAAACCCACAGGTACTTTATGGTGTGTTTGAAAGTAAGAGAAAAATAAGTTAGGGTTTCAAGGGAAGAAACATTTATTGAGCACCTGTTGTCGGGTAACTGTGGTCCCTACACTAGGGTAGCTCAGAGCCTAAATACATGTGTCCCAGGGAATGAGAAGTTAATTGCTTATTGGAACTCAAAGAAGGAATAGAACTTATCTGACCAGGAAGAAATTCCTTTAGGTGTTGGAGAGGAGGTGAGATACTTTTTTTCTCCCATTAAAATAAAAGGAAGAAAAAAATTGTAGGTAGGGAGTGTCCCCCCCCCCCATCCCCACACTCATTAAAAAACATAAAGACCTAGAACAAGCAATCAGTGGTGGAAAAAATTAGAACACCAATGGTCTCTGCAAGAGTTGGGGCAGAGATTGCCTGGAAAGGACAAAAGAACTTTCCAAGGTGATGATGTTCTGTATCTTCATAAGGGTTTGGGTTACACAAGCACACACCTGTGTATATGTGCATATAAGTGTTCAGGGAATGTGCGCTTAAGATGTGTTCCTGTCTTTTATGCAAATCTTACCTTGAAGACAAAAAAAGTGTAAACAAATGTTAAACTCTAGTTAATGAAATGCATTTTGAAATGTTTAGAAGGAAGTGTACTGACGTCTGCAACTTACTTTGAAATGCTTCAAAAAGTAAGATGGATGGCTGGATGGATAAAATGTTAACAGCAAAATCTGGGTGGAGGTATAAGAGTGTTCCCCATAAATTCTTTCAACTTTGCTGAATGTTAGAATATTTTCCATAATAAAACGTTGGAAAATTATAAAAGTAACTAATATATTGTTCCATAGTCATCTTGGACAATTGAACAGTAACTATAAAACTAGAAGTGTATATACATATGAAGAGGAAATATAGAGGAATGTTCTTGGTAACCAGGATTGTAATGGGAAAAACTTGTAAACAGATGAATTGTCCATGAGCAGGATCCGTTGTGAAATAAACTGCAGTTCATTCATCCTGTGGGGTTCTGTGAAGCAGTTACAAAGAATGACAGTCATATGTGTTGACATGGACATTTTGTCCATATGGATTGGCCGAGGAAAGGACAAGATGTTACACACATAAACGTTACGTGGCCTCAATCCTACCTCCAGGACTCTGGGTTTTGCATCAAGAGTGACCTGTGTCAGGGGTGCCTGGGTGGCTCAGTCGGTTAAGCAGCCGACTTCGGCTCAGGTCATGATCTCGCGGTCCGTGAGTTCGAGCCCCACGTCGGGCTCTGTGCTGACAGCTCAGAGCCTGGAGCCAGCTTCGGATTCTGTGCCTCCCTCTCTCTGACCCTCCCTCGTTCATGCTCTGTCTCTCTCTGTCTCAAAAATAAATAAACGTTAAAAAAAAATTAAAAAAAAAAAAAAGAGTGACCTGTGTCAGGGTTTTAAGCAGAAGCTTGAGGGCACTGGAGTAGGGGGATGAAAAAGACCTTATAATGTAAGATCCTTTAGGCATCCACCTGGGAGTAACAGACAAGAACTTCAGGTGGAACCCTGAAACCTGGAAGGTGGACTGAGGTCTCTCGGAGGCCCTGAGAACAGAAACAGAACTGGGGTGGGCCTGGGGCCTAAAACTTGTAAAGGTAAACATGGCCTGGTTACTGGGCACCTGGATTTCCCTGTCACTATCTCTACCACCAGCCCAGCTGATGTGTCTTCAGGAAAATCTCCAGGCTCAAGTCTGTGCCAATGTGCACGAGGACAGACATGAGGGCATGCGTCATTCCTTTCAACACTCACCATCCCACACGTTACAGATGGAGACGGTAAAGCTCAGCCAGGCGAGGTGGCTCTGCTGGGTAACAAGTGGCAGAAGCAAGACTTACTCAAAGAACTTCCAAAAGTTAGAAACCCATCAAGTATGGGTGAATACCTTATTTCATGATCGTCACAAAAAATGGAAGGGACGTTCTCTCAAAAGTAAGGCATGCTGTCTGTTTTAAGGCTCAGGATGGGGAAAGCAGTAAGTGGTTCACACCTGGGACCCAGGTCAAAAGCCAAAAACGGATCATGGACTATTTTGCAGTGGGGCCTCTTCTTAAAAGGGCCATTCTGAGGGGTGTGTTTCAGGGCAGTGGTGGGCAATAGTGTTGTGTTTTCTTTGCTTTCCTTTTTTTTCAAGTTTGTGTATGTATGTACATCCATGGGTACGTATGTAGCCTCTACAGCCAGTATGGGGCTGCAACTCACAACTCCGAGATCAAGAGTCACTTGCTCTCCTGACTGAGCCAGCCAGGTGCCCCAGGGCTGTGTTCTCCTAACTGTGTCTCATACCTTTTAAAAAATCGTCTCCTTAGGCAATTCAGGGGAAGCAAATTAGGAGTATTATTGTTACCACTATGAATAATAATGATGATAAATAACTTGAGCATTCATTCATTTGATGTCTGGAGAAATTGGGGTAAAATATTATCTACAGGTACAGAAACTTGCAGAATGAAGGGAGGGCTTTTTTGCTTTCTATTAGCTACCATTGTGCCAGACACGATGCAAAATGCTCTATTTACATCTGATCACATTACTAATCTGTCTGCTGAAAACCCTCCAATGATTTCATTGCTTAAGGTCTCGTGATCTAGCCCTGCCCTCTTCACCGGATTCTTTCTCTCCAGTTGCCAGCTCGAGCCACATACGCCTCCTCTCAGTTCTCTGTGTTCCAGGATCTTAGCAAGTGCTACTCCCAGTGCCCAGAACGCACACACATTTCCCTCCACCTTGTAGCCTGCATCCCCTCAGAGCGCTGTTGGACCATCACTTTCTCAGGGAAGATTTCTCAGGCCCTAAAACCTAAAACGTTTCCTCTTATTCACCGGTGTCTTTGTCTTCTTAGCATTTAACACAGCTGTAACCTCATAATTGTTTATGAGATAAATTGAATTAGTGTCTGTTTCCCTACTTGGTTGTAAGCTCCAGGAGGGCAGAACCAGGACTGAGTCCATTTTTGTTGTGTGCTTTGCCCCCAGCCCTTCCCACCCATTCCATAGATATCTACACCCTCCTCCACCAAGGCATCCTCCTCAGTGACAGCAGCGAGGAGAGAACTGCTTCTGTAGGGAATGGAGAGAGGAAGAGTGGCCTCCTTCCTATCCTAACTTCCATGCCCACCCCAGGGCATTTCTCTGTTTTGAAGGAGGGAAAGGAGGAGGAGAAGGAAGATGCCAGGAGCAGAGCCTCAGGACAGAGTTTCCCTGGCTGAGAAGGCAAGGGCGGACTCACTTCCCCGGGGCAAAGGAAAGTCAATGGGGTTGTGCAGGGAGCGAGGGGCTCTTCGGGAGATGCAGGGTCCCTTCACCTGCTCACCAGTGCCACCTCATAGGCATCATGCTAAAACTTTTACAGGGTAGCAAAGTGGTTAAGACCACGGCTTAGAATTTAATCTCGGCTCTCAGCACACTTCCTGGCAGTATGACCTGGAATAATTATTCTGCCTCTGTGGCCCTCAGTTTCCCCGTGTGTCACCTGGAGATAACACCGCTTTCTACCTCGTAAAGGGGACGCAAGCATCAGTGTGTAATAATACGTGTAAAACACTCAGCCCAGTGCCTGGCGCAGGGTTATTCCCTTGATGGCTGCGACTAGCATGCTTAGTTAATAATAACTAATGAATAATACCTGGCCAGACTCTGTGTACCTGTCTAGGCAGGTATATTTAAAGCAGATATTTCAATGGCCCATTTTTAGGTTTGAAAGGCATGAAAGAATTCCTTCTGTGGGTCGACTGGGGCAGAGAGAAATCTGGGTGTTCCAGCAGAAAATGAAAGGTGAGGAACCCACTTTGCAAATGAAGGTGGCCTTTAATGACACTACAATTGAGACTGAGTAGTTTACAATAGAGTTCTTTCACATACCTGGGCTCAGAGAATGCCGGCAGTCACTCCAGGAAGCAGTCATTACTATTATTATTATTCCAATCAGACTGGGAGTTGACTGAGGCTCAAACTCCTTAGCATAGCACACAAGGTGGGGGGGGGGGCGGCCCACAGGGTGGGGGTTGAGCTGGGAGTCTAGTTCCAGCTCTGCCACTGGCCAGTTATGGCTTTCAGGCAAACCTCTTTACCTTGCACAGCCTCAGTTTCCTCAACTATTATATGGGGCTCATCATACTAGCCACTGCTTGTGGATCCAGCGGTGAACTGGGTTTGCCTTGGCAGCCTGGAACCCAAGGGACAGGGCTATGTGATGCTGGGGAGGCAGTGAGAGCTTTTTTCTCTGCACCTGCCAAGAGCTGGGACAGCAGGGGAGAGGAGCAGCATGAATTCCTGTATTTTGGGAGGCGCCTGGGTGGCTCAGTTGGTTAAGCGTGATTTCGGCTCAGGTCGTGATCCCATGGGTTCGTGGGTTTGAGCCCCGCATCAGGCTCTCTGCTGTCGGCGTGGAGCCGGCTTGAGATCCTCTGTCTCCCTCTCTCTCTGTCCCTCCCCCGCCTCTCAAAAGTAAAAATAAACATGAAAAAAATAACAATGTATTTTTTAAATTTACTAAGCATGTTTATGGTTGTTATGGTTCAAAATGCCCTCTATATATTAACTTATATGATTCTCACGACAATCCTATGAAGTAAGTGCTCTTATTACCTCCATTTTATAGATGATGAAATCGAGGCATAGAGAGATGAAGTCACTTGCTCATAAAAATACCTACCACATGTGAAAAACCTATTATGCAACAAGCACAGTGCTTAGCACTTTGTATGTTATTAAAAGCCTGTAGCTGCTTTGAGAGTTGAGAAAACAGTGGTAGAATTCAACACAAGTACCATATTTAACCACAACTTAAGTGTAAACCCATCAATGTGTTGATTAGCATGATATTTACGTGTGCTTTAAAAATTTTTTTTTCATTGTTTATTTATTTTGAGAGACAGAGAGAGAGACAGAGCATGAGTGGGGTAGGGACAGAGAGAGGGAGACACAGAATCCGAAACAGGCTCCAGGCTCCGAGCTGTCAGCACAGAGCCCGACGCAGAACTCGAACCCACAAACACAGAGATCATGACCTGAGCCGAAGTCGGATGCTCATCCGACTTAGCCACCTAGGGGCCCCTTTGTGTGTGCTTTTTAAAAAAATTTATTTAAGTAATCTCTACACCCAGTGTGGGGCTTGACCTCAAGGCCCCTAGATCTGGAGTCACACGCTCTACCCACTGAGCCAACCAGGTGCCCCTGTGTGGTTTCTTTTTATATTTTAGTTTTTAATTTAATTTAAATTAATTAATTTTTGAGAGAGAGAGAGCATGAGTGAGTGAGGGGCAGAGAGAGAGGAAGAGAGAGAGAATCCCATAAGGGGCAGAGAGGGAGAGGGAGAGAGAGAGAGAATCCCAAGCAGGCTCTGCACAGTAAGGAGCCCAAAACGGACTGGAGCTCACCCAGTGCGGGGCTTGACCTCACCTGAGCTGCAGTTAGATCCGTAACCAACTGAGCCACCCAGGCATCCCTGGTTCATTTTTTTAACGTTAATTTTTGGGGGGCATCTTTTTATTTGCATAAGCTCTAGTTTACAGAAGAGTTGTAAGACTAGTACAAGGAACTCATGAATGAATGCCTTAGCTAGATTTTCCATTTGTTTACATTTTGCTCCATTTGCTTTACCCTCTCCCCCTCCCATATATACGCATATTATTGTTTCTGAACCATCTAAGAGCAAATTGGTGATATTGTGCCCCTTTACCTCTAAATACTTTAGTGTTTATTTCCTAAGAGCAAGGACATTCCCTTATCTATGTGTTTTTTCAGATGACGAAACAAATGACCTTTAATCACAGAATTTTTGTTGTTTCCTTATAAACATTGATTACCATCGTGAGTATAATTGTGATCTGCTTAGATAAATTTTTATTTTTACTTACTATTTATTTTTAAAGATTTTATTTTTTTATTCTTATTACTATTTTTAAAGATTAAAATTTTTTTAAATGTTTATTTTTGAGACAGAGAGAGACAGAGCGTGAGTGGGGGAAGGGCAGGGAGAGAGGGAGACACAAAATCTGAAACAGGCTCCAGGCTCTGAGCTGTCAGCACAGAGCCTGTCACGGGGCTCGAACCCATGAACCATGAGATCATGACCTGAGCTGAAGTCAGACACTTAACCGACTGACCCACACAGGCGCCCCTATTTTTAAAGATATTTTTTTAAAGTTTATGTATTTATTTTGAGACAGAGAGAGAGCAAGTGAGCAGGGGAAGGGCAGAGAGAGGGAGGGAGAGAGAGAATCCAAAACAGGCTCTGTGCTGATCCTGTCAGCGTGCAGCCCTCGTAAGGCTCAAACCGTGAGATCATGACCTGAGCTGAAATCAAGAGTCTGTTGCTTAACCAACTGAGCCACCCAGGAGCCCCTTAGAGATTTTATTCTTAAGTAATCTCTATACCTAATGTGGGGCTCGAACCCACAACCAGAGATTAAGATTCAAATGCTCCACCGACTGAGCCAGCCAGGTACCCTAGCTACATGGTTTTTTAAACATCAAAAAGCAAAATCTTGGGGAGTCTGGGGGAAGAAAGAAAAATCTTTCATAAAAATATTTCTTTGGGGCCTGGAGCCTTGTCTGCCCAACTGGGTAATCCAGCATCAATGTTTTCATTTAAGGTCATTTAATGCTCCCTGTGCCAATGAAGTATTTTCTCTCTCTGGCTGTGCTGTGGAAACCGAGGCTCAGAGAGACCAGGTGATTTATCAGATTCAGGCAACTTTGGAGGTGGGATTCAAACCACAGTGTGTGATGAAAAATCCCTTTCTAGGACACGTGGGTCCATCCTTCTGAGAAGGGGTCCACCACCCTGGAGGAGGGGTGTGGCCTGGGAGATGTAGATGGCATGCCCTACCACTCAGACAGTGAGAGGAGCACTGGACACAGTCAGGGGACCTGGGTGGCAGCCCAGACCACAGTGTGACTCCACATTCGTGCAGCCAAGGCCAAGGCAGACTTGCTGAGCTCCCTTTCAAATCCACATTATGTAAACCTTCCTCCTTTAGGTAAATGCACCACCCTTCACCCAGGTGCTCAGGCTAAAATTCTAGGGGCCCTCCGTGAAGCCATCCTTTCCTCTGCCCCCTGGAGCCATCAGCACTACTTGCCCCAATCCCCACAATCTATCCCAAATTCAGTCCCTTCTCTCCACCTCCTCTGCTCCCACCGTGGTCCAGGCCACCATCCTCAGTTTTCCAGACCAGGTCCCTTCCCTGTCCATCTCCCCACCTGGATGTGTTTTAAACATCTGAGTCAGATCGTGGCTCAAATGGTGACATCCAAATTCCCTGCCATGGCTTACTAGGTCCCACGAGACCTGGCCCCCTATTATTTCTCCCTCCTCACTCCCTCAGCTCTGGCCACACTGGTGTCCTGCTTGTCCCTACCACATGCTATCCACAAGCTGGATCCTGACCTAGGTCTTCCCCTGGCTACATCAGTCTTGTCTCCATTTTATCTTCTTCCCAGATTGATCTTATTCTCTTATTTCCTTATATGTGTTCATTTTCTGATACTCTCTACCCAGCAGGTAAGCTATGGGCTTTCTTGTCTCAATTCCTAGCCAGCCACCTGCCACATAGCAGGTGCTCAGTCAAGGTCAGGCTGCACAAGTCCATCTCTTCTCTGGGCCTCAGACCCCTCATCTGGAATGGGGTGCCTGATTCTCCTTGCCCTGACTCCTCATGGAGTGGCTGTGAAGTTCAAATGAGGTGGTGACTATGACCAATGAACTTTGCAAATTATAAAGTGCTGTGCCCTAGGGAGACGTCCTGCCCTTTTTCTTTTGCCCATTCTGGCATTCCTTCCTTTCCAGAAGATAGGACTCAACACTTGCTCATTCGGATCCTCTACTTTTTTTCTGAAGTTAGGTGGTCTGCTTTTGCCAGAGATGTCTGCATGTTCCGGAAAACCACCCCTTTGGCATCTCACCTAGGCCTCCCAGGCACTCCTGGTGGTACAGACATCTTTTTCCATGTGGCAGATCTTGGTTTATGGATCAGAAAATGGGCCCACCAGCCCTCCCCAAAAGCCCAGCAGCTTATATATTTCTTTCCACTAACGGCATACCTCAGATGGGGGCCAAGCCCCAGGTCCTTTGAGAGATCCCATTCTTCCTACACCAACTGACTGGAAGCCAATTTTGGATGTTTGTGCCAGAGGCCAAGAAGATCTTGCTGCTCCTTCACGGGAGGCTCTCCCATTTCACTTTCATATTTCCTCAACCTCCATCCAGGTTCCTAGGTAGAACAAGATCCAATAGGTTTAGAAATGTTTGTAGCTTCTACGGAGTTTGCCATGTAGTAATTTGCAAAGGCCTGGTAAGAGATGAAGGGAGAAAGCTGTGGTTTTACTCAGAGATCTGGAGCCCTGGAGGCTGGAAACCTGTGTTCATTCATTCATTCAACAAACTTGCACTGAACGCCTCCTGTGGGCACTAGACATCCAGCTTGGAGCAAGATAGATGTGGTTTCTGCCCTCATGGAGGATAGTCTATAGTCCCTGTGTCACAAGAAAAAAACAAGAAAAAGAAAGATGTAAACAAGGAAGTTGGCAAAACAATGTGAAAGAGCTCAGAGTGCTATCTAGGGAATGAAATAGGAGGGATGGAGAGGGGAGACTGTTATGTGGGGTGATCGGTGGCAGAGTGGGGAGGTCTCTCTAGAAGATGACCTTTTGGCAGAGAACAGAAGGGTGAAAGACTGGCCATGTAGAGATCTCTGGACAAGGAATGTCCAGGAACATGCTCTATGCGTCTCAGAGCAGAGTGGTGAGAAGGCTGCCTAAAGGGGGTGGTGGGGGTGGGTGAGGAGGATAGGAGATGCAGGGAAAGGCAGGCAGGAGCCAGCTCCTATAGGGCCTTGCAGGCCATCATGTTATCATCCATTTGTTCTTTCACTCATTCATTCAATACATATTTATTAAGCATCTACTGTGTGCTAAGATACCCGGAAATCCATCCTGCCCTCACAGTCTAAAGTGTGGAGAGACACGCACAATAAGCAGACAAATAAATATATGAATATAAACACCAGGGTGCGATAAATGTTAGTAAGAGAGCTGTTTTCCAAAAGTTCAACGCCCTTTAAGGGCAGAGGCAGTGGTAAAACCTAACAGAGTGGGGCTTCTCCTTCTGCTGGTGAGGCCTGCGGGACCAGAGAACCCAGGCAGCCAAGGACCTGCCTGCCTTCCCTGTCTGCTCTCCTCTCCCCTCCCCTCCCCTCCCCTCAAGATGGCTGACAAAGGCCCAGCAGGGTGGGAGGAAGGAAGGAAGGACTGGTCCGAGGGTCCAGAGGGGGTGACTGACTGGCGGGGGCAAGGCAGCGCCCTGGTAGCATTGGGGCTGAGGTGGGGGTAGAGGGAAGACTCAACTGCTGTGTGACTCCAGTGGGGGCGCTTCCCTCTCTGGGCCCTGCATCCAGACCGGCGCGTGCCAGCTTGGGGTGGGGGGGGGGCGGGGAAGCAGGGTCCCCGGTGGAGCCCCGGAGTTGGGGGGATGCCTGCGAGCTCCCCATCAGGGCCGGTTCGAGGGGTGGGTAATTTAACAGGCCGGGGGTAAGGTGGGGGGGAACAGGAGGCGGTGCCTGTGGAGGAGGGGCGGAGGGGAGGCTCCGGAGTGATTTCAAATTTCCCTCGTCCCCACCCCCGGCTCCCCCCGCTCGCGCCCGGGGCCCGCTCTGAGTGGCTGCGGCGGGGGCGCCCCCGGGCGGGGGCGGGGCGAGCGCCGGGCCAGGGTTACAAGGGGCCTCGGCACCGCCCCCTCCCCACCCACTCCAGCTGCCTGGTTCGGCCTGCGCTGCCTCCGCGCCGCAGCCGCCCCCCAGCCCCGCGGACCCGGCCCGCGTGGACGCCCCTAGCGCCCCCCGACGGACGCCACCGGCCCACTGGCAGGCCGGCGAGCGGGCGGCCGCCGCGCCCGGCCGGCAGCGCGGGGGTTAAGTGGCCCAAGTAAACGTAGCTCGGTGATCGGCGCCGGAGATTCGCGAGCCGAGCGCCCTGCGCGGCCGCCCGCCGGCCTCCCGCCAGCCTGTCCCGACCCGCGGTTCGACCGCGGAGCGGCGCCCGAGCCAGGCTCTCGGCAGGTGAGCGCCCCGTGGTCCGGGGGAGGCTCGCCAGTCCGGGGGCTCCGGGGGCTGGGGTGGGGGGAGGGAAGAGACAACAGAGGGGTCCCGGGACTGGCAGGAGGGACCCTCTCTCCGGGACGTCCGGGGGAGCGGCTCCCATCCGTTTAGAGACCCGGCTTGGTAGGGGAGGAGAGGACCACTGGACCACCTGGAACAAGAAGGAAAAATAGGGCGGGGGGTGCTATGTCTTGCAGGGATAATCTTGCTGTAGTCCCAAAACCCCGGGGAGAGAGGTTTGTCTTCAGGGAGGGAAGATGGGGTGGCCTTCCTGGGGTCTAGACTGGAAGGGAGGACGTGTTCCTCCGGAGAAAAGTGGAGCAAGAAGAGGTCTTGGTCATCAGGAGGGGGAGTCCTTACCTGGCCTCGGCTTCAGAGGGAGCCTCATTAGGGGTGGGGGAAAGAGGAGAGAGTTCAGCCAGGAAGGTGGGCGTCCGTCCCTTAAGACTTGGACTAGAGGGTTTCGGGCGAAACCCGTTTAACCCCCTCGCAGGGATGGAAGAAAAGTAATGGGTGTGGGTGCGGGCGAGCAGGTGGGCCAGGGTGTGCACCAGGGGGGTGGCCTCCCGAGGTCCTCTCTAGATGAGCCACCGGGGCGAGGCACAGCGGGACTGCCGGGACGTCCTCGGGAGGGGCTGCCCTCTCCCCTTTGCACACCTGGCCGGGGAGGAGCCCGGCTGGGGCGGCGCCACCCTGCCCCGGCCACGCTGCCTGCCCTGGGGGCTCACTTTCCATTTTTCCCCTCTTCCGGGATGAAGCCGGTCCCACTTCCCAAACTCCGCAAACCGAGGTCTCAAAACCTTTAGCACCTCCCGGATACCGGCTTCCCTGCTAGTGTGATTGTTCGACGAGGGAGAGTAGGTGTTGAGTCCCACTTGGTAGGAGAGAAAGTGGAAACCAGGAAAGACTGCGGGGTGGACTTACCAAGTTAGCAACAGGGAGCCGCTCTTGGGCTCGGGCTTTCCTGCTGGATTTACTCACCTGTGGCAAAGAAGGGCAGCCTTTCTGGGCCCAGCCCCAGGCCTGTGCCTCCAGTCTGCCCTTTCCCCTTATCCTCTGGCCTGAGAGACTGGGCTCCTGTGTTTCCCCATCTCCCCACTAACCTCGCGCCTCCCCCCTCCCCAACGCCCCCCCTCCCCACGCCCTACCCCCGCCCCCAGCTGAGAGAGTGCATGCATTAATGAGAATTAGGGACAGTGAATTTGGACCGTTTCCTGATTTCTGGATGCTGTGGGTTTAGACTGGCGGAAATTTTCCCGAGGAGGGGTAACCCTTCTGCCGCTCTCAGGTGGAGGTCTCGGGACACCGACCTACCCCTGCCCTCCTCCCCAACACCTGCTCTGGCTTCTTGCGCCCCCACCATTGGATTCCAAGACTGCCTCTATTTTTCCAGGGTTGAATTGATGATACCTATTTTATAGGGCTGGTATGCAGTAGTTACTCAATAAAAGTCTGCCACTGTTGGCATCCTTAGCTAGCATGTGGGGTAAGCTGGCTGCCCTCTTTAGCGGCACACGAAAGTCTTTGGCATGCATTTAAATCTGTCCCAGCAACTCCATTTCCCTCTGTGCCTTAGTTATTACATCTGTGAAATAGGAACAGTGTTACTAATAACCCTAGGTTGTGTAAGAATGAAGCCAGTTTTATGCATGATTTGACATTTAACCCTCTGTGTTCCTTAGATGTCTGATGGGTGTCAATAGCTCCTTCCACACTGGGCTTGGGGAAAGGGCTCGATGGGATAGTGCTTGGCATAGCGGGTGATGAATGTTGACATCTGAAATAGTTAACCAATAGCCCCTCTTCGTAGGGCAGCCACTAATGAGAAATGGGGATGAAGGGAGGGACCTCTGCTGGCCCTACCTATCCTGTATTCCACCAAGGTACCCTATTCCTTTCAGTTAGGAAAGCTTTTCCAAATCCTTCCAAAGCTTTTCCAACTCCTGTTGGGAGTTGGCAGGAAGGAACGCCTTTGTTACTTTTTGAAAGGAGCCAGGGTTTTTGACGGGTTGGGGCTGCTTTTACCATCCGTCCCCCAAAAGTTTGAGGCCTACCTTGGAGGCATAATTGCAGAGCTAAGAGAGATCCTTTACCTTTCCTCCTTGGGGTAAAGAGGGCCAAGACAAAGGGGTTGGGCCTGGCTGCATCATGCGCCTAAAGCATAGGCATTACCTGCCCCTCCTTCAAACCCTAGAAGGGGAGGAGAGTATCTGGGAGCTGCAGGGGGTGAAAGGGAGGAGCAAGGGAGGTAGGGCTGGGGGAAGTACCTTGCCTTCCTTTCCTTCCTTCAGCCACGTGGGGCCTGCGACCCAACGGTGCCTGTCACCCCTCATTGCAGCCCCAGGGACCCGTTTCCGATTTGGGAAAGTTTTTCCAGGAAAACTTACCTTGTGATTCCTTTGTCTCAGACCAGCTCTCATGCAAACCATCTTGCTCAGACACCTTTTCCAATTTCATCTGAGGTGGTGCATTTTATTATTTTATTTTATTTTATTTTATTTTATTTTATTTTTATTTTATTTTATTTTTATGGTTTTAATTTTATTTTTGAGAGAAAGTGAGAGCTGGGGAGGGGCAGAAATAGGGAGACAGAAGATCCAAAGCAGGCTCTGCACTGTTAATGTAGAGCCCAATGCAGGGCCTCGAACCCATCAACTTTGAGATCATGACCTGAGCCCAAGTGGGACGCTTAACTGACTGAGCCACCCTGGGCTAGTCCATTTTAAATCTCTAACTCCTCCTGGGTCCTATATCATGACAAATGCCCCCACCTTCCTCCAGCACTTGATAGGTACAGGGCCTCAGCTCTGGCCCGTTCTTGTGAGTTATTTTTTAATTGTGAATTCAGGTTGTGGGATCAGAGAAGTGCAGAATTCCTCATTGCATTTTCAGACCATTCTTATCTTTGCAAAGTGAGGGGCTGATTTGTCTAACTTTTTGTGGGGGCTGATCTCATCAGATCCCTTTTGTAGCTGATGGGACCAGGGGTTATGGGCACTGACCCCTCTGCCTCCACACACTGGAAAATCCATGTATAACTTGACTCCTCCAAAACTTAATCGCCTACTGTTGATGGGAAACCTTACTGAGAACATAAACAGTCTATTGACACATACTTTGTATGTTACATGTATTGTATAATTTATTCTTCCAATAATACCTAACTTAAGTTTTTTCAGGTGGCTCAGTTGCTTAAGTGTTAGACTTCGGCTCAGGTCACCATCTGCTGTGGCACAGAGCCTGCTCTGGATCCTCTGTCCCCCCCTCTGCCCCTCCCCCACTGGTCCTTTCTGTCTCTTAAAATAAATAAATGTAAAAAATTTAATTTTTTCCCTAGTATTGCTAGGTTATGCAGTTAAATCTTTTTTTTTTAAATTGTTGTACATTTCCAAACTTTTTTTCAATATATTTCTTGAAAAAAATCAGCATATATGACACCTTTAGTTCAAGCCCACATTTTTCAGGGTCAACTGTATTGTAAAAAAGCCTGTCATCCATTGGGTCATATTATTAGTCTGAGGCAATAAAGGGGCCTGGGCATTAGAATCAAGTCTGGATTTATATACCTGTTCACTCCATTTATAAGTCACTGGCTTGAGCCTCAATTTCTCCATCTGTAAAATAGTCCAAGAAGGGTTGGCTAATTGCAGGGGATGTTTAAGTCTGTTGAGTTGCTATAGCTTAAAAAATTGGGTAAATGTTGCATGTTATGGGGGCCCCCGGATGGCTCAGTTGGAAGAACATGCGGCTCTTAATCCCGGTTTGTGAGTTTAAGGCCCATGTTGGGTGTAGAGACTACTTAAAAAATAAACTTGAAAAAATGCATGTTATGTAGTAAACACTCAAATATTGGCAAGTGGTTATTCTTTAGGAGGGAAACACAGTCCCAGTTCGCACAGTCTCCTCAGTTTTCTTCCAGGGAATAAGCAAAGATTTAGGAGGACCTGTTTTGTGTAGGGAATGGAAGTACTTCAAAAAATGCTTCATACAAGTGAAAATCAAATTTACCGTCTTCAGATGCCAAGAAGAAACTAGTCATCACCTGTACTTTCACAATGCCAAGGTAATCAACGTTTTGCTTTTATTTGGGGGCCTCCATTTCTATGTAGATAGGACCAGGAGGCCTTTCTAAGGGACCTGGATCCAAGGAGTACAGACTGGCAAGGAAACGTGGCTCAATTGGTGAAGGCCTTAGAGGACACTGTGGTCACCATTGGGGCTGGCCTTTGCAAGCAGATGGAGAATAGTTTTGGGGATCAGGGGGAGCAGAGTCTCTGGAATCTGCCACCATTGGCTTCTGTTTGTTTGTTTTTTTTAATTTTGTGTTTATTATTAGCTTGCCTGATCAAAGTTGCCTGTCACTTCACCCACAGAGATTTCATTCATTAAAACTGTGGTCTGTGGGCTCTGCCCTAGCTCAAACCCCTGTGTGCCCTCTACCTTCTCTCTGTCTGCTTTAGTTCTGTGACTCAGGGATCAAACTCCACTTTTCCAGAAAATTGTCTTTTTATAGCCTTTGAAATGTGTGAAGAGCGGTAGCCATAGAAAGACTACAGGAGATTTAGAAATGCACTTTCAAAAATGACCGAGAATTGATGGGTGGGAGAGTAAACAGTTGTCAGTGGATAAAGGTTCTTAACCAATACATTTCCTTTTGGGGGCAGGTGGATACTGAGCAGGTGTGGGATGGGAAGAGGCCCAAGGTGGCTGGGGGCTCCTAAGGTTGAGAGAATACATTTCTTGGATCATCACCTCCCTAGTTTTTTTCTCCTCTCATTCTATAACTCTTAAGTCTCCTGGTCTGGTGGAATTTTCTTTGACCATTTGTTATGTTCTGCTTTTTGGGAGATGGTCCTCAGCTTCCAACCCCTAATATTTTAACTTTTGTCTTTTGTTTTGAAGTGTTCTTGTCCCAGAAATTCCATGTGCAATGGAGTCCTCATCCACCTTTTATCTCCCTGAGAGTATTGTTTTCTGTTTAGTGCTCCTTCCAATATTTATTTCTGAGGGTTTTTTCTGTTTACTTTTTCTCTTCTTTTTTTTTTAAAGGCTTTTTTTTAATGTTTATTATTTTTGAGAGAGAGGCAGAGACAGAGCAAGCAGGGGAGGGACAGAGAGAGGGAGACACAGAATCCAAAGTAGGCTCTAGGATCTGAGCTGTCAGCACAGAGCCCGACCCGGGACTCCAACTCACTACAAGATCATGACCTGAGCAGAAGTCGGACACTTAACCCACTGAGCCACCCAGGCACCCCTTTTCTCTTCTCTTCTCTCCTCTCCTCTTTTCTCCTTTGTGAGAGTGCAGGCGGGGAAGAGGCCGAGAGAGAGGGAGACAGAGGATCTGAAGCGGACTCTGCTGACAGCAGCGAGCCCAGTGTGGGGCTTGAACTCCAGAAACGCAAGATCATGACCTGAGCAGAAGCCAGGTGCTCAACCGACTGAGCCACCCAGGTGCCCCTACAGTTTTCATTTTTAATATTTAAGTTTTGAGCTTGATCTTCATGATTGAGAAGGACGAAAGTCATCTGAGACTTGAACCAGAGCATTTATTTCTCTGTGGGACAATGACTTGCACATCCCTATGGGTCTCCCCAAATAGGAACGATGTTCTCTGCCCTTGGGTCTGTCACCAGAGGAGAGGGATCTCCTAGTGTCTTGCCTGAGAGGCACAGGCCTGGCTGCAGAGAATGTGGCTCTCAGTCTCAGGGATCCTGTGTAAGCCTCTGGCTGGAGGAGGAGCATGGCCTACAGAACAGGCTGACCCAGGGGGATACCAAAATATTTCTTTACCATCCACCCTGCAGTCCCATCTTCTGAGGCTAATTGGGTCTATTCCTAAGCAGCATTTGTTTGCTGTTGGAAGTGGACACACTTGGGCCCCAGCTGGGGCTGGAACCCAGGCTTCCAGCTCTAGGAGAAGGGACGATGCTTTCTCAGTCAGTTGGTGTTCCCAGCAGCCAGCACAGTGCTGGGCCCCTGGCTCCGTGAATGTGCGCTGTACAGCTTGACTGAAGCATTGCTTTGCCTGAGCTTTGTGGCTGCAGCACTAGAATCTAGAGGAGAGAGGAGCAGAAAGAAGCAGAAGGAAGCTGGCTCACCCGGGATGTGGTGAGAAACAGAGTATTAACTAGGCTAGAAGCCTGAACAGGCAGGTGCTGTGACAAAGATCTTCTGGGTTGTTCTGGGTTATGCAAGAGGCAGTGTGCGACACTGGGTGGAAGGGTTTGGAAAACTCTGAGCAAATCTGCATAGAGGTGTGGGCAAAATCTGTCCTGTTGTGCTCTTGTAAAAGGGTCTTAATTATATTGGGAGAGCAGTGTAGATTTTGGGGTGAACCAGCCTTGTTATTGTGTCCTCCACCACCTGGCTTTGTCCTACCACCCTCTCCTGAACCAGCTGTGGGCTCCGTGAGGATGGGCTGTTGGCCGATGTCTGCCTGTGCTTCTCAGTGCCGAGCATGGCTCCTGAAGCCCGGGGGAGTTCCTGTCTGACGCTTGTAGGAGAGTGGCCTTTGCCAGCGTGCTGCTCTGTCTTGGGAAGTTCTGTGTAAGCGCCGGACAGAGTGATTGCTCAATATTAAGCTTGATTGTCACCATTACCTAAGGCCACACAGCTAGCAGGGAGTAGAATGTGCATGGCAATGCTGTTGCATTTCTTTGAGACCTTTGTCCCCACCTGGCTTGGACCCACAGAACTGGCAGGATGCACAGATGTGTCAGGTTAAGATACTCAGGAGTGCCCGCTAGAGCCCGCTCTTTGCCTGCAGGCCTGCTTCACCACTGTTGAGACTGGCAGACCCTTGCCCATACCAGGTAATTGTAGATAGTTTTTGAAAAAAGTGGTTTATGTGGGACGTAGGCTTTTTTTTTTTTAATTTTTTTTAACGTTTATTTATTTTTGAGACAGAGAGAGACAGAGCATGAACGAGGGAGGGTCAGAGAGAGGGAGACACAGAATCTGAAACAGGCTTCAGGCTCTGAGCTGTCAGCACAGAGCCCGACGCAGGGCTTGAACTCACGGACCGCAAGATCATGACCTGAGCCGAAGTCGGCCGCTCAACCGACTGAGCCACCCAGGCACCCCCCTTTTTTTTTTTTTTTTAATGTTTATTTTTGCCAGAGAGCAAGCAGTGCCTGCACAGGAGGGGCAGAGAGGGAGACAGAGGATCCAAAGCTAGCTCTGAGCTGAGAGCACAGAGCTGGACACGGGGCTTGAGCTCATGAACCCTGAGATGATAACTTGAGCTGAGGTCAGTTGCTCAACTGACTGAGCCACCCAGGCACCCGTAAAATTTCTTTTAATGTTTATTTTTGAGAGAGAGAGGCAGAGCGGGAGTGGGGGAGGGGCCGAGAGCGAGGGAGACACAGAATCTGAAGCAGGCTCCAGGCTCCGAGTGTCAGCACAGAGGCCTATGGGGGCTTGAACTAGTGAACCATGAGATCATGACCCGAGCTGAAGTGGGAGGCTTAACTGAGCCACCCAGGCGCCCCTATACTTTTTTTCTTGTGCAGAGAACTTTTAAGGTTTGCTGTCTTAGCAACTTTCAAACATACAATATAATATTTTAGTTGCCGTGCTGTATATTACTTCCCAGGGATTTATTTGTACCTTTTGACCATCTTTAAGTCATCTCTACGCCAAACATGGGGCTCAAATTCACAACCCTGAAATCAGGAGGCACATACTCTTCTGACTGAGCCAGCCAGGTGCTCCCAAAATTTTGTCTTAAAAAATATACTAAAAGAATGAATACATACATACATACATACATACACACAACACACACACATATAAATATTAGGACTTTCTGCTTATGGTAGCAGTAATCTGTAAGTCCTCCCATGTTGAATCAACTAGAAATGCTGTGTAAATTTGTGTGCAGAGCTAAGCTCCCTAGAAAAATCCCCTGGGGACTAACTAGAAGAGGGAACCAGAAATAAGAAAATGTAAACTAAGGGATGTGCAAGACCTTTAGGGAGAAAACTGGCAAAAATTTTCGGTAAGGTTGGCAGGCTTGCCCTAGCATAGGAGCGCTTATTAGTAAAGCTATGATGATTAAAAGGGGTGGCAAGGGATAAATGCCAAAGGGAAAAGTCAGTCCAGAAACATCCTACATACATGGGGGGGAGCTTTATAAAAGAAGAGGAGTTGGGACATGCTTGTCATTACGTGTGTTTGGCTTTCCTTATAGGGAAGAATGAGATCCCTACCTCATACCATACACAAGTAAATTTAGATTGTTTAAACTTGAATGGCCATTTTCATTAGAGTTTGTTTTTTTTTTTGAGAGAGAGAGAGAGCACAACAAGGGAGAGTAGTGGTGCGGGGGTGGTATGGGGGGAGAGAGAGAGACAGAGAGAGAAAGAGAGAATCCCAAGCTGGCTCTTTGCCCAGTGTGGAGCCCGATACTGGGCTTGATTCTATGACCCCAGGATCAAGACCTGAGCTGAAATAGCCAGAAGCTTAACTTACTGAGCCACCCAGGTGCCCCTTGTATGGCCATTTTCTTTTCTTCTTTTTTTTTTTAATGTTTATTTTTGAGAGACAGAGACAGTGCGAGCAAGGAAGGGAGGGAGAGAGAGAGAGAGAGAGAGGGAGAGAGAGAGAACCGGAAGCAGGCTCCAGGCTGTGAGCTGTCAGCACAGAGCCTGACTTGGTGCTTGAACTCATGAACTGCAAGATGATGACCTGAGCTGAAGTCAGACATGTAACCAACTCAGCCATCCAGATGCCCCTTGAATGACCATGTTCAAAGAAAGAAATGTTTCTTGGACAGTATCTGACTGTAAAAGTACCATGAGGATATGGTAGTTCACTCACAAACTACCCTCCCAGGAGACCTGACTTTTTACAGTTAAGAGAACAAAATGCTGGAGGAACATGGCTTAATGCACATGCTAGCGTATTAACTGAGACTGTTGCACAGACTGTCACTTGACAAAGCTTCATCTTCTCGTCATTCCCTCATTCATTGCCTCTCACTACCATCCCCCACTATGGCTGCATGGGATTTAGGCAGTCATTTGTTTGGAGCTTTTGCTATGATAAACGGGACAGCAGTGACCATGCTTGCACTCAGCTCTTGGTAAGAGCTTTGGGCTGGGTTGATCTGTAGCAGAAGAGTCCTGTGTAACAGGATATGGAACATTTGGCATTTTTAGGTATTGTCAGTTTGCCATCTCAAAGGCTCACTCTATCCCCATTGCCTCCATAAGAGGACAGTTGAGATTTAAGGCATTGGCTGTGTGGCAGCAGGAGCAGACTACTGTGAGGGGCAGACCCAAGGTGGTGGCTTTATAGAAATTTGGTCTTCACTTACCCCTTAGGGGAGAGGGCAGTGGGCTCTTCCACTCTGGCTTTGCTAAGGGACACATGACTATAGGAGCGAGCACTGCAGCTCCCAGAATCCTTTGCTCCTTTGCTTCCCACCCATCATTGTCACAGTTAACCATTGGTTTCCGCTCCACATTTGCACACCCTTCCAAGGGTTTCCCAAATAATTGTAGGGGAAGAGGGCTGCGTTTGTTTATAGGGTAAAAAGCTTGACTCGAAACTCCGCTTTAAGTTGCCTTATCTTTGTAGATCTTTCTGTATATTCCTTGTGTTTTCTCTCTTTATTTTAAGATTTTATTTTTAAGGAATTTCTACACCCAAAGTGGGGCTCAAACTCACAACCCTGAGTTGAAAAGTCACACACTCCACGGACTGAGCCAACCAGGTGCCCCAGTTTTTTCTTTTTCTGTGAATTATCTGTAAGGGTATTGGTATATAATTCCCATCCACTGAAGAACATCTAGATGTTTGTGAGTATTTTGCTAATATGAGCAGTACTGCAAGGAACATGTTCCTATAGCCATTTTTTTTTTGCATTTGTCTAATTTGACCCCTGCTGGGATCAATTATTTTAATAATTCTGATCAATATACCAAAGTTCAGTTTTTACTGTACAATGAAAGTGGCGTTTGCAGCCATGGCCTAGAGGCATGGAGCAGTTGTCCACATTCCTTCTGAATGCCCCAGAATGAAGGGATGCTTTTGTGAGGCAGAGCTGGAAAGTCTGGCAGGATGGCACATGGAAATGTGTAAGCCCCGGGTTCTTCTCAAGGTTTCATCCTCTATGTTGGGGGTCCCTAGCACCAACCACCCAGGGAGTTAGGGGAGGTCATCTCATTTCACAAATGATAAAACTGGGGTTTGAGAAAGCCATTGAGGGCTTTTTCATTCCAGCTTTCCATGGATCTGGTAATTTCTGGAATTTAGCAAAGATTTCCTAAAAGTCAGGTAAAGACCTTGAACTCTGTGACCTCATACTCTGCCACCAGCCAGGTGGGCAGCCTGTTTCCAGCCTCTTACTGTTGTACTTATTGTTCCCACTTCCCTCCTTCTCTCCGCTCACCTGGGTGAGGTGTCCCTACCCAGGTTTCACTTTTGTAACTATACTTAGCATATTGGTTTTATTTTTATTTATTTATTTTTAAAAATTTTTTTTTTCAACCTTTTTTTATTTTTGGGACAGAGAGAGACAGAGCATGAACGGGGGAGGAGCAGAGAGAGGGAGACACAGAATCGGAAACAGGCTCCAGGCTCCGAGCCATCAGCCCAGAGCCTGACGCGGGGCTCGAACACACGGACCGCGAGATCGTGACCTGGCTGAAGTCGGACGCTTAACCGACTGCGCCACCCAGGCGCCCCAGCATATTGGTTTTAAAATGTCTTTGAGATCTGGCTCCTGAGTGAAGTCTAAATCTCTATCACTTAGCTGCTGTGCAAGCCTGGGCAAGGAATCTGCCCATCTGTTACCTCTGAGCTTCAGTTTACTCATCTGCAAAATGGGGCATCATAAGAGTAAGCTCTCTCTTTTTTCGGCGAGATACATAGTAATTATTCCATCTCAACTATTTTCTTATCTCCGACAAGGGAAGCAGCTAAGAAAGACTCGGGCGGCTGAGGGGGAGGATACAGGAGTCTAGATTTCCCTCCCAGGGGCTGTGGAGAAGACGAAATTTCTTAAAAAGGTGAATGGGAATATCTTTCAACCTCCCTTTTACTTCACGTGATCTCTAACCCCTGGCGGGACTCATGTGGGGCAGGGATGCCCAAGTGGCCCCGCCTTCTACCTACTTCTCCATCATGTCCACCGTCCTCCCCCCTTCCTGTGTTGTGCACTTAATTAATGCAATTAACATTTACAAGATGCTGTGAAGTAACTGCTCCTGGTGCCAGCCTGGAGGAAGTGAATGACATCACTCCTTAGCCTTATAGCTGGGTCGGTGGGGGGACGAGTCCCTGAGCCTCCTCCCTGAGTCTAATTGGGGGTGCCACCCACCCTTCTGTCTGCCACATTGCATTTGGACACGTCTGACCTGGTTCAGTTGGGACACAGGCACCCTGCACTAATGAGGCAGAGCCTTGCAGGGAGAACCTTGCGGGTGAGCCCACCCTGTGCTGCTGCCCGCCCCCAAATCATGTGCTGGACCCCAGCTTCTGGGAAAGGGTCAGAGTTCACCACGCATCACGGTGGGTCCTGTCCCTCAGCCCTAAAGTTCCCCACAGTCTCTGGGATGGGTGAGGCAGTGTCCCTAACTAGAATTCTCGGGCCGCCATGTCTTGGCACGGCAGTTACAGGCACGTGCCCTGGACTGCCTAGGCATGAGTCTTGGCATTGCCACCTTGATGGGTGACTTAATTAATTCATCTGAGCCTGTCCAAAGCAGGTTGATAACAAGACCTGCCTCGGGATCTGGTGGGGGCTGAGAGAGCGGTTTGTACCACCTTTAGCTTTTACGGTCGGGACCTGGGCCCTGTTACAACAGTGGGGTGGCAAGGCACGGTTGTTCGGCTAGCACAGCAAGTACTCTGGAAAAATCCCTCCGGAAGGTGCCATCTCGTTCAGAGTGGTAACCCAGCCAGGCTATCCTCCAGCGCTAGAAAGATCACACTAGGTAAAGCACTTGGCTTGTCTTGGGGGCCACATTATCCAAGAGGTGGTGGGAAGAGATGACGGTGATTTGTCTCTTACCATTCGTTACACGCCGGTCTCTGGTACTAATTTCTTCCTGTTCTCGAGCATGTGGTTAAGTTTATGTGTTCTTCTCTAACTTTTCCTGGACTTGAGCACGTTAACAAGTCACACTGGTCACGTGTGTATTATGTTGCTCAACAAGTACGTGTTTTGTTGCTTAATCTGTGCCTCAGTTTGTCCATCTGTAAAATAGGGATACTATGCACCACATTGAAGGATTAAATGAGTTGATGCAGCTAGAGCACCGAAGAGGGTGTTGCATATAGGATAGTAAACGCTGAAAGAAAATTACTGTATCTTTAGGTGAGAGGATTTGTGTGAGGAGGGCCAGGTTATTACTTTTTGGAGCCAGGAGTATTGGGAGAAGCCTTCCCGACTGTCACGATGTGGTTTTGGAGTCTGAACAACAGGGAGGTATGTGGTAGAGAGAGATGGGGAGGGCTTCCAGGCTGAGGAGGCAGCTGTAGCACATGCCTGGAGGCACGCTTCATTCATCCGGTGTGTAGAATTGGTCAGGGAGAGACACTGAGCTGGGCACCTTTCAGCCTGCGCAGGTTCTGGACGCCGGTGTGTGTTGTGACAGTAAGACAGCAAGGGAAGTTCATGTCAATGCACACCCGGGGTGATGCAACTCACATAATTGAATTATACATTGGGGGGCGGGGGGCGAGTATTTTAAAATAGCTTCCCCGCTGGGGCGCCTGGGTGAAGTCAGTTAAGCCTCTGACTTCAGCTCAGGTCATGAACTCACGGTTCGTGAGTTTGAGTCCCGCGTCCGGCTCTGTGCTGACAGCTCAGAGCCTGGAGCCCGGTTCCGATTCTGTGCCTCCCTCTCGCTCTGCCCCTCTCCTGTTCACGCTCTGTCTCTTTCTCTCAAAAATAAACTTAAAACAGCTTTCCCGGGCTAGCCCAGGTAGCTGAGGACCCTTAGAGCTGGTTGGTGTCCTTCCCTGAACCTTCCTCCAGTCCTCATGTGCCTAGTTTATAGGGGCAGGAGATTTTTCCTGAATGTTGGCATGCGGCTTTGGGAAGGGTGCTCTGCTCACATGTCTGCTTGGTAGACTGGGGGACAGGTTGGCGCTGCTGAGGCCCTGGGGGAAGGCCCGAGGTAGTTAATCATTGTCCACTCCTGGCTGCAGGCTCCACCTGGGCCTATCTAGGAGGGAGCCTCCTGACTGACACAGTAAAGGGCCGCCTGAGGGAATCTTGGGCCCTGGATGAGAGGGAAGCAATGGCCCTCAATTTCAGCCTCTGACCTGCTTGTTACCAGCTTCTGACTGGAAGGCCTCGCTGCCCTCCCCCCCTCCCCAAGCTTCTGTGTACCCTTTAGTGTCTTACACCCCATGACGCAGACGCCCTCCTGGTGTCAGGCTACCTAGGTTATTTAGTTCACTGGCTTGGCCAAGGGTAAGACGCTGGGAATTAATTATTACTTGGAACTACACTCCAGCAGTTTTCCTCGGATTTTGGCAGCTTGGCCTCACAGGAACTGGCCGTAGGTCAGCCATCCTGTTCTTCCGGGTCAGGGCTTGGCAGTGAATGGGGGTGAGGAGCAGCTGATCAGACCAGGTCAGGCATTCCTCTGTTTCCGTGGGGCTGGTGAGGTTCCTTAACATGTATCAAGAGAAAACAGACCAAGAAGTGTGACCCTGTACACCCTGGACCACGTGGGTGGCTATGGATCAGTGTACATTTAGAACCAGAACAATGCTTCTCTAACTTGCACATAATCACCCAGGGGTCTTTCGAACATGTTGGTCTTGACTTAGTAGGTCTAGGGCCAGTGCCTGAGATTTTGCAGCTCTGACCAGCTCCCAGGTGATTTCCAGAGGTGCTGCTCCCTGGGCCTTATGGGAAATACAGCAGGGGTCTAGTTGCCCCATGCCCTGGCCTGGGGGATGGACAGGTGCAGAGGATGGCTTTGGGACCCCAGGGCACACCGCCCGTCCACCTGGGGGCGCTGCAGGCCAATTCAGACCGCTCCCCACATCGCCCCCTGGTGGATGTGGTGCTACATCACTATTGCAGTCCACCGCCCTGTAGCCTAGAGGATGTTTCTAGAAGGTACCCTGGGAGGCTAGTGTGCGTCATCTAGTACGGTGCGGTGAGTCCCCAAGATGGGGCACAGGGGTTGGGAGTGCTCAGTGCTGATGAGCAGCCTTTTGTTCAGGAAGCTTTTCCCAAGAGCTCAGGAAGCTTTTCAGTCCAGAGCAATAGGGTGTGGTGGCAAATACCTCTGGAGTAGTTTGGGGGAAAGTAAGGAATGGGTGTCTGGGGGCCTCATCTACTACCTAGGTTCTAGTTTTGCCTTGGTGCACTACCTCTTAAGTGTGATTTTTGGCCTTGGAGACTAATCCTGTCTGTGTGTCAGTTTTCCTTTTCTATAAAATGGGCGCATAATCACATTAATAGGCGTAAATGAAAGGTGCACGCTCTTGCAGCCAACATCTGTTGAAGACCAGGATGAAGGTCGCACAGCCCTTCAAACCTTCAGCGAGGACCTGGCCTGAGCTGGTCTGAGCCGAATAGCCTGGTGATGATGCAGTTACCAGGACGGGCAGCAGTGGGGAGACAAAGGCCCAGAGGTGGGGTGAGGCTGGAGCAGATGGGGAGCATGCCCCTTGTTAACTGCCCCAGTCCTTCGCCTGTGCTCCTCCATCCTTTCCCTTCTTGGGAACTTGGGACTCTGAGCCCCAGCTGGTGAGGGAGGAGGGGAGTGAGCGACAGGCCAGCAGACCAATGGGCCCCTGAGGTTGGGGTGGGGCGGGGCTTGTGCTGCCATGGAGAGGAGAGAAGCTGTTCTGTGGGGGAGGAGGGGGCGGGTGGGAAGAGGACCTGGAGATTGAGGGGAAGGGAGAGAGCAAACAAAGGGGTCAGGAGGGAAAATAATGCACTGGCTTCCTGAGGCCCTGCGGAGGCTGGGCAGGGAGAGGGGGCCAGGGGCAGAGGGGACCAAGGCTGGCTGCAGGCAGACCCGGGCAGGCGGGTCCTAAATGGCATTGTTTGAAGTGGCCGGCTAATTGCACAGAACAGCCTAAGCCTCAGACCACAGCCCAGCCCCCTCCTCTGTCCTGGGTGCTGGTGTCTGAGCCTTCGGGCCGCCTGGCCACATGGAACCAAGTCCTGAGCCTCCGAGTTTGGTGAGGGGGGCAGGCTACGGGGTGGGGGGGGGCAGCCTGGGTGGGGTCCTTGGGTAGGAGTATCACCCGGAGAATATGTCAAGGGGCCTCCCTTGGCCTGAGGACGTAGAGCCATTGGTGGGAGGTTTGGGGTGTGCTGCCCCCTTGTGCCCTTGTTTCCCTGCTACCCTACCTATTCTGGCCCTCCTGCAGGAAACAATGAAGGGAGACACCAGACAACTCAACAGAGAGGAGGACGCCAGCGGGAGGGAAGACTCCATCATCACTAACGGGGGCTGCAGCGACCAGTCTTCTGACTCCAAGGATGCGCCCTCACCCCCCATCCTGGAGGCTATCAGCACCCCGGAGATCAGAGGTGGCCGGGCTAGCGGGGAGGAGGGGTGGGACAGGCCCTGCAGCTGGGACATGAGCCTCCGAGCAGGCTCGAGGCAGGTTGTGGGGAGAGGCTCTGGTCTCTGACAAGCCCCGCCACATCTCCCAGGAAAGAGAAATGGATGGAGGCAGAGCCCAGCCCGTTTCTCATCCCTGCCCACAGCCCTTGCCCCCCTTCTCCTCTCCCCTCAGCTGGGACTCTGAGGAGGTAACCCCGGGGTGATGACCCCTGTCCTTTTCCAGTCATGATGGGGGGAAATTTGCAGCATAGCCTGGGGTCTTTGGCTCTTCTGCAGAGGGACCCCTCTCCCCTTGCAGGTGATTATGTGGCAAGAAGACACTTGCCACATATGTGGGGGAGGATCTGAGGCTTGCTTCCTTTGCCATCCTGCCCTCCCTGCCCCTCCCCTCCACAGTTCTGGATCACATCACCTGGGATCCACCCCACTGAGATTTCCTGACCCAGCCGGTTTGGAAATGCCTGTATTGTCCCATCCTGTTGTTGAAATCCTCTAGAGCTGTGCTGTCCAATAGGACACTCTGCAACGGTGCAAGTGTTCTGTTTCGGCGTGGTGCGCTAGAATAGCCCCTAGCCACATGCGAGCACTTGAAATGTGGCCGAGATGGCAGGCACTGGACTGTTCATTACTTGCAGTTGGTGGCCATAATTCTGGAAGGAAATTGATGCCTTTCCTGCTGAGTACCTTCAGTCATTGTTTTGGGTCCTATTATGTGCCTGGCCCTGTGCCCTGTTGCCTTATGAATACATTGAAGGGAAATCAGATCCTGAGGGGCTCAGTTAACCCTCTGAGGATGCCAGTGGGTCTAGAGGGATCTCTGCCCCCAACCCAGAGAGGAGACTACAGGGGACAGCAGGTCAGCGAGGGAAGACACGGCTGCCCCCTGGCCCGGAGGCTGGCCCTTCCACAAAAGACAAGACCGGTTCTTTTCTCCAGGCCGAAGATCAAGCTCACGACTGTCCAAGAGGGAGGTCTCCAGTCTGCTAAGTTATACTCAGGTATGTGTCCTCATGTCCCTTGTGCAGGATTCGGGAATTCCCTTGAGTGGCATCCAGTAAATACTTGTTGAGTGACGGATTTGAAAACTGCTAAGCACACAGAGGGCTTTGAACAACCTCATGCATGAAGGCATTTTCTGCTACATGCCAAGTCTTTTTTTTAATCATAAACATTAATTTTAGTCCATTTTAAAGTTTTTTTACTAAATGCTTCCCAGCATATTTCTGAAATTCTCATTTTCCCAGTCCGGAGGATCCAATTACATTGATAAAGTTTTAATGTAGTAAAATCGCTCCTTTTATTCCTGGAATGAGCCCAACTTGTTTGTGGTGTGTTTTCAATCTGATTTCCTTTCACATCTATTCATGAATAAAGTGGATGTGTGATTTTTTTTATTTCTTGGAATATATTTGTGTCTGGTTTTGATCTCAGGGTTATGTGGCCTCAAGGATTTTTTTCCCCTCACGTTGGAAAGAACTTGCCTTAGGGGACTTCTAACAATCATTGCAATGTCTTTTAACGGCTGCTGCAAAGTCAAGGTTTCTACTTGATCAATTTTTTTTCCACCTTAGAGTCTTCCCGTAATTTTTTTTTTTTATTCCCGACATCATTTATGCCTTTCTTGTTCTTATTAATCATAGTAGAGTTTTCTTTGTTTTTTTTTTTCCAATTTGGTTACTTTTTTGAAAGAGCTGGTGTCCAGCATTGGGAACAAAGTTACGGACAAGTGTAAATTCACATTCGCATGGCTTCTGTTCTGCTGGAGGGCAACCAGTGGACGCCCAGATGATGAGCATAAGAGCTGTGTGGATATTTGGGACTGGGTGCTCAGGACACCTGTTTTAGCTCCGGTGGACCATCAGCAGGAGTGGCAATGGAACCTCCGGCCTGAGCATGTCCTCTGAGTCTGGCCTTGAGTGAGGCCTGCGTTGCTTGATTCTCTTTATATTCCTGTTGTGCTGTAAGAAAAGTACTGTTACAGTTTTAAAGAGTGAAATGGACTCACTCAAGGCCTCAATGGGCAAGCGAAGTGAAAAAATCAAGTTCTTACTATTACATCCAAAACTCAGGCTGCTTACCAGTGCACAGGTTTTTGGGTTTTGCTGTGCAGCATGGGACATGTTCTAGGGGTTCTTCATTGGTTCATTGGTGCCATTTCTTCCTGGTCCTTGTATCAGGACGCATCTCCTTTGAGCCTTTGATTTCTCCCACTTAATTGTGCAAATTGACCAGCTCTCCCTGTTAGTCATAGCCAAATCAGTCTCCCCAAGGTGCAGATCCAGATTGCATTCATACTGTGTCTTAGATTTTCTGATTCCACTGTTTTTTTTTGTGTGTGTGTGTGTTTAGTGTGTATTTATTTTTGAGAAGAGGGGGGAGGGGCAGAGAGAGAGAGGGAGATGGAGAATTTGAAGCAAGCTCCAGGCTCTGAGCTGTCAGCACAGAGCCCGACGCGGGGCTTGAACTCACGGACCGTGAGATCATGACCTGAGCTGAAGTCAGACACTCAACCGTCCGAGCCACCCAGGCGCCCCAGGGGTTTTCTTTTTTGATCATGTCTTGAATTTGTGATCCCCAGGGTAAGCCACTGTAATGTCTTATAGGAACAAAATATTTTGAAAATATTTTCAGGTAACTTGGGCCAGTATTGTTTTCACTATGATTGACTTTTCATTCTTAAACCGTTTGGGGTTTTGTCACCTTTTGATAACATTTAAAGTTCATAATGCTTTCATTCATAAAGGATCTGACGGGTGATGGAGATGGCGAAGGGGAAGACGGGGATGGCTCTGACACCCCAGTGATGCCAAAACTCTTCCGTGAAACCAGGACTCGGTCTGAAAGCCCAGCTGTAAGTCCCCCACTTCTGAGCCCAGGCGCTTCCAACCAGACACAGGCCTGCATAAACACACACACACACACACACAAAACCAAAAAATGGTCTTGCATCCTCCAGAGAGAACTTTGGAGAGAGGTGAATACATGTTTTGAAAGTGGAGAATGACAGACAGCAAGGCTCACGGATAGTCAGTGAAGGTCTTCTCTCCCGTGGTAGTGTTTCAGGTTTTCAGCTCTTTTCGGACACTCCTGGCTGCAAGTGCCCGAGATTGCTAGTTTGTAGGTGAATGGCTCAAATGCCTATTCCCTCTGGGACTCATTTCCGTAAGCGGAGTCTGTGACTTAGTGTCTGGTGTGGAAACGGGTAGGCGATCATTGCTAGTGGCCTCCCACCCCATTAGAGAACAGGCTGACGCTCGAGGACCGTGGCGGGTCTAGTTTACAATCTCCCCCAGCATATGATGGAGGTCATCCCCATTACAGAGGACAGAAGGATCCGGTAACTAACCCAAGGTTAAACATTGATTCTTGCGTGCAGGATTCGAATACAGGAGTGCACCACCCAAGTTCATGCCACTTTGAGAAAGGAGCCTAAGGGCTTCTCATCCAGCTGCTTGATCCACTACCTTCCAGAAGAAGACAACAGTCACTCTAATGCTTTGGGGGGACAAAATGTTTGGTTTGGGGTAAACTGGATGTTATTTTCCATTCAATCTGCAGGTGCCAGTTGCCTCTGACGGGCAGTGCGGGATCTGCTGTGGACCATCGGCAGCCCTGCTGGCACCCTACCCCTTCCCCCAGTAACAGGGGAGTTTCTGGGGGAGATCCTTTCAGCCCAGAGTCCTTCCCTGCTTACCCACCTCTTCACTTATGGGGACTTGAGGCGACCCCTCAAGTCCGAAACTCCATGCCTGTAGTCACCAAAGGCCTCCTGCTTATCCTCTCTTGCTTCCAGGTCCGAACCCGAAATAACAACAATGCCTCCAGCCGTGAGAGGCACAGGCCCTCCCCACGCTCCACCCGAGGCCGGCAGGGCCGCAGTCACGTGGATGAGTCCCCCGTGGAGTTCTCAGCTACCAGGGTTGGTTCCCCGGACACCCCCAGTCTCTTAAGTGGAAGATCCACCTCTGTCACTGTGCCACTGAAAGCCGGCGTTTAACCTATATCTGTTCCTCACACTCAGCACCTTTTCAGGGTCTTGCCTTTCCTTTCGCTCCCGGGTGCTGGGTAAGCTTCTCTCCTGGCCTGATCCTGGATGGAACCCTGGTGGAATGTGAGAATTCCCTGTTGACTGGTTTCTTGCTCCTCCTTGGGAATGAGTTCAGCTCCACTGACTCCAGAACTGTTCTGTCTCGCTAGTATCTTCACTGACTGTCTTGAGGCAACCCCAGTGGTCACAATAAATCTCCACTCCTGTTGCAAGGCTGGGCACACAATAAGCATTTAAGGAAACCAGTGGCCCTCCCTGAGCTTGGCTCTGGAGTTTCTAGACGTCACTCATGCTTACTCTGCCTTTGTCCTATGTGTCATGATTCTGTCCCTGTTCTCATGGAGGTCGCTTTTTCCCACCACTCAAGGGGTGCTCACTCGTTCCTGGAAAACCAACCTTGGTGGTGTCTGTTCTCAACTCACACCTTCACGCTTCAGGCTTGCCCGGGATCCAACTGGGGGGACCACCGGTCTCCGGTCACCTGCCTGGTTTGCTGTGGCCCAAGATCTGTGTCCTTCTGTCCACAGTCCCTGAGGCGGCGGACAGTATCCTTGGCAGGCACACCGTGGCCGTCCCCCGCCAGCCCCTACCTCACCATTGACCTCACAGATGATGACGTGATGCCCCAGAGCAGCAGTACCCCCTACGCCCGCCTGGCCCAGGACAGCCAGCAGGAGAGCTTGGAGTCCCCGCAGGTGGACGCGGAGGGGACAGATGCCGACAACACCGAGTATCAGGTACCACTGGGAAGGCCTACGTAGTAGGGAAGGGCAGCCACTCACCCAGAGGAGCCTACTCCCACTTGTCTTTTTTTTGTCACATCTGTTCTAATATTTGACTTTCTTTTCCATATGCACCAGTCCTTCCTTCACCCTACTTATCTGCCAGACATAATTCAAACACCTAATTGATTTCCCGAACATCACATTTGTACCCCCAAATAAGTGTACCCTCTTTGTACATGCTTCTGTTCGTCCTGTTTTACGTACAATTGGAGACCAGCCATTTTCACTTATTAGGAACTGGAGTTGTCTCACTTTCTTGTCTATAACCTGTCTAGTGTATAGTTCATAATTAACCAGTTAGGCTCAATTATTTCATTCCAGCATTGCTGCATATATACGTACGTGTCTGCATATATCATGTAGACAACCTTTTTTTTTTTTT
Source organism: Panthera uncia (assembly GCF_023721935.1). Lineage (NCBI taxonomy): Eukaryota > Metazoa > Chordata > Mammalia > Carnivora > Felidae > Panthera > Panthera uncia. The sequence continues at coordinate 25,460,099 of NW_026057578.1, read as the reverse complement.
ATGTATATCAAACTATAGGTATATTTTCATAACTTGTTTTCATGGGCATCTCACATTTTATGGTAAGCTTTTTATGTGCAAACGTCCATAATTTTTTTTTGCATTTCAATGCCTTTGTAATAACCTGTGTAATGGCCTGTGGTGGGAATACCCAGTGATTGTCATTATTTACTCTAATGTTATGTTCTGTGAGTTTTCAGTCGGCAACTTTCATTCCTAGATACTAGGTTAAATGTATTTGTGAAATGTTGTAAATCTAATATAATCCCATGTTCCTATCAAATAACCAAACTGGTCCCTTATTTTCAAGGGGTTCAAACTCATAGTTTTAATTTTTTTAAAGTAATCCTTGCACCCAATGTGGGGTTCAAACTCACAGCCTCAAGATCAAGCGCCCCTCAGCTGGGCACTTGTTTTTTTAATATTTATTTTTGAGACAGACCCCATGAGAGCATGGGGGGAAGAGGCAGGGAGAGGGGGACAGAGGATCTAAAGTGGGCTCCACGCTGACAGCAGAGAGCCTGCGGGGCTCCAAATCACCAGGAGATGGAGATCATGACCTGAGCCGAGGTTGTACCTAGGCTCCCAGGGGCCCCCATGGTGGGCACTTTGGAGGGAGCCCCAAGTTGGTCCCTCAGGCAGTGGCCATTGGGGTCAGTGGGGTGGGCAGGACTTTTCCTTGGCCCAGGCAATCTGTCTCACTGGGATTCTTTCTTGTGGTTTTCCCTTCTAGGATGGGAAGGAGTTTGGAATAGGGGACCTTGTGTGGGGAAAGATCAAGGGCTTCTCCTGGTGGCCTGCTATGGTGGTGTCATGGAAGGCCACCTCTAAGCGACAGGCCATGTCCGGCATGCGGTGGGTCCAGTGGTTTGGTGACGGCAAATTCTCCGAGGTGAGTCCAGTGCAAGGTAGGCTCCTGGGCCACAGACATGCAGTGTTTTCCTCCCTTCCTTGTACACTTGATGTTTTACGATAAAAGGCCCGTGATTGCTTTCTCCAGATGGATGAGGCTATTTGACTCAGTATGTCTAGGAAGGATAAAAATTTCTTGTTAAATAGCATAAACACATATTGAGGGTCTCATGGGGCTTAGAGCTCTGTGTGCTCTTCTAGGAGACAAAAAGCTGGAACGTTCTCTGAATCCACTTGTGGCCACTTGTGCTCTCTTTTTTACTTTTTATGGATTCCTGTGGAATTGGGAATGGCCACTTGGGTAAGCACCCTCAAAGATCTTTGGAGAAGCTTAGAAGAGACAGGAAGGGTGGTCTCTGCCTCTGAGCATCATTTAGCCCTGGAGGCATGTGGGGAGGAGCATGTCTGGCTGGGCCTAGGGTCACCTGGTGACAGTTCTGAAAAAGTTCAACTCAGAGTACCGACTTCAGAGTTTGTTGATTATGTTCTTTTTGTTGCTGATGATATATATATATCATCTAATGTTTTATATATATAGATTATATATATATATACATCTAATTTTGATATGATTAACATGATTATGTTCTTTTTATTGCTGATATATATATCTAATGTTTATTTTATTTTTGAGAGATAGAGAGATAGAGTGGGAACAGGGGAGGGGCAGAGAGAGAGGGAGATGCAGATTCTGAAGCAGGCTCCAGGTTCTGAGCTGTCAGCGCAGAACTTGACACGGGCTCGAACCCACGAACCGCGAGATCACGACCTGAGCGGAACTCGGATGCTTAACCGACGGAGCCACACAGACGCCTCTGTTGTTGCTGACATTAACCATTTTATGTTCTTTCTTGATGAGAGTCTGTGGGACAATAGCTGTGTTGGGCATGAATCAGCCACTTTTGATTTCTTACCTGTCCAAAGCACACTATGAGATCTCAGGTTTTGATGAGAATAGTGTAGGCAGTACTTTGCCTGTGATGGTCTCTTTTCAAAATGTTAGTCCAACCTTCAGCACATCCAGAGGTTAGATGAGGAACAACAACAAGCTGGGCTGGGATGGAGGCAGATGTGGTAATGGAGGGCCATTCAGTACATCTGTGTGATTAAGCATCAAGTTGAGGTTCTGTTTTTTCCCACGATTTGGGCTTCCTCGGGATCATTTGCCATAAACACATTGAAATTCCCAATAGGCAGGACGAGGAGGATTTGGAGTCCCCCTGGTAGGCCGAATACACATAGATACTCTGTTTGACCAGCAGAGGGAGCAGGTCAACAAATGTCCTGGGCTTGTGCTCTCCCTGAAGCCTCTAACTGAAGGATGTGGACTATGAGTTCTGTGAAATGAAGCGGCAAGGATTGTTTGTAACTGCTTTGGCCCAGTGAAACACAGATTGAGCTTTGCAAGGCTGGTCTGATGTTAGTAAGATGATGTGGGGGGGCTACTAGCATTATAGGATAGGGTTGCAGTGCACATCTTGGTGTTTGGGGTACACATTGCATGCAATAGAGCAGTTCAGGACTGGGAACAGCACTGGTGTTTTCAATGTACAATCACACTGACCCCTAGTTTCTTTTAAATGCTTTTTTTTTTTAATTTTTTTTAACGTTTATTTATTTTTGAGACAGAGAGAGACAGAGCATGAACGGGGGAGGGTCAGAGAGAGGGAGACACAGAATCCGAAACAGGCTCCAGGCTCCGAGCTGTCAGCACAGAGCCCGATGCGGGGCTCGAACTCACGGACTGCAAGATCGTGGCCCGAGCTGAAGTCGGCCGCCCAACCGACTGAGCCACCCAGGCGCCCCTTATGCTTTTTTTTGAAAGCTTATTTTGCGACAGAGAGAGAACTCAAGTGGTGAGGGGCAGAAAGAGAGATGGCGAGAGAATCATAAACAGGTTCTGCAGTGTAAGCACAGAGCCTGACGCGGAACTCAACTCAAAAGCTGACATCTTGACCTGAGCCCAAATGAAGAATAGGACGCTTAGGTGACTGATCCACTCAGCAGCCTCCCCCTCTCCCCGGCCCCCGCCCCCCGGCCAGTTTTTTATACGTGGTGGCAATTCCCTGTCATGGAAGGTCAGGATTAGAGGTACAAGCGCAAAACGGAAGTTGGCACGAAAGAGAGCATGCGCTGTGGGGAACCAGACATCACCTGTCTTTCAGTGCTAATCAGCATCCCGGGACAGGAGTTTCATCCCCTCCCTTTGGCGGCCTGATTAGTTCATGCAGGCCCTGGAGACTTGGGGAATATATGGGTATTTAGCCCCAATGGAAGGCCCATATCAACAAATCAACATAATTAGAAAGTGCTTACTTTTGTCAACACTATTCTCTAAACATGTACATTAAATTCCCTTAATAAAAGGCTAAATAGTTAATCTCAGCTGTCATTTGTCATGCTCATGAAGGAGGGAAGGACATGTACAAAAGCACCAATATGGAACGTCCACTGTGCGTGTCAACACTGAGATGGGGCCCACACCAGGGACCTGTGGGTCATTTGGTCTCAGAACATAACACAAATACAGGGCGCATCCTCCATTTGGAGAATCCTACTTTCTCCCATTTGGAGTGTCCTGTTCACTGTGCTTCTGGCTATAGGGTGTGTCAGAGGCTGTGTACCAATTCTGTTTTCTACTTTCTCTAACCTCCTTTTCAGTCTATGAACATGATCCCCAGGAATAAGCCTGGGAGAGATACAGGCTGCAGACGGGTGTTGATGATGGCTTTCTCTTTCAGGTGTCTGCAGATAAGCTAGTGGCCCTGGGGCTGTTCAGCCAGCACTTTAACCTGGCGACCTTCAATAAGCTGGTGTCTTACAGGAAGGCCATGTACCATGCTCTGGAGGTAACATGGTAGTCGATGGTGGGGGTCTGGACCCAAGAGCAGAGTTAAAGCAAGTGACGTACAGAAAGCCAGCTCAGGCCACAGCATAGCCAGTGCTAGCATGGAGGGGACACATGAAGTGCGTGCAAATATGACAGTAGCCTGATGATTGAGAAGAAAAGGAAGGGATTTGAGACTTCTGTGCCTTCCCGGAGCTATGCCCCCTTCTCCGTGTACTGCTAGAGGGGGGAAGAGCACTGGGAGGTGGGACACCATATTCCTATCTGTCAAGCTTTTCCAGAGCCTCAAAAGCTGCTGGAGAGCAGCTGAGGCCTCTTCCCCTTGTCTGTGGGGGAATCCATCAGGCTGTCATTCCCTTTACCTTGACGTGGAAAGAAAATGGCCAGTGGCCTCGGTCCAGCATTTGTGAGCCAGGCTTTGTGCTTAATTAGACATGTAAAACGTCATAGTGCTTCTGTAATAGGACTTAACACTTGAGGTCTCCCCAGCTTCGTTGGGGAAAAAAAACACAAGAAATCTGGATCTTTCTCAGAGGCAAGGAGACTGTGCTGTGGCTGATGCCTCTCCTGTATCTAAAAGTGACAGAGCTAATTCTGATCCTCTGGCCTTTGAGAAGGAGCTGACCACTCAAAGCCCAATGGGGAAGAGATGCTCTTTGGTGACTGCATGGAGAGACTTCATTCTCTGCATGGCCTCCTGCCTGTCTCC
>NW_026057578.1:25447993-25455530 GCF_023721935.1 Panthera uncia | reverse complement strand
ACCATAGCCCAGGACAGCTGCTAGGCTATGAAAGGGGCCAGTGTGAAGAGGAATGCAGGCCCCCGCTGGGTGAATCCCTGGGTGTGGCCTGGCAAGCATCCACCCCTCCTGTTCATCCCGCCTCTTTATCTCCACAGAAAGCCAGGGTACGGGCTGGCAAAACCTTCCCCAGCAATCCTGGTGACTCCTTGGAGGACCAGCTGAAGCCCATGTTGGAGTGGGCCCACGGGGGTTTTAAGCCCACCGGGATCGAGGGCCTCAAACCCAACAACAAGCAACCAGGTGGGATTGGGTCCCTGGGCAGCACCCACCATCAGCTGCTGGTGGGGACAGTCTTGGGAGATGCAGTCACCCCTTGCTGCCACCTACCCTACCCCGGCTTCCCAGCGAGCTGGCAGCCCTGGAGCGCTTTCACCCTGTGAACCGCCAGGGAAGCTGGAAAAGTGAATAGGCCAGCCTTTTCCAGCTTCCCTGGTTACCCTTCTCACTAAAGGTCAAGTATGCGTAATTGGGATTGAGTCCATTGCAGAAACTTGAGTAAATAGAAGGCCAAGACAGAATTGTCACTGATGCCCTTTTATAAATTTCTCTTACAAGTTTTTGCGTATTTATTTTGAGAGAGAGAGAGAGCACACTTGCGAGAGTGAGAGGGGCAGAGAGAGAGGGAGAGAGAATCCCAAGCAGGCTCCGCTCTGTCGGCAGCACAGAGCCCCATTTGGGGCTTCATGTCACAAACTGAGATGGTGACCTGAGCTGATACCAAAATGGGTGTTTAACTATTTGAGCCACCTAGTTGCCCCATTAGTGCCCTTTTGTTTAAAAAGGAAAACAATAATTAAGCTATGCTTACTGGAGAAAACTTGGGAAGACTTAACCCTTCCCCAAACCCCACAAGCCACCTCCATTCAGAAAGCAGCGTCATCCATGCTAAAGGTTTGACCGGCACCGTATTTCCTCTCTAGGTGTGGTTTCACATTGTCACTCCCAGGAATCCCAGATGTCTGAAATCCAGGATTTTATTTGTCTTAACAATCCATACGTTTAACATAGTATTTTCTGTTTTGTTTTGTTTCCCTCTCCCCACAAATAAGTGGTTAATAAGTCGAAGGTGCGTCGTGCAGGCAGTGGGAAGTTAGAATCGAGGAAACACGGTACTCCCTTCCCGTATTTTGACTATGCACTGTTTTCTCTGCACTTTCTTTCAATTTCTTGCATATACAGTGGTCACTGGGAACGAATCCAATCTGTTAAAAAGTCAACCTGAGCTCACACCTACCCCTTCACTCCCATCCCTCACAACTGCCCTCCAGGTTAACGTTGTTGGGTGTGCACACCCTCCCAGACTTTTCTATACACTAGTTGGATTCCTGCTTTCCCTTAATTTCTCAACTCTAATGGTATGTGCACCGTCAAATGTAATTTTGTCACTAAAGGGTTCTTACGATTTCTGATGACTATAATTTTCCTTTACCACGCTCCTTATAGATATTTACAGGTTGAATAAAAATATAAAAGGAATGTATAGAAACAGAAACAATGGCCATATAATATAATTTAAATTTGTTCTGGTAGCAACGTTGGAGAGAATACAAGAAACAGGTGAAATTAATATAAATCATGTACTTCATCTAATATTTCCAACATTTTGGCATTTCTAAGTCAATATAAAAATTATGAGTTTGGATTTTTCTAAATCTATATTTTTACATGTCTTATGATATCTCAATTTTCGTGCTGAATTTTTCATTAGAAATAAGTGATATACTTTTTAGAGATGTCCGAGTTCCAAATGAGCTGTTTGGTTAGCTTAATTGGGCAGGTTTTTTTTTTTTTTTTTTTTTTAAGTTACTTATGTAAGTATTCTCACCCCGTGTGGGACTTGATTCCATGACCCCGAGATCAAGAGTGCCCTTCCTACTGAGCCAGCCAGGCTCCTTCAATGGGCAGTTGTTAAATTTACATCAAAATTAAGTATAAAATGCCTTTGCTGAGTCAGCACAAGTCACATCTCAAGTGCTCAGTCACTACCTGTGGCTGTTAGCCAGCGTGCTGCACATCAGAGGCCAGGCTTTGTCTGATGTTCCCGGTGCTGGGTCTATGGGGATGTATTCTCTTATACTCCTGGCTGTTTAAACCCCTGTAAATAAATACAGAGTGAGGGATCTTGAATTCCTCTGACTTGTCCATAGAGGGGTGGTAGGGCACGCAGTGTGGACCCATGTCATGGCCCAGGTGCGGCTGGCACCCAGGCATGGTCCTGTCCTGGGGTCACGGTTTCCCCGCACCCCCCTTCGCCCGCACTCCCCAGCCACGGCTGCCATCTCCTCACCTTTCCCAGAGAACAAGACCCGAAGACGCACAGCCGATGACTCGGCCACCTCGGACTACTGCCCCCCACCCAAGCGCCTCAAGACAAACTGCTATAACAATGGAAAAGACCGAGGAGACGAGGACCAGAGTCGAGGTGACCGTGGGGCGGTGAGGAGGCCGGCGGCCTGAGCTCACCCACTGTGGGGGGGTGGGGGTGGGGACAGTACGGAGGGCCGTTCGGCAAGCGAGTGTGGTTTAGCTGATGAGTAAGAGGCTACCTGACGCCATGTCCCATCTGCTCTTTTGCTCAACAGAACAAATGGCTTTGGATGTTAGCAACAACAAGGGTAGCCTGGAAGGTAATGTACTCTCCTTTGCAGTGGTCTTCCTTCTTGCCCTGGGTAGTGCTCAGGACGTACCCTGGCCTGTTTATCTGCCCTGTGGGAGTTTAACCGAGCGCTCTGTGCCTTGACCTTGGGCTGGGGTGCAGACATCTTAGTTGCTACATTTAATGCAGTGAATTGTCTGACTTTCACAGAGACTGATCCTGCCCCCTTGAGTATGTAGGAAGGGGAGGGTTGGCAGTTTGTCCTCAGGAAACTCCAAACGAAACCATGATCTATGACATCTTTAGTCTTTCTCAGCGAAAAGCCAGAATGGGATTTGAGGTAAAATGCAGACAGACTTCACCACCATCACTCTCTCAAGCTAACTCTGGTCCATTTGTCCTGGCTGGGAACGAGCCCCTGGAATTGCCCAGAATGTATCTGAAGGAATTCAGAATGTGTGAGGATGGATGGACTCTCTCCTTGCTTCCTCAGCCTGATGTCTGTTAGTCAGCAAATAACTTTTTGAGTGGTTCCCTGTTCCCTCAGTGCTGGGTAGGAAAACAACCGCTCCTGACCCACAGCGCTCTGGGGAGAGCTCAGGTTTGGAGCAGTCCCTGACAGTTCCAGAAACCTCGACCCATAATCCTCCTATCCCCCAACACTCTGTCACCCATCTGTGCTTCCTGGCTGGGGATGCTTGGTCTCAGGCATTTTAATGACCCTGCCCACATGGTCAGTGATGTGGGCCATTCCTGACCTGCTGAAATGAGGGGAAGGCAGAATATCCTAATGGGAAGGGACCAATGTCCTGAAATCATGACCAGATGACAAGCAATGGGCATTTTTTTAAAAAGATTATTCATTTTGAGAGAGAGAGAGAGAGAGAGAGCAGAGAGAGCGGGCAGAGAGAGCGTGCACAACTGGGAGAGGGGATCAGAGGGAGAGAGAGAATCCCAAGCAGACTCCATGCTGTCGGTGCCCAGCCTGAGCCCAACGCAGGGTCAATCTCGCAAACCATGAGATCATCACCTAAGCCCAAATGAAAAGATGCTTAACCGATTGAGCCACCCAAGAGCCCCTCACGTTCCTCTTTAAAGAGTCTCGGGAGTTTTCAGGCCAGGCCCTTCCAAGAACATCCCACTGCTGGAGTGGCCCCTGCTCGGTGTCCTGCCTCAGGTCTTCCATTTGGGCCTTGCCTCTGCCCGTCTCACGGGACTTCCTGCCTGGGGCTATGGTTCTGGCCTCTCCCCATCTCTGGAATGGGGACTGTGGGCGCTGCGACTTTGAAGTGTTGCCGAAAGGAACAAAGCGTGAGGAGTTACTTAGCTAGCATGGAGTACGTAACAAGAGCGGTTAGACTCCAGGCTTCCACTGTGCTGTTGTGACCCTACTTGCCAAAAGCTGCATCCCTGTCTTTCTTACAGATAGCTGTCTGTCCTGCGGTAGGAAAAACCCTGTGTCCTTTCACCCTCTCTTTGAGGGTGGGCTCTGCCAGACATGCCGGGTAAGTCCTAACCTGGGGCTTTCCTGCCCCTTCCCCACTGCACTTCCCTGTACTGGCCCAGAGGAAAGCACCCACGTGTTGGCAATAGAGAAGCCTCTGGTGCAAACCCTGCTCTGAGCATTAGGTGCTGCAGAGGAGGCCGTCCTGCAGCGGCACGCAGGCCCCTGCTGGGGTCTCTGGACAGGACACCAAGCCACCCGTCATCTGTTCTGTGGCTGCGTCCTAGGGCCTCAGCCAGTGAGCCAGCGGGACCTGGTGGTCCCTGATCTCTGAATTCATGGGCGTTTCTCTCCGGCCGCCAGGACCGGTTCCTCGAGCTGTTCTACATGTACGACGATGATGGCTATCAGTCCTACTGCACTGTGTGCTGTGAGGGCCGCGAGCTGCTTCTGTGCAGCAACACGAGCTGCTGCCGGTGAGCATGGGCCATGGGCTGCGGGCCTGGTCTGTGGCCCTGAGGGATCCGAGGCCATGGTGCTGGGCCCAAGCCGGTATCCCACAGGGCCATGGTCATCGTGTCCTGGAAGTAGAACTGGGGTGTAGGGATGGGCTTTAGAAACATAGATCTGTGAGGGGGCGCCTGGGTGGCTCAGTCAGTTGGGCGTCTATCTTTGGCTCAGGTCATGATCCCACAGCTCGCGAGTTCAAGCCCCGTGTAGTCAGCCTGCTTCGGATTCTGGGTCTCCCTCTCTCTGCCCCTCCCCCACCCCCACTCATGTGCTGTCTCTTCCTCAAGTATAAACAAACCTTAAAAAGAAAAGAAACATAGGTCTGAAGGCGGGCATGGCCCCCTGGAGATGGGCCATTTCTGGTGGGGAGCTTTTCTGTGCAAAGAAGCTGTGGGCTGAGGTTGCATGGGCATCCAAGGAAGAGGTTAGCGCAGCCCAGATCATGACCCTGTGCCTTCTAACCCACGGGGAGGCACAACTGGGGCCCCAGGAAGGTTTCAGGCAGTCCGTTGCTCTCTCTAGGGAAGGTGGGGTATGTAGGAGGGCTGCCCGGTGGCTAAGGCGGCCCCCCCCTCCCCTTGGCTACCTGGCACAGGTGCTTCTGTGTGGAGTGCCTGGAGGTGCTGGTGGGCACAGGCACGGCAGCAGATGCGAAGCTGCAGGAGCCCTGGAGTTGCTACATGTGCCTCCCACAGCGCTGTCACGGCGTCCTGCGGCGCCGGAAGGACTGGAACATGCGCCTGCAGGCCTTCTTCACCAGCGACACGGGGCTCGAATACGTAAGCCACAGGCTTCTTCCCCCAGCACCAACCCACCCCAAGCGCGCTCTGGAAGTCTGTCGGCAAGAGTTAATGGAAAAGATGCGTTGTCCGGACGAGCGTTTGAGAGCCTCAGACCACATCCTCTGCACAGTTCTCGAGCTTCTCTAGGGCTCTCTCTCCCCTCCTCTGTGGCCTCTCATTGATTGAAGGAGTGGTTATAGAACCAACCAAGCCTTAGCCTTAGCGGAACTGAAGAGGGAAGGGAAGCCTGTGACTTACTCTTAAGTCTTAGTGGAACTGGGCTCCTTTCTGCAGTCTATGGAGGGAGGCTCCAGGTCATTCCTGGATAGGGTAACGTGTTTCTGTGTGTGTGTGTATCTGTACCAAAGTCGCATCTGTGTTCATGTCTAAGGGTAGAGTGGCCATTCTGTGCCAGAGCTCCCGAGGGGATCCCAGCTAAGAAGCTGCAGACAGAGCACAGGGCTTGTGACTCTCAGAGGAAGGTCAGCCCTCCCCTCCACCAGAGGTTGAGTCTTCCCCCTGCACCTTGACCTCCATGACCTCCTTCTTTAACCTGGCAGGAAGCCCCCAAGTTATACCCTGCGATTCCCGCAGCCCGAAGGCGGCCCATTCGAGTCTTATCCCTGTTTGATGGAATTGCAACAGGTGAGTTTGGAGTTCACCTAGGGATGCTCACCTGCTCCAGGTGTCCCGTCATCAATGCTAAGAAAACCCCCTGGGGTGACCTGTTGGTCACTTGTTCTCAGAAAGCCACCGACTCTTTGTTTCTCTCCTCAAACCTCTCCCACCATTTCACCTACCTGGCCCTCCTTTGGGCCTTTCGAAGACAAGTATATCTTAGCTGTGTTGTATTTTGTATTATGCACAAGTGTCTTGGACAGTGATTTTCCATTCCATAAGCATAGATCTGTTGGAGGTGAATTAGGCAGTTCCGAGTATCTGTAGTCTTGGTTCCCTTCCACATCCCCAGGTTGCCCAAGTATAGAATGAGCACAAGCTAACGTGCGTGTTGGTCCTGGAAAGTTGGCCCAATTTAACTCATTTAATCCTCAAAGCCACCCTGCGATGCATTGTTAGGAACATCTCCATGTTACCAGAGCAGGAAGAAGTAGAAATGAGCTGCCGTGCAGTTCGCATCCTTTGTACTTAATGCGTGTACATTGGTGTCCAGATTCCTCACTCAGCGACAGCTTTTAATGACTGGGTCCGGTCATTACTGGTAGCTTTTCTCCACTCTGTTGGGCCTTATAAAGACTTGTTTGTGTCGGCACAGATAACCCATAGTAGGACTGAGCCTTGGCCATGCCACCAGACGTTAAGAGTTTTCTGAACATGGTTTTGGTGAGGATTCCTGTCCGTGTGTCTGTGTTTGACTGTGCTGGGTGATAGGTGCTGGAGTCTTGGCTAGATCCTGCCGGTGGGCTACGCCAGTTATCCATACATTTTCTTCAAGAAACTCCACAAACCAGGGAGCCTGGTGTGGCCAGTGTGTGGTTTCTGTGCCCTCCGCCCGAGTTCTCGAGGACAGCCATGTCCTTGCCGGGTCTGGTCTGAGCTCTAGAGATGGCTTAGAATCACTGCAGGGAGGGCCCCATGGAGGACAACCCTAATGCGGTTTCTGTCCCTGACGCCCTGTAGGGTACTTGGTCCTGAAAGAATTGGGCATCAAAGTGGAGAAGTACGTCGCCTCCGAAGTGTGTGAAGAATCCATCGCTGTTGGAACTGTCAAGCATGAGGGCAACATCAAATATGTGAATGACGTCAGGAACATCACAAAGAGAAACGTGAGGGCTGCCTGCACCCCTGGTGGGCTCTGCCCCACCCCCTCTTCCTCCTTCAGCACTGAGCCCCACAAGTCCTTATGGCTATGTGGTCCACTTCTCCATGCCCAGGGCTATGGTAGAAGAGAGAACCTGGGCTTACGTCAAGCTCTAGTACCAAGATCCACAAGTTGGAAATTATTCATAAAGATTTAGATCTTAGCGTGTCTGGAGCATTAGGTCTTCCTGAGTCATTAATGGAGTTGGGGGACATAAATGACCAAACAAGATTCTAGTAGTGGGTTCCTTCCTTCCTTTCCTTTCTTTTTCTTTCTTTCTTTCTTTTTTTCTTTCTTTCTTTCTTTCTTTCTTTCTTTCTCTCTCTCTCTCTCTCTCTTTCTTC
>NW_026057578.1:25368841-25447893 GCF_023721935.1 Panthera uncia | reverse complement strand
TTTCTTTCTTTCTTTCTTTCTTGTAGGCTCCACACCCTTTGTGGGGCTTGAACCCACAGGCCTGAGATCAAGAATCGCATATTCCACTGACTGAGCCAGCCTGGTGCCCCTAGAAGTGGGTTTTCTCAGGGCACCTGGGTGATGCTGTCAGTTAAGCATCTGACTCTTGATCGTGGCTCACATCATGATCTCATGGTTTATGAGTTCGAGTCCCAAATCAGGTCTGTGCTGACAGCAGGGAGTCTGCTTAGAATTCTGTCTCTACTTCTTTCTCTCTGCCCTTTTCTTTCTCAAAATAAATAAACTTAAAAAAAAAAATGGGTTTTCTTTTTTTTTTTCAACTTTTTTTTTTTTTTTTTTTTTTTGGGACAGAGAGAGACAGAGCATGAACGGGGGAGGGGCAGAGAGAGAGGGAGACACAGAATCGGAAACAGGCTCCAGGCTCCGAGCCATCAGCCCAGAGCCTGACGCGGGGCTCGAACTCACGGACCGCGAGATCGTGACCTGGCTGAAGCCGGACGCTTAACCGACTGCGCCACCCAGGCGCCCCAAAAATGGGTTTTCTTGATAGTTGCTTGGAACCTAGGCTGCATCCTTCCATCGTCGCCTCCATCCCTACTCTAAGAGTGTTTTTCTTTCACAGATTGAAGAATGGGGCCCCTTTGACTTGGTGATTGGTGGAAGCCCATGCAATGATCTCTCAAATGTGAACCCAGCCAGGAAAGGCCTGTACGGTGAGTATCCCAGCTGACCCTATGTCACCTGAGTGCTGGTCCAGGAGGAGTGGTCTAAGAAAGAACTATTTGTTTCTGGCCAACTTACCTCTTGGCTCTTCCCTTGTCCATAGTAAATCCTGTCCCCCAGAGATACCAGTAAATACTGCACTGCTGATGCCCATGTCCTTAGTCATTCCAAAAGACTGCAGGTAGGAAGACTGGGGGGTATCAGCTGTAGTCAGGTGATCCCTGGGGAACCCACTGGTCTCACTATGGAGGGGTGGGCTGAAGGATTTGAACCTGGCTCTGCCATCTTGTTCTGTGGGTTCAGAGGGCACCGGCCGGCTCTTCTTTGAGTTCTACCACCTGCTGAATTACACACGCCCCAAGGAGGGTGACGACCGGCCCTTCTTCTGGATGTTTGAGAATGTGGTAGCCATGAAGGTCGGTGACAAGAGGGACATCTCTCGTTTCCTAGAGGTAAGGGACCTGGGGTCCTGAGTATCCAGAGTGCATGGGTGGGTGAGTCCTGCTGGCATTGGGGGTGGTTGGGTATTTCCACTTTGGGGAATGACTTTGGGTTCTAGATGGAGGACATGGCTAAATCCAAAAATCTAAAACTAATGGAGTCAGGTGAGTTGATTCTTTTTAGTACATGGAAGACAATTTGATCTCGACCTCACCCTGAATCCCCCTGAAGTCTGATGGTGAAATCCTCATCTCCCTACTTTTGGAAGCCTCAGGGGATTTGACTAAACTTTGTTTTTCACTCTGGGGTCATTTTTCTCCTCCCTGTTCTGAGAACTGCTGTTTTAAGGGGCTGCCAGCAGTTCATTGACACAATAACATCAAGCATTATAGTAAATGCTTTTTATGCATTTAATTCCTTTTCTCCAAAACTTTATAGCTTGTGGTCAGCTAGAGAGGTTATAGAACTGGCTCCTTAGTTCCCTCATGGTGTGTGAACCTGGCAGAGGGCCGACGGAAGCCATATTTTGCCAAAACTGCATTCCTGCACCCACCTTCCAACTTGACAGATTTCAATTTTGAGCTACTTTTACTCCCTGTACATATAGCACATTCTGTAATTATCTGGCTTGTCCGAGGGTATATCCTCTCTTAGAACCTGCAGGTCCGGTCGGGTGTCTCTTGCCACCATTAATATCTGGGCACTTCTGTCTTCCAGCCAGATTCTTACCATTTTTTTAAAGTTTATTTATCTTGAGAGAGAGAGAGAGTGCGCGAGCAGGGGAGGGACGGAGAGGGGGAGAGAAGGAATCCCAAGCAGACTCCATGCTATCAGCACGGAGCCTGATGCGGGGCTCGATCCCACAACTGTGAGATCAAGACCTGAGCTGAAATCAAGAGTCAGACTTTTAATAGACTGAACCACCCAGGTGCACCCAGCTAGATTCTTGATGGGAATTGGTCTTTCCTCTTGCTGAGGGGAACCATGCCTCTTCTGTAGCAGAGGCTGCCCTGTCACCTGCCCTGGTCAAGCCCCACCCTGGCTTACACCTGAATACTGACATGAGCTCCCAGCTGCTGCCCTTCTCTCTGCAGTGTAACCCAGTGATGATCGATGCCATCAAAGTGTCTGCTGCTCACAGGGCCCGCTACTTCTGGGGCAACCTGCCTGGAATGAACAGGTAACAAGGGGCTCAAGCTGGGTCAGGTAACGGCCGAGTTAAATGTAACTAATGGTGTGAGCCCTAACTGTGAAGTCTTGTGACCCAGAGAATCATTGAAACCTTCTAGAAAGCACCGAATCTGCTGAGAAATGGCCCCAGCTGGAATTCAGACTGGTGTCGTGGTTGATGCCTGGTGGCAAGTACAGCAACTACACGGAAATCGGAGGCCAGGATTCCTTAGTCTTCTCTGACTTGTTCCCACTCTGCCCATGGGGCAGGTTCTTAAAAGTGCCTGGAGCTGGGATAGAGCAGAGTGCTAATAATGCCCCACCTGTTCTCCCAGTTGGTATCCAATTGGGAAATAAAAGTAAATTGTTAGATGAAGTGATCCCTGGATGAGGCCTGTGATGACCAGCCAGGTGGCAGAACGTGCTAACCTGTCTCCCTTGGATTTTCTTAATCAAGAGTTTTCACAACTTTTTATCAACCTTTTCATGTTCAAACCCACAAAGTAAACGGCATTGCTGAGGATTCGTTATCTCCTATATGTGGTTTCCAGGAGAACAACCTGCTGATTAAGATACACAATGTGATGGTTAATGTGACATCCCAGACTTGCAAATGAGTTGAGCTTAAAAACATTTCTCCTTTAGAAAGAAGGACTGAAAGCGTAATAACTTTCAGGCATTTAACAAAGTGTGAACAGAGGGGAGAAGGTGCTGGAATAGCTTGTAGGATTTCTGTTGGGTATGCTGTGTTTTTATTTGGCTGGTCAGCCAGTGAAATGGAAAATGTCCATGTCTGGATGAAGTGGGCTCTTTCTTTTTTTTTTTTTAATTTTTTTTAACGTTTATTTATTTTTGAGACAGAGAGAGAAACGTTTATTTATTTTTGAGACAGAGACAGCATGAACGGGGGAGGGGCAGAGAGGGGGAGACACAGAATCTGAAACAGGCTCCAGGCTCCGAGCTGTCAGCACAGAGCCCGACGCGGGGCTTGAACTCACGAACCGTGAGATCACGACCTGAGCCGAAGTCAGACACTTAACCGACTGAGCCACCCAGGCGCCCCTGAAGTGGGCTCTTTCACTCAACACTTGAGCCCTCTGTGCCAGCCACTGCTGTATGTGCTGCCAGCTTAGTCGTATGCACATTAGATGTCAGTCGCGGCTCTTATGGAGTTGACATGCTCATGGCAGATGGGTAGAGAAGACAGTAAATAATTTTGTGGTCATGGCTGGAGGTGGGGGCATCGTAGGAACCAGTGGGGACGCTTCTCCTTCCGGCAGGGCGTTAAATGAAAGAATAGACCCACGCGGCTATTAGGGGGAAAGACAAACATTCCGGGAAGAAGGAATAGGGGAAGGGGCGATGTTGAAGAATGCATTGGAAGACCAGCTCAGAGAACTGTTCCAGGGGCCAGAGTGGCTGGGGCAGTAAGGCAAAGGACTCAGAAGTATGGGCCAAGTTATGTGGCCCTTCTGGGTCATCGCATAGGAATTCGTGAACTGTTTTAAGCAGGTGAGAGTTGGATCTCATGTTCATGGTACTTGCTCATAGAAGGATAGACAATAGCAGGATGAGGGCAGCAATGGGGAGACCAGTGAGGGTGGGTGTTCAGAGGAGGACCCCAGGAGGCACCACCCATACATGCTCAACACAATGCGAGTATGGCTCTGGGTGGGGGGTGGTGGTGGAGTCCTGTGGAATTTGGCAGGACGGATGGATCAGATTGTGGGTAATGTGAGGGTAGGACTAACAGAATTTGCCGACCCATTGGGTGTAGGGTATCAGATGAAAGGAGTCTGCGGTCTCCACAGCTTTCTGCTCAATTGTGAGAACTGAATGGCTACAGCTGTGCTGTGCAGGGCTGTAGGAGGGGTGACCCAGCCATCACCTGGTGATCACAGACCCAAATCCAGCCATTAGTCTACACACCTTGGTTGTGTAGAGCCCAAGCTGCCTTCACTCCCTTGGGTTCATGGAAGACTCAAGATTCAGGTAGGCAGGCATTTTGAAGCTTGGAAGGTGAGGTCAAGGGAATCTCTGACAGAATCTAGGGGAATGTTTTGCGTGATTCAGAGGCCCCTCCTATGGGCACCATATTCATTCTTACATCTGATTGCCTTTTGGCCTTAAAGTTCCTAACACAGGGGTTGCTGTGGTGTTCGCGAACTCTGTGCATTCAGACCTTCTGCTGGCTTTCTGCTCTGGAACTGCTTAACCCCTTGGTTCCTCAATTTCTAGCCCTTCCCCTTCTCAGGCATCTGTCTGCCTTTCTCCATTTGCAGGTTTCAATGGTAAAAGTTAAAAGAGTAATTGGTAGTATTGTGAACCCACCTCCTGTCTCTTACTTGTACTTCCTTTTAGCCATGAAAGTTTCTGGAGGCCCTAACCACCCCCCAGTGTAAGCCACCAAATCATGGGTTCGATGTGCTAGTTGTAACGAGTAGACCCACAAAGACCTAACCCAAGTTCCTGATGAAGCGCAGAGAGGGGGCCTAACTTGCTCAAGGTCACTCAGCCAGTGAACAGTTGGGGCTGGACTGGAAGGGTTTCCTGACTTTTTCCAGTGTGCTTTCCCTCATCCTGCTCTCAGGGGAGAGCTCTGCCTAATATTAAAATTTAGAAATGGGGAGCATTTGCTCTGGGACATTGGGCTGCCTCTTCAAGGGGCTAGTCTGTCCATAGCTTTGTTGCAGAGTCATGTGCTCTTGTGAGGCTCATTTTTTTTATCAGGAATTTGTAGCAAGTTCACTGCCAGAGCTCATTTTGCAGTCTTTGGCCCTCACTCCCACCTTGGGGAGCGCCTAGCCGAGGCCCCTTTATAGTTGGTAGAAAGTAATGGGTTTTGGATGTTCTCAGGCCCGTGATAGCATCAAAGAATGATAAACTCGAGCTGCAGGACTGCTTGGAGTTCAATAGGACAGCAAAGGTAAGATGTTCTAACAAATGGTCTCTGGAAACACACTTGGTGACCTCCAAGCGAGGACTTGACCGTGGTGTCCAGTTTGTTCCTGCCACCCCTCCCCTCCCGCCCCCCACATGACCCCCTGGTGCTGGGCCTCTTTCACCACATCACATTGCTCTCTCCAGTCTTTAAGCACAAGGGTAGGAGAGGTTCTTGATAAACAAATAATCACCATGAGAAAAGGCAACTAGACTTTCCAATTGTGAATAGAGACACAGATTATTTCAGCTCGTCCTCCTAGTAACAACTAATCCTACCTTTGCCAAAAAAAAAGAAATGTCTGCTGTTAAGTCATAGTTAATTACAAGACCTCCATAAATGTAATGTTTATATCAAGCTAAGTTTCATTCCTTCAAAACCCAGTGGGCCATTCTCTACAATCTGGGTGGGTTTTTTACTTTTGCTTAATCCTGCTTGGTCAATAACTCTGGTGTTTTCATGGCCCCCATGTGATCTCATTCATGGTCACTGTTTTGTTTATCTGCTGTTCTCTGTGAGGCTGGTCCTTCATGTTCATTAACTTCTTGGTGTTTGTGGGAAACACAAAATGTTCTTGCCCTTCCAGCTCTCCTTTTCTCATTCCCTCTGTGAGCCCATCCCTGCCCCCCTCTCTCCCACACCTGCCTTCCCTCCTGCATCTTCCCTAGGTGCTTTTGAGCCTTGACTTGACCCCAGTCCTTCATTCTGTGCTCACTCCATGATGTCGTTTTGTTCTCCAGTTAAAGAAAGTACAGACAATAACCACCAAGTCGAACTCGATCAGACAGGGGAAAAACCAACTTTTCCCTGTTGTCATGAATGGCAAAGAAGATGTTTTGTGGTGCACTGAGCTAGAAAGGTGAGCAGGACTGCACGTGAAGAGGGAAATCCCACAGGCAGAGAGAAAGGGGAAGAATACGTGGTTAAGGATGGCAGGACAAATGGCCAGGTGCTTGCCTTACTTCTGCACGGTCTCCCTGACCTATGTTCCTGGGGCTGGGAATAATACCTTTTCAGCGTTAGTGCTGATTTTCCTGGTAGAAATCACAGAAGGGTGGTGGTGGTGAGGAATCTGAAACATGAGGTCATTAGACGGCACCATCTCTCTGTGTTCTGGCTGTGCTGCCCTGGCATTTACCTCCCCCAACACGTTGGGGTTCCAGAATGTATGAGGAACCAGCTAAAGAAAACCCCATTGACTTGCCATTGGTCTTTCTGAGAAGATCCCTTCGGCCAAGTTGTTGGTTCTAAAGCTGATTCCTACTTAGCCACAGTCTGTCATCTTCTTCCATTTACTTGGCTAAGTTGGTAGTTAAACTATTTTGATTCAAAAAACTAGCTCTTGGATTTCAATTCTCCTATTCTGGTTTCAATTTTTTTTTCTTTTGTTTTCCCTTATTCAAAATGTAGGAAGGGCTGTGAATATTCCTTTTTACATTTTTGGCTGTGTCTCAAGGATTTGATAAGAGTACTTTTATTCCAGTTAGTTCAGTCCTACAGCTGGTTTTATTTCTGATTTGATTGAACAATAGTTTTCTTAGTATTAAAGTTAAGTTCTGATTTGTAGAAAGAAACTGGTGGGTATTCTTGCCATTCATCTCGTGGGTTATTGTGTATTTTGAGACCTAAACCTAACATGCTGGGCTGGCTCTGTGATACGGGGGCTGGTGCAGATGGCTGTCGTTTATAGGCTAAACAAGACAGAAGCCTAAGGTGTTACATCTCTGGCAGGTTTCTTAAAACCCATTCAGCCATTGGCCCATTGGTGTGCACACTAAAGGTGTTAGTTTGTAAAGCCAGGAAAGACTGAGGTCCAGTGTATCTGTAGCCTCTCACCAGGCCTGGTAGAATCCCATAGAGGAAGCTCTTGGTATATTTGGTTGCCATCTGCGTTGTGTCCAGCTTGGACCCTGATCTAACAACTGGCTTTGAAGAGAGAAAGAAAATGCAGGATAAGTCAATGTAGTCACGGTTAATTATTTGAGCACGTGCTGATCCATTTCTGCAAGTGTCCTTATTTCTTATTAGGGAGATTGCCTAACTTTTCTCATCTTGTGGTTTGAAGGCAGATACATGTCTCTTTGCTTGCTGTCTGGCTTTCTTGGCATGCATTCACTCATCCATCCATTCATTTTTTCACTCATTCTTATGGGAAAGGTCCACTGAGCACCAGCTGTGCACCAGGAGCACAGTGCTAAGGCTTGGGTATGCACAAAACAGACATCCTCATAGAGGAACCCTGCCCTCGTGTGCTGAAGAACCGGTGGGCCTGACCTCTGGGGGTCAGGAGAGGGCTCATGTGCAGGCCTGGTTGGCCTGATGGGATAAAGGGCAGAAAGAACAGTGCCATACTGTTCACGTTTAAGATCTTCCAGACGTGCTAAGCGTGGTAGAGGCGGGCGCTTCTGATTCCCTGTCTTTGTACTCTGGTGCCTCCCGCCAGGATCTTCGGCTTTCCTGTACACTACACGGATGTGTCCAACATGGGCCGTGGTGCCCGCCAGAAGCTGCTTGGGAGGTCCTGGAGTGTGCCTGTCATCCGACACCTCTTCGCCCCCCTGAAGGACTACTTTGCCTGTGAATAGCCCCCAGGCACCCTGAGCCCAGGAGCACTGGGGCATGTGGGGCAGAGCCAGGACCCAGGAGGTACAGCCTCAGCTCTGCCCTTCCTCTGCTCCGCGTTGTGGGGTTGCGCCACCTATCCTTGGCAGGAGCAGAGCCGTGCGACCCCCTCCTGGCAGGGAAAGCCTGAGGTGCTGCCTCCTTGTGCACAATTCAGACCTGGCTGCTAGGAGTGGCCAAACACGGTGCTCATTTTATCTTCTAAAATTTTTAAAACTTGAAGTAGGTAGTAAGATGGGTTTTTTTTTTTTTTTTTCCCCTCCCGGGTTTACCGCTCAGAGAAACAATGGCTAAGATACCAAAACCACAGTGCCAACAGCCCTCCAATACTCAGGTTAATGCTGAAAAATCACCCAAGACAGTTATGCCAAGACTATGATTTTTAAAAAACATCTGCGGCTCCTTGTTTCCCAGGACTGCAGTGGTAGACATGTAGCTAAGGGACATTTTAAGGGCCCTGGATGTTTTTCTTCCTAGGGCTAGCAGAAGAGGAGATGATGTCTATGTCGTTCTTGAATTTTCCCTAGCACATTCCCCTGGCCTCAGTATAAAGGGCTGGGACCCGCTGTCAGGGCCCGTGTAGAGTATTTTCTGTAATGATGATGATTTCAGCAGGGATGACCTCATCATCACATTCAGGGCTATTTTCCCCCCCACAGACCCACAGGTAGGACCACCCTTAGCGATATCCCTCCCAGTGACTGCAATAGAACCCTCCGGGGAGCTCAGGAAGGGGTGGGCTGGGTATAAATTGCCACATATTATGCGGACAGGTATGGCTTCTCGCTATCTCCCTCTTCCCCACTAGAAGGGAACAAAGGAGTAGGCTTAGGTAAGACATCCCTGCCCACCCCCAAAACGCACCCTTCCAGACTACTCTGCAGGCACAGGTCTCCACAGTAGAAGTAGGATACCCCAATTCCTCAGCCTTTTTCTAAACTGAGAAGCAATGACAGCCGGGGCACAAGCACATTCCCTGCACTCTCCCCTCATCTAAGAGATTGCAGGGGGAAACTGCAATAAAAGCTCGACCCTCCTTCCAGAGATTTTAAAGTCCTTTTGTATTCCATGAGAAGTTGTTTTTAGGGGGAATGGGAGGTCAGGAAAGCTGCATTTCAGAAATGCTGTCGTAATGGTTTTTAACACCTTTTACTCTTCTTACTGGTGCTATTTTGTAGAATAAGGAACAACGTTGACAGGTTTTGTGGGAATTTTTTTATACACTTTTTTTTAAAATCACAGACTTCTATTTTTATGTTTTAACATTTTCATAAAAAGTTTTTTTTTTTTTTTGTAACTGGAGCCACGTAACAAGTATGGGGGAAAATTGTGCCTTGTTTCAACAGTCTTGCTAATTTTTAGGCTGAAAAATGACAGATGCCTAGAGTTTACCTTATGTTGAATTAAAATCAGTATTTCTCTAACAGTCTGGTGTCCTTTCTTTTGCAGGTCAGATGGGTGGGACGTGGGAGGGCCTGATTCCAGTGGAATAGGTGGGAGTCGAAGTAGGCCCTTGGTTCACGTAGCAAGCACAGTGCAGAAGTGAGAGTGAATGCAAGCCAGGGAGAGTGGGAGAGAGACTCCTAAGCAGGCTCCACACTCAAGCCTGTTGCTGATGCCGGGCCCAGTCCCAGTACTCTGGGATCATGACCTGAGCCAAAGTCAACAGTCACACTCAATGGACTGAGCCACCCAAGCACCCCTCCAGGCTGTTTCTTATAGCTCTTGGGTAGCTGATCAAGATGATTAAGGACTCCAGAATCCGAAGGCTGCTTCTCCCAGTTCTCTACACCTTGGTTGGAATCCCTTGCACCCGGACGCACTACTCCCAAGTTGTCCTGTTCAGTCACAGGACTCACGGTAATGGCCCTAGGAATCTAACCTGTGGCCGCACCTCTTTGGGTAGAGTATCCCCATTGCTCTGCAGGACTTTCCCAGCCAGCCAGCCAGGTGTTCCAATACCCCAGCCCATCATGCCTTAGTCCTATCACTAGAGCTACTAGATCTAGCCTCTGGTCAGGGACTAGGAGCCAGTGAAAAATTTCAGTGCCTCTCCCGAGGTTCATCTTGGTCAGCTGATGCCTGCCGAGGGAAAAAGGTTTGTAAACGGCTGCACATGCAATGAGTCAATTGAACATCAGCTGCACATGGCAACTATAAGCCTCTTCCTGTAAAAAGTGTTCTAGTCCTGGCCACCTCCATGACTGTTGTTGTGGGCCTTATTAAGGCCACTGTTGGAATGGGGGATGAGAAACGTTTTGCAAGACACCATGGTGAGACAGTTGGCAATTAGCAAGCGGGCTGGCACTCCTGAGGTGTTGAGGTCCCAGGGGCCTCGGCTGCCCTATTAAGCCGGGTTCGTGTGCAGTGCTGCACCGAATACCAGGGCAGAATGAAGCGAAATAAACAGCCCCGGCCTCGAATCCCCAAGAGAGGAGGTGGACTAGCCCTCCAGGTGAGGTGCTCTTGGGTGGCCTGGTCCATTTGTGGGGCAGGTTGGGGGTTGGCTTTGGAGGGGCTGTCGGAGCTGTTCTTTAAACGAGATGGGGGGCTAGGTTGGTGTCTACATGATCCCTGGCCTGACGGCAAGGGGGAAAATACGACGAACTTTCTGATCTGGGGAAGGGGTTGGACCTCGTGTTACCTGTAGGCCTTTTCTGGAACAGTCTTCCAGTTGTCTGGAGCTCTATCCAGGAAGATAACATCTTTAGCAGGTAAGGAGCATAAATCCTGCCCACTTCCTAGGGCTGCTGTGAGTGTTCAAGGGCATGATCTGGGTAAAGAGCTTTGTCTGGTGCCTGACATGTAGTAAGCCCTCATGTGTACTGGATGGCTTTGTGATAACAAAAGCCACTAGTCAACGCAGTGTTAATGCCTGGGTGCTGGTAGTGATGGTGGCATCCGATATTTATTCGTGTATTAAAGTCTTAAGGAAGAGCAGGGCAATAACCCCCCGGGTGCTGGGCTGATGATGCAACAACATCTTGTGTTCAAGTTGTGTTCATCACCACCCCCACCACCCCCCCGCCCCTCGATCATGTTAGGGTCCCCTTGCCCCTTGTTAGGGAGAATTGACGGGGGTGGATTTGGGATCTGGCACCCCAGAGTCCCGTGGAAGGGATCTTGCAGAAATATATTTTCTGATCCAGTATCCATTCTATTTTTTTTGTAATATTTAATTTTTTTTAACGTTTATTTATTTTTGAGACAGAGAGAGACAGAGCATGAACGGGGGAGGGTCAGAGAGAGGGAGACACAGAATCCGAAGCAGGCTCCAGGCTCTGAGCTGTCAGCACAGAGCCCGACGCGGGGCTCGAACTCACGGACCGCGAGATCATGATGACCTGAGCCGAAGTGGGCCGCTTAACCGACTGAGCCACCCAGGCGCCCCCAGTATCCATTCTAGAACCATGCATTGCCCTTGGTTATTTATTTTTGAAACTTGTGAAATATACAGAGCCATGCATAAATCCCAGTGTTTCAGGCCTTATAACCTAGTGTCCTCTCTGAGCCTTGGTTCATCCTGAGGTCTCAGCATCGCAGAAGGGAAACTGGTGGGCATTACTGGAGTTGGTGATATTTACTCTGAGTCTTTGCACATGCTGTCCGGAACAGCCTCCTTGCCAAACTAGTCCTCCAGTTCTTACTCTCCCAGGAAGCCTTCTTTGCCCCCATTCAAGGCAGGATTAGAAGCCCTTTCCTGATCTGAGTCCTCCTTCCCTGTGGATAGATAGGAGAATTTATCTTAGCACAAAGCACACTGTATTATAACTTAGTTTTGTAGTCTTCTCTCCCTTGAGCTTGTGAAGTGCCTAAAGCAGCCGAGACCTCCCAACACCAGTTTTTAGCTCAGTAAACTTGTCATATGTTTGGAAAGCTTAGGCCTTGAAGTCATACTTTTTGTTTTGTTTTTGGAGAGGGGACTCACATATTCTACCTGCAATAAAGAGATCATTCCCACGTTAAAATAATTGCTTAAAAACCCATGTTGAAGTCTTCAAAGCTATTTTTCCTGCTGGAGAGAAACTTTTTTTTTTTTTTTTTTTCCTATTCTCTGCCCTTTTGCAGTCAAGGCTTAATCTGACCCAGATAATCTTGGCTAGCACCCTCCTGAGTAACACTCAGACTGGAAACTTTTAAAAGCCCAGAGGCTAGGGGCACTTGGGTGGCTCAGTCAGTTAAACATTCTACTCTTGTTTTCAGCTCATGATCTCACAGTTTGTGAGTTCGAGCCCCACATCAGGCTCTGCACTGACAGTGTAGAGCCTGCTTAGAATTTCTCTCTCTCTCTGCCCCTCCCTGGCTTGTTCTATTTCTCTCTCAAAATAAATAAACATTAAAAAAAAATAAAACAACAACAAAAAAACTCAGCGGGTAGGGGCGTCTGGCTGGCTCAGTTGGTAGAGCCTGGGACTTTTTAACTTGGGTCAAGAGTTTGAGCCCCTCTTTGGGCCTAGAGCTTACATACCTCAATTTTTTTTTTTTTTATATATATATTTATCTTTGAGAGAGAGAGAGAAAGACAGCACAGTCAGGGGGAGGGGCACAGAGAGGGGGAGACACAGAATCCCAAGCAGGCCCCACGCTCTGAACAAAGAGCGCCAGGCTGTGCTGGAACTTAACAACGTGAGATCACGACCTGAGCCGAAGTCTGAAGCTTAACCGAGTGAGCCACCCAGGCGCCCCCATAGAGCTTACTTAAAAAAAAAAAAGCCACAACTAAAAGCTCAGAGGCTATGTCTGGTTTTTGCTTACTATGAAATACCTAGGGCCTGATTGGTCAGAAAAAAATATTTGTGGGACACACCTAGACAAAACCCAGCTCAAAACCTGGGTCAGCTTCTGTGATTCTGGGCAAGTCAATCTCTGAGCCTCAGCTTCCTCTTCTTTAAAGTGGGTGTAACTCATTCTTTCAGCAAAGTCAGGCAGTGGGACACAGACTGAGAAGATCCTTGCTTTTGTGGAACTTAAGGAAAGGCAGACAAAGGCATAAACGAATAAACACGAGGACTTCATAGGCACTGAGAGGAAAATAAACGGATGATGAGATCACAGGGTCATAACAGAGTGTTCGCAGGATGTGTCTCTGAGGTGACTTTTAAGTCTTTCCTCAAAGCTCCTACCAAGTATCTTTATTATCCAATAGTCCATTTTTGTAGAAATTCATTGTAATACCGATTTTTTTTTTTTTTTTTTTTTTTTTTGGCTCCTGGGGTGGAGAATTTGTAACTGGATTCTTCCTACTAGGCAGGCAAACCCGGACTGGGGCGGGATCTAATTGGCTTCGGCAGACCACGTGGCTGATTGCCCTGGCAGCCGGCGTCCCGCCCCCGGGGCGCCCGAGCAGTCTATCACTGGCCGGGCCCCGCCCCTGGCGCGCGGCTCAGTCCCTCTCTATAAAAGGAGCCGGCGGGGACTGACGAGCCTGTACGTCTGCGCGTAACGGGGCGGGGGGTGCGTGTGAGGTCATCGCGCGGGCGGGCGGGCGGGGTCGGGCGGTTTGAACGAGACGAAGACGGAACCGAAGCCGGGCACAGGCAGTGGACGCGGTCCGGCCGAGAGCCGGTGAGCCGGCTAGCGGGCACGGGGCGGCGGTCAGGGGGTGGCCGGGTGGGCTTCGGGCCGGGCAGGCACCGGCGGGCCTTGCGGGCAATGCCTGGGCCGCTCCTCGAGGCCGTGCAGATCGGGTCGGATGGGGGAAGGGCGGGGCCGTGACCCGGCGCGCGCGGACTGGGCTAGGGGCGCGCGCCGAGTTCTGCCATGGGCGGGGCCTCAGGCCGGAAGTGGGGGCTGCCCCTCGGTAGCGTGGGGGCTTCTGGGCCGCGGCCTAGGTGTGGGACCGGGACAGCGGTAGCGGGCGGTTCCGGGTTGGCCAGTCCGGGTAAGGGGGTGTGTGTGGTTGAAGTGAATCCTGCTAGGAGCTCTGGGGACCCCCACTGTAGGAAGCTGTCGCCTGGTGGTCAAGCGTTCGGTTTTGAATTCAGACCTGGGTTCCATTCCTTGCGGTGCGACCTTGGGCAGGTGCTGGAACCTCACGGCCTTAGTTTCCTCATCTGTAAAACGGGGACAATGATAAGACTACAGAAAGCTTTTATCACATTATGGGGCAAGAAGTAGGCCAGCTCAGTGGACTCCTTCCTTTCTTCATGCGGTATTTGTTGAGCGCCTACTAAGTACTAGGTGTTGTTCTGAGCGTTGGCTATAACCCGGGGCAGGAGGCAAAGGCGTCTGCCTTGTGGTGGGGAGACAGATAGGAAATAAGAAAATGAATATATGGACAAGATAATTTCGGGATAATTTCATATAATTACTATGAAGACAGTATAACAGGGTGATAGGAACAGTGTTTTTCCAGTCCCTGCTTCACAGCTGCCCTGAGGTGCTTCAGGTCAGAGTTCACCCTCTGCCCCATTTTGAAGATGAAGATCCTGAGGCCCATTGAAGGGAAGGTACACTAAACCTGACGTTCACTTCCTGTTGGGGTGCTGTAAGAACTGTGATAATAATACACTTGATCTTAGCCAAAAGGCCAAGAAGCGATAGAATTTGATAATAATAGCTATTTGCTAGTTGGGCATTTGCTGTGTGCCAGGTATTGTGTTAAGTGCTTGCTGTGGCATTGTATCATTTAATATCACACTATCTCTAAGAGATCCTATGTTCATTTTTTAAAATCTTTTAATGTTTATTTTTGAGAGAGAGCGAGAGAGACAGTTTGAGTGGGAGGGAGACAGAGGCAGAGAGAGAGGGAGACAAAGAATCCCAAGCAGGCACCAGGCTCTGAGCTGTCAGCAGAGCCCGATGTGGGGCTCAGACTCACAAACTGTGAGATCATCACCTGAGCCGAAGTCCGAGCTTAACCAACTGAACTACCCAGGCCCCCCTGTTCATTTTTTTTTTTTTTTTAAGTCTATTTATTTTGAGCGAGAGAGAGCATGAGCACATGTGCGCACGGGGAAGGGGCAGAGAGAGGGGGAGAGAGCATCCTGAGCAGGTTCTTCACTGTCAGCACGGAGCCCTGACCTGGGGCTGGAACTCAGGGCTGGAACTCATGAACCGTGAGATCATGACCTGAGCTGAAACCACGAGTTGGGTGCTGAACCGACTGAGCCACCCAGGCTCCCCAATCCCGTGTTCCTTTCTACAAATAAGGGACTGAGACTCTGAGAGGTCAAGTGATTTGCTTTATACTGTCCAGCAATTGACCGAAGCCACATCTGTGATGCAAGAGTCGAGGCTCTCAACACCTGTATTATGCTACCTCCCTGAGAGCTAGTGTGTTTCATACCAATGTGCCCCTTATGGTGGTGTGTCAAAGTGCCTGGCACAGTTTCTGGCACACAGAGAAGCTCAAGACCTGATGTGCTTTTCACTGGAGTGTTTTCACTTAGATCTCATGTAATCCTCACCACCACCTTGTGCAGAATGTATTGTTCACCGTTCACAGGTGAGCCATTTGTGATCCAGAAAGGGTCACATGGCTTTTGTCTGGTGGCACCTTCCCTCCCCCTTTCCATAGGGCTCACTATGGTGCCTTGGAAGTAATAGGGTGCTCCTCAGCCAGCATCCAATCAGAATGGGTTTCAGAACCTGCAAGGAGAACTGTGAAGGAGGACAGATACCTGGGGAGGTTAAAGAGCTTTTTCAAGGCAGTTGAAACCTGGATCATGGAGCCTTCTAAAGGTGAGGCTTGCATGATGGTCATGGGGTGTGCCATTGAAGCCAAGCAATGGAATTCTTACGGGGGAAGCTGTAGGTAGCTGTAGCTCTGAGAACTAGGCTCTGTTTTGACTGCCTGGAAGAGCCAATTAATTGGTTGAGTCAGTGGATGTTTATTGCATGTCCACAGAGTGCCTGACCCCATGTATTTAGTGGCTGCAGAGTTTGCGGAGCACATGGGACCAGGTATTAATGTACTGCTAATGAAAGAGTTTTAAATTATATGATGATGAAAGGCCATTAACGTTTTCTGAGCTGGGGTGTGGTCAGGAGACACACGTGGCTTAACCAGCTGCTTACATTTTATGGTAGCATGACACATACAATACCCGCAGTGTGTATGAATGTGGCCAAAATAGATTACAAGTGCTTAGCCTGTGACCGTGCTTTTTGTTTGGATCTATCTGTCCTTGGTCCTTGGTAATAGTGTTTTGCACACAATATGCGTTACATTTATTCATTCAGGGATTTTAAACGGGGGAGACACTTGATCGGATTTATGATTCAGAAAATTCTTCGTGGCTGCTGTGTAAGGAAAGATTGAAGCAGTGAGACTAATTTGAAGGCTGCTGCAGTGGATCGGGATAAGAGATAAGTGGGGCAGGTCTTGGGCACTGTTTTTGGCACTGCAGGTAGGAGGATGAGTGAGACAAGGCCCCTCCCTGCCTGGATCTTGTTTGTTTAATACCTGGTATATGTCAGATACCACACCGAGTATTTTATGTACCTTACCTCATTTAAACCTCACATCGTAATTTTTAGATAGGTGGCATTCCCTCGGAAGGTAACTGAGGTGTACTGAAGTTAAGTACCTTGCCCTGGGTCATACAGGGAAAGAGTGACAGCCTCACACTCAAACCCGGCTCTTCTTAGCTGGAAATCCTCAGCTCTTTTCATAGAGCATATTGCCTCCTGGCCCAAATCTGAAATGATTCAGAAATGAAGAGATAATGACAATCCAGTGTAATAATACCTATCATAGAGATTTGAATGAAGTACTGTGGGATCAGGAATTAATTTCCCAGTGGAGTCAGGAATTAAATTGTGTTGGCTTCCTGTATAAAATGGTTTTATCGTCTGAATGTAAAAGCTCAAGAGTGTTGACGGTTTGCTTTCTGAAAAAAGTGTACATGGATACAGTTTTCTGTCTTTGACACTGTCCTGCCCACCTGAAAACAAATAGCATTTATTGCGTGCCCGCTGTGTGCAAGGCACTGTGCCAAGTGCTGTGGGGGGTAGGTGAATGGGGGATGTGAGAGCACAGACCTGATGAGTTATTTATCCTGCCAACCCTTAGTCACCCCTGCTCATAAAGAGGAGATTGGTTGGGTAGATCACTGTCTCTTCTAGCCCTCTCATTCGGTAGCTGTATGACTCATGAGGCTTGCAGAAAACCGGTGTGGGAAAACCAGCTCATGTAGTAGGCACGAGGTGGATGGAAGGAAGTGCCACGAGAGAGCATGAGGTCTCATGATGGTTCCAAATTTGCTTTGAGTTTTTGTTTCCCCAGTTGGTAATATTGATGTCTCAGGAAATGAGAGAAATTCTAAGTGTCAAGGTCACTATGAAATCCAGTCCTTTATAGTTCGTTGTGTGTCCTCCTGGTAATTGCCCAGAGATTTCATTGGGTCTGGATTAACCTGACCTTAATTCATATTGCTTGAGTTTTCCTTTCCCACAGTCCTCTACCAGCAGTTAAGTCATTTGGTCTTTTTCACATGTCGGGGAATGAGAATTCTTGTCCCCTTCAAGGTTCTTCTAGCTGGACTAAGAATCAAATTGACATGAGACAGATTAACAGGAGAAAATCAAATTTAGTAGGTGTATATATGGAGAATTTGCATCGTCATGGGAATTCCAAAGACAGGCAAAATGAGGTCTATATGTTCCTCTAAGGAGGGGTCTGGGATTTCAGAGGAAAGGAATGCACTTCACAGGGCGATAAGAGCAGGTAATTAGATGTTTGCCCTACCATACAGATGGGTCACTCATTTATCTCTGCTAATAACCCTTTTTCTTGGGAAAGACCCCCAGTTTAGATTCTTCTGTGTGATTAAGGAAGGGACAAAAGTTTTTTGTGCACACAGGGTCTCAAGTGCCTTCAGCTCAAAATAATCCACATGCCAAAGTGGCACGTTCTGGGGGCGTGGGGTTGGGGGGCTGCCCTGAACCCCTTCACAGACTTAAATGAGAGTGTGATTCTACCCTGTTTAAATCCCCACAATGGATTCTTTAACAATTACAGAATAAAATCGAAACTCCTTACCTTGGCCTGCGGAGTCCTGACGTGATCTGGCGTCTTAATTTCTTTTTCCTCTTCTGTTCCTGCTCTCCTCCTGGCTTGCTGGGCCACAGCCACCTTTCACATCTCAGTGTGGCTGTGTCCTTCTGAATCTTAAGCTCAAACATCAAGTCAGAGAGGCTTTCCCTGACTACATTCCCCACCACCCTTATTTCCTAAATGGTTGATAGGAAATGACATTTGTTTGTGGGTTTGGTCTGTGTCAGACTTCCACCGATAGAGTGTGAACTACTTGTGGGCAGGCAACTTGTTTCTCTTGCTTTTCCATTTCTTTGGCCCTTGAACAGTGCTTGGTGTACATTTGTTGACTGAATGAGGATGATGATGGCATCCACATTTAATAGCATTTTAAGTTACTGTGTTTCTGTGTGTTTGTTGTTTTGCACCCGAAAGCCTAGCAGAAGGTTGAGGGGCAGCATTTTCTAGTGGCTGGGAGAGAATGTGGATGGTGGGGCTGGACAGGTTTGGCTGCCATTCCCAGGGTTTCTATGTTGAGCCTCTCTCCTCATCTGTAAAATGAGGAGAACGAGGTGAACCTTGCAGAGAGTTGTCGGGGTAAATGACAAGTGTCTGTGAAGCTCCTTAGATGTCTTCCTGTCCCCAGGTGGTCTAGCAGAGAATAGCAGCAAGGTCTCTTCACTGTAAGGTTATTTCCCAACATGTTTGTAGTACTTAGGGTTTTGAAAAGTTTTATTTACTGTTTTGATTAGAAAAGTGGATATAGTCTTTAAAGAAAATATGGAAAATAGTGAAAACCAAAAAGAGAAATTAATAAAAGCCCACCATCTGGGGGTGCCTGGGTGGCTCAGTCAGTTAAGCGTCTGACTCTTGATTTTGGCTCAAGTCATGATCTCATAGTTCGTGGGATCCAGCCCCACATTGGGCTCTGTGCTTACAGCTCAGAGCCTGTTTGGGATTCTCTCTCTCACTCTCTTTCTCTCTCTGCCCCTCCTCTGCTCAAGCATGTGCTTTCTCTCTGTCTCTCTCTCTCTCTCTCTCTCAAAATAAATAAATAAACATTAAAAGAGAAAAGCCCACTCTGAAGGAAACTTCTGTGAACATTTTGATATGGTAATGGGTAAGTTTGGACTGACATTTTCTCTTTCTTTCTTTCTTTCTTTCTTTCTTTCTTTCTTTCTTTCTTTCTTTCTTATTTGGGGATAGAGAGAGCGAGTGAACAAGGGAGCATGCGAGCAGGGGGAGGGGCAGAAAGAGGGGGGCACAGAATCCCAAGCAGGTTTTGCACTGTCAGCACAGAGCCCAATGCGGGGCTCAAACCCATGAATTGTGAGATCATGACCCAAGCCAGAATTAATAGTCGGACGCTTAACCGACTGAGCCACCCAGGATCCCCTGGACTGACATTTTCTGAACAGAGAACATTCTTGTTCATGCATTAGCCTTCCTTCATAAAGCATTTAATCATCTCTTTATATAGTGTCTTTGTTATCTTCAAATTTTATACAAATCACATTAGAATGGGGCCTAACTTTTAGGCTGGTGGGTGTCGGGCAATTCATCCAGGGTCATGCTTATGTGTGGCACTCCAAGCTGGGGTGGAATCGTAGTGTTTGATTTGGCCTCTTGGGGAAGAATGCGAAGCTTAAAAATTGTGTACTACAGGTTTGGGTGACTCCAGGAAATGGCTTGCTCTCCCTTGCATGCCTAATAACGTGAGCCCTTCTCTTTTCCTCACCTGCTTCCTCACCTGTAGAAGATGGCAGTGAACGTATACTCGACGTCCGTCACCAGTGATAACCTAAGTCGACATGACATGCTGGCCTGGATCAATGAGTCTCTGCAGCTGAATCTGACAAAGATCGAACAGTTGTGTTCAGGTAAGAGAAGTCCACTACGCCATTTTTCCAGGAAAGCCTGCAGGTCCTTTAGGAGTGCACAGGCCTGTATCTGACTGCAGAGGCCACTGGTTCAGGTTCTGTGTCAACCCTGCCCTAGTTCCACTTCTAGAAGGAACTGTGCTGAGAGGGTGCTTCTGGCCCGCGTGCCACCATCTCTACATCCTGCCGCCTGCTGCCTAGCCCGGCTTTTCCATCTGCACACTTGTGCGTCCAGATTTGAAATATTTTATTTGAAGATGGAAATTATAATTGTTCTAGTTTTGTATTTTATCAGTGGCATTTCTTATTCCCAAGTAGCACAAGACCAAAGACCTGCAAATGCCATCTCAACCACAGTTTTATGGAACTGTTGTTTAACAAGGATTTCGCGGAGAGGTAATGATTTAAAACAAGAACAAAAACGTGTTTTGTTTTTGTGTATACTAATTGACATTTAGAAAACTGAAAAGAAGAAAATAAAAAATGCCCATAGTTCCAGTATTCAGAGAAAACTGCCCTTGGGGTTTGCTTTCACTTTTCTGTGCACATATATATATTTGTATATGTCCCAGCTTTTTTCAGTTAACTATGTTGTGAATGTTCTCTGGTGTCATTCACTGTCATAAAAATGACTTTGTTGTTTAAAGTTTGTTTATTTATTTTGAGAAAGAGAGAAAGCATGCATGCACACATGAGTATGGGAAGGGCAGAGAGAGAATCCCAAGCAGGCTCTGCACTGTCAGCACAGAGCCCGACCCAGGGCTTGAACTCACAAACCGTGAGAGCGTGACCTGAGCCCAAACCAAGAGCCACCTGCTTAACCAGCTGAGCCAGGTACCCCAAGAGATGACTTATTTTTTTTTAAAACGTTTATTTTTGAGAGAAAATGAGGACAAGTGGGGGAGGGACAGAGAGAGGGGGACAGAGGATCCGAAGCAGGTTCTGTGCTGACAGCACAGAGCCTGATGTGGGGCTTGAACTCACGAATCATGAGATCATGACCAGAGCTGAAGTCTGATGCTTATCCAGTTGAGCGCCCCCAGGTGCTCTGAAAAATGACTTACTTTTAATGGCTATGTACGGGGCGCCTGGGTGGCCCAGTCGGTTAAGCGCCTGACTTCGTCTCAGGTCATGATCTCACGGTTCATGAGTTTGAGCCCCGTATCGGGCTCTGTGCTGACAGCTCAGAGCCTGGAGCCTGCTTCGGATTCTGTGTCTCCCTCTCTCTCTGTCCTTCCCCCACTCATGTTCTGTCTCTCTCTCTCTGTCAAAAATAAATAAACATTAAAAAAAAAAATTTAATGGCTACGTACTATTTCTTTGGATATGCTGGAGTTGTTTAACATCTTCCTGACTGGGGACATTTAGGTGGTTTCTAATTTTTCCATAGTGATTTCTAGAAATGGAATTACTAGATTAAAGGGTATGAACTTCAGGCTCTTGGTAATTATTTTTCATGAAGGTGTTATTGGTTTCTATGTCCCCTGAAGACTTTCTGTCTCACCTTTTGAGGGTTGTGCTACCTGCTCCTGACTGTCCTGACATGATAAGAATTGTGTTGGGGTTACCAAAACTGGATCTACTACAGATAGGAGGTGGGGTCAAAAATATGCCAGAAGGATGAGATGTGTATTCTGCTGCTCCTTCAGTTGTTAATCTTGTTTGTGGGGTAGAGAATTAGAACCCTCAGCTTCTCATGGTAGTAACAGTAGCGGTCCTTTAATTGAACGCTTACGTGCCAGGGTCATGTAAATGTTTTTCCAATATCTCTTCGTGTAACTCTCACTATACCTTCATGAGGTAGAGATGTTTATTAAGCTTAGTTTACAGATGAGGAAATGGGCTTAGAGAAATTGAGTGATAAGTCCCCAGTTATACAACCAAGAACAGAAATGAGACTTGAACCTTTGTTTAAATCAAGAGCCGATGTTCTTCAGCTCCTATGCCCTCCTTGCTCTCTGGACTTTTCTTTTACTGGTGCCATTTGTATTGATTTAAACTGACTGGTTTCAGGAGCACCTGGGTGTTCAGTTGGTTAAGCGTCTGACTTTAGATCAGGTCATGATCTCTTGGTCCGTGAGTTCGAGCCTTGTGTCAGGCTCTGTGTGGACAGCTCAGAGCCTGGAGCCTTCTTCGGATTCTGTGTCCCCTCTCTCTCTGCCGCTACCCTGCTCACACTGTCTGTCTCTCTTTCTCTCAAAAATAAACATTAAAAATAAAATGACTGCTTTCATTTGTGTGTTTTTTTTTTTTTTTAAATGAATTCAGCTTCTGTACTTCCTTATTTTATAGCTAGGTTCTAGTCTTGCTCTTGGTTTCACTTGCTTGGCTTGTTATATCCCCTGGGATGTTTAATCTGGGTTTTACAGGTGGTCAGAGGAAGGCTTCATGTAAAGTTCTGTAGTGAAATGGTGCCTATGAGTCATGCTTGTTTCTCAGTCGTAGTGGGCACAGGTTGGGTGCAGGCACAGGTTGCCAGCCTTAGATCTGTGCTGCCTTTCCCCTGGTTTCCGTTCACTTCCTCAGTCCCATCACCGCATCCCCATTTGTTTGAGGCTCTTAAAGCACTTGTTTGCCCCGTGATTTGTGACTAATGTGGGGATGAGGTCATCCTAATTTTCATTGGGGCCAGCTTTTTCACCAGCAATTTCTCCCTAAAATTTATCTCTTTCCATATATATACTCTGAGGTATATTTCACTTACTCAATTGGAAAATGAGAACTCTTTTCATGTGTAGATAAGTGGTACATATATGATCTGGCTCCAGATTTATCTCATTCAGACAGGGAGCTGTTGTGGATAGTCAGGACTGGGCATGAAGAGGCTTCAGTCTGCTCTGAGCCATGTGATTTTGGACATGTCCCTCTATGTTCTAGTTCCTCATCTGTAAACTAGGGAAGTAGGACCAGGCCCACCTATTGGGCTGTTCTGAGGCCTGTCTGTAAAAATAGCTCTCAGATACTGATTCTTGCCAGACTCTGGAGGTGAGTGTAGATCTCTCTGGGGAGGGTGCATGCTTGTCTTAGAGAGGAGACTGCCCGTGGGGCACAGCTTATGCATTACAGAGCCTGGTTTTGAACCCACATCTTTCTGACCACAGAGCCTACACTCTGCTGCATACGTGATAATTTTTTTAAAAAGAAGCATTTGGAAGAGAGTTAAACAAATGTGAATTACATATCATTAATTACAGTGATACTATCTCATTAAAAACCCCTGTGAAGAATTTCCACTTTGTGAGCTGCCTGCCGTTTTTCTTACCCTAGATAAAGTGCTTTTCCCTAGCAGAAAGTGCTAAGTGCAGGACACTTAACCGTGACTTGTAAACAAACTTTTATTCATGCGTAGCTAGTTTTCCTCTGGAGAGCTGTTTAGGAGTTCTCTCCAAGTATGCAGATGTTTGCATTGTGTTTCACCCTGATGCTTAGAAAACCGGGTCTCGGCTTTCAGTATGAGACCAAACAGGATGAGCTGCAGAAACCGTGTCCCTGGAGAAGGCCTGCTGCCAGGGGATTGGAGTCATAGAGAAAGTGAGCTTCCTCAGACTCTTGAATTTCCCAAGGCCTAAGCAGCCTCCCAGTAGCCTTTAACCAAAGCTGGTGCCTGGTCCCTCCTGGTCTCACCTCTGATAAGCATAGCATCAAGCTGACTGGCATTTTCTTTCAAATACAAGCCTAGAAGGGTAGGGATAGGTTTTTCTCTGGAGAGGGCAAAGCTCTGAGTTCCTACACAACTAATGTGCCGGTTGCCTGTGAAATGGCCAAGTTTTGTCAGCATTGTGAACCCCCCACCCTCCTCCCCGTCCCAGCAGTGAAACAAGCCTTGCTTGGCTCTTGTGAGGTAAGGCGAGGATAACTTTCAGAGACAGAGTTGTCAGGTTGTTTCAAGATGTATTTCCATTTCACAGTCTCCCTGTTTTTGAGAGCTAGTCATCAAGTATTTTGGAAGAACAGCCATCAAGGAAAAACCCCTAATCACAGAGAATAATTTGGATGAGGGATTGCTTGTGTCAGAGAGGGGATGCTGGTTGCTTTTTGTCAACCAGTCCTCTGTTCCATATTCAGGCCCCTCTGCATGTTTCCAAGGGTCCAGCGTGGTGCTTTGAACCTGTAGAGTGGCCCTCCCTGAATGTTCTCGTCTCCGCTTTCTCGGATTGTCTTCTGTTCTCTAGCCTGGCCTCCTCCATGGTTCCTGTGCTGCACAGAATAGGAAAGGTGTGAGGTGTGCAGACAGTCCCTGGCAAATGCTAGATTTCCTTTTTCCTCAGCTGGTTGCAGGAGCCCTCGAGTTTCTCTAAACAGCCTGGCAAGCTTGCTCATGCTGCTCCGAGTGTGACCACGCCCCTAGCCAGGCCTTTTTCTCCTCAGGTTTTCCAGACACTCATTTGGAGCCACGATTCCACTGTTCTTCTAGTGTTTCAGGCCTCAAAAGAGGCTAATTCACCAAGTGCAGTATGTCTTCTGAGGGATGCTTTGGATCCCGCCCCTTTTCAGTTTGCTTAGTGCTGCCACAGTGGCCTAGCTAGGCACACGTTCCCCTCGGGTTCCCCTGCCCCCACTCTCTCATACTACAGTGGTCCACAGCCTTTCTCAGAGACCCCAGCCCCCCCTTCTTCTTTTTTAAGAGAGAGAGTGTGCCTGAGTGGGGGCTAGGAGCAGAGGGAGAGGGAGAGAGAGAATCTTAAGCAGCCTCCATGCTCAGTGCAGAGCCCAACCCTGGAATCATGACCTGAGCTGAAGTCAAGAGTTGGTGGTTTAACTGACTGAGCCACCCAGGTGCCCTGAGACCATGTTTATTGAGTCATGACTCTGTTCAAGAAAGTATCTCTTCCAATTTTTTGCCTGACTCTTCAAGCACCTCCTTGATAAAGTTTTTTCTTTTTTTTAAAACGTTTATTTTTGAGAGGGGGGGAGTGTGCGTGTGTGTGCACGTGCACGGGGGAGAGGCAGAGAGAGAGGGAGACAGGATCTGAAGCGGGCCCCAAGCTGACAGCACAGAACCCAATGCCGGGTTTGAACTCATGAACTGTGAGATCGTGACCTGAGCCCAAGTTGGGCGTTCAGCTGACTGAGCCACCCAGATGCCTCAAGAAATTTTTTTCTAATACAAGTAATTTAGGTCGTCCTTATGGAACATTAAGAAAACCATAATTTGCTGTAATGTCACAATTAGTGATAGTCATTGTTATCTTTTAGATGTATTTTCCCCCTTAATTATGGCTTTATTTATTGAGCACTTACAATAGGCCAGACACTTTCCAGAGTGCTTTACACATATAACCTGGGAGATAAGGACTGTCATCGCCATTTTATATGTGGAGAAACTGAGGCACAGTTAAGCAACTTGCCCAAAGTCATTCATTTTAGCTGTACTTGCAGTACTTTCCTATAAGCGTTAAACATAATCGACATAAACTGTATATATAGTTTTTATTTTTTGAATAACTGAAGGTTTCAAAGTGGTTTAAAATTCAAAAGGAACAAAAAGATAAAGATAAAAAAAGATAAATTGAAAAGTTTCCTTCTAACTCTGTCAACTAGTCACTCCCATTTTTGCTCCAGAGAGAGGGTATATGTACAGGCAGAAACATCCATCCATATTTTATGAGTGTGTGTTCTCTTTTCCTCCTTTTTACACAGATGGTAGCATGTGTAATCACATTATATATTCCAAAGTGTTTCATATCCATATAGCTGATGCCACTTTGCTTTCTTTTTGTCTGTGTAAGACCTAGTTTCCTCAGAGCAGTCCCCTGTCAGTGGACATTTGGTTTCTTTCCAGTCTCTTGTTCTTACAGACCCTTAAATTAAATAACAAGTACAAGCGCATGTATGTATTGGACAGTTTTGTTTCCTGCTTTTAAAATCAAAATAGGATTATTTTTCCCATGTTAAAATATCTTGAGCCTGATTTTTTTTTTTTTAATTTTTAAATTTTTTTGTTTTTTAGAGAGAGTGCATGTGAGTGGGGTAGAGGGGCAGAGAGAAAGTTTTTTTTTTTTAATGTTCATTTTTGAGGGAGGGGAGGGAGAGGGGGAGGGAGAGAGAGAATGAGACTATCTTAAGCAGGGTCCGTGCTCAGCGCGGAGCCCGACATGAAGCTGGGATCATGACCTGAGTCAAAATCAAGAGTCGAATGTTCAACCAACTGAGCCACCCAGGGGCCCCTTGAGGCTGATTTTTTTTTTTTTAAGTTTATTTATTTATTTTGAGAGAGAGGGGGAGGGAGTGGGAGAAAGAGGGAGACAGAAGGGGGCAGAGTGAGGAAGGGAATCCCAAGCAGGCTCTGCACCATCTGCACAGAACCTCACATGGGGCTTGAACCCATAATGACCTGAGCAGAAATCAAGAGTTGGACGATTAACCTTCTGGGCCACCCAGGCGCCCAAGGCCGTTTTTAATGTCTGCGTTAATGGCTCCTCATAGCCCTCTTTTTCCAAATTTTATTCCTCCTTTAAGATGACTGATGCCTCGCCTATTCTCTAAAGTCTGAACATGCTTACATTTAGTAGTTAGTGTGTTTTCTGTGTGATGTGTTAGAACCTTGGGAGCTCTTCATCTGGAGTCTTCTGATAGACAAGCATCTCTCGCGTGGAATGTTGGCTACAGCTTTCATCTCATGCTTCAGGGCTCTTCGCACCCGAAAGGATTGAGGACCAGTGCACTTGAGATCTCGCAGGCTTTTGGAGTAGGGGTTGCACTGTTTCATGTTCTCTGCTTGCAGCACAGATCTTGGTAGGGGGGTGCCGTAGCAGTTGGTGAGACTCGTGGTTGACTCAGTGACATAAGCTGGTTCTGCCCTAAGTCCGTCTACATCTTCAGGCCACAGATTATGTGGGCCTGTTCTCCTGCCACAGATCGCTGGGTCAGCAGCCATCTGAGAGGGGCCCTGCTTATGTTGCCAGCCTTTGTTCTTAAGGCAGACTGGACTGCAGGCTCCTTTTAACCTGTTCTGTATCCAGTTGAGACATTTCTAGGCCAGGAGTTTTCAGCCCTTTTGTGAAAGGCAGCTGATAAATTTTTTTCTTTCAAACATTTACCTTCTTTTTTTGTGTGTTCTAATTATAGAAGTAATATTTACTGGGGCTCCTGGCCAGCTCAGTCAGTGGAGGGTGTGACTCTTGATCTCAGGGTTGTGAGTTCAAGCCCCATGTTGGGTGTAGAGTTTACTTAAAAACAAAAAAAATTTTTAAAGTAATATTTACCATAGTACATACTTGAATATTTAAAAGATAGAATGCATCCAGTACCATCCCCCAGAGATGGCCACTATTTAGTCATTTTTGATCTAAAAAACCGTAATTTCATATGGTTTAACCTGATAGGTTGTATTTTCTTCTAGTTGTTTTTCTATACATATGTATTAAATGACTATTTATATATATGAAGATATTTTGTAGATAAGTTTTTTGTATCTTGCTCTTTTAATATTAAATCTTGAGTTCCCCCCCAAAATAAAAAAATGTATTTAAAAAAATTTTTTTTATAGTTTATTTATGTTTTGAGAGAGAGAGAGAGAGAGAGAGAGAGTGTGAGCAGGGGAAGAGCAGAGAGAGAGAGAGAGAGAGAGGGAGACACAGACTCCAAAGCAGGCTCCAGCTTCAAGTTGTCAGCACAGAGCCAGACGCGGGGCTCAAACCCACCAACCACGAGATCATGACCCGAGCCGAAGTCAGACACCCAACCTACTGAGCCACCCAGGCACCCCCCCAAAAAATGTATTTTGGATACTTGCATAATTTCTCAGGAAGATGGTGTGCTAATTGATTGCTCTTACTGTTGGACATAAAGGTTGCTTCCATTTTTTTTTTTTAACACCCGTGAATAAAGTTAGCATAGTTTTGTAAGTGAATCTTTGCCCTATTTTTTTTTTTTTTAATTAACTGCCTTCGACTGGACCCCCGGATGTGTTTATATTTCTTTTGTGAATTGTCCAATTACCTTGTCCATTTTTATGAGGTGTTAATGTTTTTTTTTATGTATCATTTCTCTGCTTCAGCCAGCTATAGTGTAGCAGCATGGTATATCTTTTCTCCCCATCTAGGAAATGCTTCTTTATTCAACTATAAGTTGTTCTAAGAGGATGTAAGATGATGGTACTGTGCAAAAGAACGGTGGGCGGGGAGTTCAGGATACCTGGGGTCTGGTTCTAAGCTTGCTCTCTGGCCTCTGTGGTCTTGGCCACAGTTTTTCGTCCTCAGTTTTTAAATTTATGATGGCTCTAAGGATTCTTCTGGCTCTAAAATAAGGAACTGTGATAGTTCATCAAACAGGTTTTTTCTGAGAGGCATATGACTACTGCTTTTAAGTGGTTTTGGTTGACTTTAGCCAGAAGTTCATGGATGGCTTGAGAATAGTGTGCATTTAGTAAATGCACATTATTTTGCTGTTTCAGAAAATTTCCTTTCATGTGTAGAGCAGTGCTGTGGGTATAGATGCTTAATAGATTATTTTCTGTGTGTGTGTGTGTGTGTGTGTGTGTGTGTGGGTTTACGTGCATGCGCTTTTTAAGCTGATTTTTATGCATCACATTTACATTACAATTAGTAAATTGTGATTCTTTTTATTATTTTTTTTAATGTTTATTTTTGAGAGAGACAGAGACAGAATGTGAGTGGGTTAGGAGCAGAGAGAGAGGGAGACACAGAAGCAGAAGCAGAAGCAGGCTCCAGGCTCTTGAGCTGTCAGCACAGAGCCCGACGTGGGGCTCGAACCCACGAGCCGTGAGATCATGACCTGAGCCAAAGTCGGACGCTCAACCGACTGAGCCACCCAGGCGCCCCAAATTGTGACTCTTTTTAAATGTAACAGATTACCCTTCTTTATGCTCTTAGTTTGTTAAAGACACTTGGTCATTGTCCTCTAGAATGTAGGAAGCTCTTGGTGTCCCTGTTTTAAAAATATAAATACTGCTAATTGAATCCCTGGACCTAGAATTCCTTCAGTATATTTTTGTTGGACAAGAAAGTAAATCTGGCACCTCGAAAACCAGGCTTTCACTTTCTGATGCTTGTTTCTACTCAGACTGTCACTGTGGTCACTGAAGTGCTTCTGCCCTTTGCATCTTCTTTCCAAAAATGATGATAATGGCACTGTTATGCTAGAACTGGCCGGGAGCCAGATTGGCCTGATTTAAAGTAAGTTGACAGTGTGTATTACAGCAGTCTCGCTCTGCAGAATGCCCCTTGGTTCGTCCCTGGGTTTCTTGTCCCTACCCCTGGTTGGCTCCTTTGGCCCCTTTAACCTTTAGCCCTGCAGGGACAGTTCAGTGCACTGGGAACCCTTCCCTGTCTGAGGAGAGTGTGGTCTGGTAGGCATTAGAGGAGTTACATTCATGGACATTTTAAGCACCAAGGAAATATTTTTGGGGGTGGTGATGGGAAAAAATGGGAAAGTGGGGGGAAGGAATGAAATTGGAAAGCAAATGGGATGAAATCTGTGTAATGATTGTCTGTAGTTACTTTAAAAAAATTAAATGGGAGAACACAAAAGTGTCTTCTATTTAACTTTCTTTATAAACTGTTGGGTTAAGTTTATGTAGAGATGTAAAACCTCAGGGAGACAGTCATCTTAGAAAAATATTTATTTAACCTAGGGCAGAGGATGGATCTTTAAAGTACTTGGGAAATCCCTACTCTTGCTAGTGGAGAGGAGGGTATGTCCTTGCAAAAAACCAGAGTCACCTCTCTTTCTGTTTTTGCTCTTCTAGGCATTCGTTTTCTTTTTCTTTTCTTTTTTTTTTAAGTTGTTTTTAGAGAGAGCACACGTGATTGGGGGAGGGGCAGAGAGAGACAGAGACAGAATCCCAAACAGGCTCCACAGGGTCAGTGCAGAACCCGATGTGGGGCTTGAACTCACACCCTGAGATCATGACCTGAGCTGAAGTTGGACTTAACCAGCTGAGCCACCTATGTGCCACTAGGGTTAATTTTTCTTTATAGTGGTCATTTTATTGTCATGCTGGTTTGTTACAAAGAATAGTTTTAAAATTTCATAGAAACATTTCTTTTCTCCTCATCATAGGCTTCTGCATTGCAAATGTGTTAGAACTTAGGTGAAACCAGTCTTGTTACTGATTTTGAGAAATTGACTTTGAAGTCATGTGGTAATGAAGCTTTTGGGTTTTATAGATCTACCTTGTTATTTTTTTAATTAATTAATTTTTTTGAAGTAAACTCTACCCCCAATGTGGGGCTCAAACTCACGACACCAAGATCAAGAGTTGCATGCTCTATCAATGGAGCCAGCCAGGCACCCCAGTAGGGTCCAATTAACAATTTTTTGAATTGTACATGGGTTAAATAGGTCTGAGTAAAAGTTCATCCTGCTTTTTTAATCGTAGCATTTAATGACCTAAGTGTGTATTTTATTCTCTTGTTGTTCATTCAGGGGCTGCCTATTGTCAGTTTATGGACATGCTGTTCCCTGGCTCCATTGCCCTGAAAAAAGTGAAATTCCAGGCTAAGCTAGAACACGAATACATCCAGAACTTCAAAATACTACAAGCAGGTTTTAAGAGAATGGGTGTTGACAAAGTAAGTAAATTTTATTCTTTGATTTAGATTTTTCTTTTTAGGTTGTTTCTTAACTAGTAATTGTTACTAGTGGACATTTGCTCCCCTTCCCCCCTCCCCCCCCGCCCCCAGCCCAATTCATATAGTTATCTTTTCTCCAGTTAACATAGAATTTACTGGGAGCAAAGCTTCCCTCTACCCTCCTATCCTTGGTTCTCCTGTTGTTTTTCTCCTTTATTTTGAAGTTACTAGCGTTTGGAGGAATCAACCTGTAAATCTGTCCTCATGATTTTTTTTTTTTTTTTAATAATACTGTTTAATCTTTATTAGTCTGAGATCTAATCCTTTTTATCCCTGGATTTACATCTGTAAAGCATAACATATGGTAGAATAAGTAGTTCTAATAGAGAAGATTCTAGAAATACTTGCTTTTTATAGCAGGGTATAGGGAAGATCCCTTGTGGGTGCTGGCAAGTTCCCTTTTGCCCCCAATGATATTTGAAGGTACCAGAAACACAGTCCACCAGACTTCATTAAGGACAAATGTTATCTCTGTTTTAATAGATAATGTATTACTGCAAAATT
This sequence comes from Panthera uncia, assembly GCF_023721935.1. NCBI lineage: Eukaryota > Metazoa > Chordata > Mammalia > Carnivora > Felidae > Panthera > Panthera uncia. Next base: position 25,417,017 of record NW_026057578.1, on the reverse strand, counting down.
AATGTTTCTCCCCTCCCCCCTCATTAGAATGGTTTGTTCTTTTATTTTTTTAAATTTTTTATTAAAATTTTTTTAATGTTTAGTTTTGAGAGAGAGAGAGAGATAGACTGAGTGGGGGAAGGGCAGAGAGAGAGGGAGACACAGAATCCGAAGCAGGCTCCAGGCTCTGAGCTGTCAGCACAGAGCCTGTTGCAGGGCTTGAACCCACAGACCATGAGATCATGACCTGAGCCAGAGTCAGACACTCAACCAACTGAGCTACCCAGGCTCCCCTAGAATGGTTTATTCTTTTAAGTCATTTTTGGGGAAAAACATTTTTTTAGTAAAGTTTATAATCACTCATTATCTTCCTGGTGTCTCTGGTCTGTATTTACTATGAAATCAGTCTTATTTTTATTTTAGTTTTGTCTCTATAGAATACATAGAACATACATTTGTATTGAATGAAAATCATTTTGTTACCAGGCATAGTTTAAACTAGGTGTAGCTTATTATATGCAGTAATTTTTCTTTTCATAGAGTTCTATTTTATTTTATTCTATTTATTAAATTTTTCTAATGTTTATTTTATTTTTTGAGAGAGAGAGACAGAGCGTGAGTAGGGGAGGGGCAGAGAGAGAGGGAGACACAGAATCTGAAGCAGCTCCAGGCTCTGAGCTGTCCATAGAGCCCGATGCGGGGGTTAAACCCCTGAACTGCAAGATCATGGCCTGAGCCAAAGTCGGACACTTAACCGACTGAGCCACCCATACATCCCTATGCTTTATTTTTTTCAACAAGGAAAATTTCTAAAGCATACAAAAGTAGAGCGAATAGTACGATGATCCCTCATGATCTTCAGCAATTATCAAATCATGGCCAGTTTGTTTCAGATATACCTTTACCCCTCCTGCTGTAGTCAGGGAGTATTGAGAAGTGAGTTCCACATGTAACATTTTGTTTGTAAATGCTTCAGTATCATACAAAGTAATTTCTTAAAATTGTATTTATTTGCTTAGAGGGGTAGATATGGTTCAGATTATTACATACATTCTTCTTTATAAAAATACAATTGCCACTGGAATCCTTGAAGAGTTAAAAGATAATTACACTCTGGCCAACGGTCCAACAATTTGAGGTCATAACTGATAACACGATCCTTGTACAATAAAAAAGTTTACAGGGTCCTTAAAGTATATTTTAATAGGATTGGAATTACTTGAAAAACATAACCGTTTTGTAGAAATCTGTTCTGGGACTGATTATGTACCTTGAGCGGTTTTTAAGACAGAATTTTTTTCCCCCTTTCTTTTTTTTCTGGATGAATTTTTTTTTTTTTCCCCAGTTTTACTGAGATATGGTTGACACGACAGAATTTTCTTCAACAGTTCATTATAGGTACCGGTGGTTGGTTTGTGCTCTAGGTTTCATACTTTGTGATAGGCACTGTGGCCGTGCAGGTTGCATAGGAGATTTACTCTTTACAGTGCAGTGACATGTCTTACGATGCCTTTGGATATGTGTATGTGACTTTCATATGATACAAATGATGCTTATTCTTTTGCCTTTCTAATTCCTTTTGATGGACTGGGAGGGTGGTTGCCAGGTCTAAGTACTTTGTGGAAAGCAAACTGAATTAAACTTGCTCTATAAACTTTCAGGGGCTTACTTAGCACTAAGTTCTTGCCTCTAAAAATTTTTTTTTCTCCGTTTGGCAGAGCTTTATACTGATTTGATGCATGGACATGTTTGATGCTTGCCAAAAGCCTCTTGCTTTGGGCTAAATAGTCTTGATATTTCTCTGCAGATAATTCCTGTGGACAAATTAGTAAAAGGAAAGTTTCAGGACAATTTTGAATTTGTTCAGTGGTTCAAGAAGTTTTTTGATGCAAACTATGATGGAAAAGACTATGACCCCGTAGCTGCCAGACAAGGTCAAGAAACTGCAGTGGCTCCCTCCCTTGTTGCTCCAGCTCTGAACAAACCGAAGAAACCTCTCAGCTCTAGCAGTGCAGGTAAAACAACAAAACAAAAACACCATTTCCAAATAATAGTATTCCAAGTATTCATTCAGCCTTCAGTCAGAATCTCTTGAGCAGCTGTTGGCTTTGGGAGATTAAGCAGCTCACTCCCAGCCATGTGGTATGAGCATGGGTTGTGGCACCAGGCAGACCTGTGTTTGTTCTTGGGTCACTGTCGCCCTATTTAAGCCACTTCATCTCTGCCCCACAGTTTCTTTGTGTATAAAGTGGGAATTTCAGTACTTGCCCCAGAGGGTTATTCTTGAGGCCTGAATGAATTCAATGAATTTAATTTTGTCAACACTGTTTACTTGTGTGGGGTAGAAATTCTTCAGGTCGGCTCACATAGAAGAGAGCTTTAGTTTGAACATGAGGACATTTCACAGGACCCTAGGATGGGAAGTTACAGCCAGATGTGAATACCTAGGAACTAAAGGAGTTTCCTAGGTCTCTTAGGGACTGTGCTTGGCTCTCTGCATCATCGTTCTGTCTGCAGACCAGCTTCCTGTGCTTACTTCAGGCTTCCCTGTCCTCCCTAAAATTTGAGCTGCTTAGTGGCTTTGGCTTGCTGTGATGCCAGCAGAATCTGGGAGGCAGTTTTTAGAGACCTTCTCTAGAAGGTTTTGGCCTGGTAGGTTTCCCAAAACCTGTAGTGTATTCATAAAACACACATATGCTTTGGGACAGGGCAGGTGTTCTACAAATGCTAACTCCTCCTTTTCCAGAAGGTAGCAAGAATATTAGTTAAGATCCCATAGTACCTTGAGAGAGAGGCTGATCCACCTGGTAGATAGAGAGGGACATTGAGTACTCTTAATTTTCATAGCTTTATGGATATACAACTTTATTAAGATGTGATTCACTTGCCGTACAATTCATCCATTTAAAATAGACACTTGAGTTCTTTTTAGTATATCTACAGATATGTTCAACTATCACCACATCCAATTTTAGAATATTTTTATTACTCCCAAAAAGAAACCTCGTGTGTGCCCTGTCGCGGTCACTTCCCGTTTTCCCCTAGCTCTTCCCTTCCCCTCAACCCCAGGCAACCACTGATCTGCTTTGTCTGTGGATTTACCCATTCTGGACATTTCACATAAAGAGGATCATAGAGTATGTGGTCTTTGTGTCTGGCTTCTTTCATTTAGCATAATGTTTCCCAGATTCATCCACGTTGTAGCACGTGGCAGTACTTGGTGGTTTTTAATGGCTAAGTTATACTGCATTGTATGGCCGTACCACGTACCATGTATCTGTTCACCACTTGATGATCATTTGGGTTGCTTCCACTCTTGAGCTGTTATCAGTAGTGCTGCTTTGAACACTCCTATATAGGTTTCTGTGTGGGCCTATGTTTTCATTTCTCTTGGCATATATCCAAAGGTATATACTTGTGGAACACAATTCTTGGGTCATGTGGTTACTCTGACCTTTTGCAGAACTACCTATTTTCCAAGTGGCTGCAGCGTTTTACATTCCCATCAGCAGAGTGTATGAAGGTTCTGATTTCTCCAAATACTGGGTGTTAGCTTCTTAGAGTGGGGATCTGTGTAGGTAACCCTGTACATTTCGTATTTCAGGTGCTGGTAACAGGCAAGTGGAGACTTGTAGTAAGCATTCAATCTTGGGGATGAACGCAGACTAGAAATCATCCAGAGGAATGCCTGTACCTGTGGGTGAAAGGCCTTATGGTTACTGAATAGTTTGGGGTATCAGGAAGATCAGATATTTTTAAGCCTGGCATAATGTTTAGCTTTACAAAATAGTTGCTGAATACATGATTAAAATCATGGGTGATAAATTTACCTCAAGGTAGCCCATCCTTGATTGTTTTAACTTGACTGCTCTTTCCATGTTTTAACTTCACTACCTTTTTTGGCTCTACGTACAGAGAAGTCTGTAAATCCTAGTCAGGGTGTTGCTTTTCTCTCATAACCCTCCTAAACACCTTTTAAAAGTGAACAAGGTGCAGGTTTTGAGGTAATTAGCGGTAACAGCAGTCTCTATCACCCTCCCCTTCCCAAGCCAAGAAGCTTGAGGTTCTAAGGTAGAGGGCATCTGACTTCCCAGATGGGGAACTTTGGGCACCTGACAGCAGCTGGGGCTGTGAGCTCACTCCTGGCATGAAGTTTGCCTTTGCTCCATGGAGTTGTCCCTGTTAGTGGATTTGGTTGGAGCTAGGTTAAGGTGGACCGTCTGTATGCGCCAGAATGACTGTGTCTCTTTCAGGTGATAGTCCTCTTAACCCCAGTGGAAGAAAGACCTCACAGAGGGACTCATTCCCAGCACCAAAGATGGTGGCTAAAGTCAGTACCTGACTCTGCTGCCAGGATAAAAACCACCTTGGGCAAACGTGGGAGTGCTGTTTTGCATGCTGGGCTCTCTACGTTGGGTCCCTTCACTACACAGCTGTGGAGGGCAGTTGTTCACAGCCTCCTCTTGCCCCGTCCGTTCTTTTGGTCTTGAAATTTCTCCTCTTAAAAAAAGCTCTGCTCCTCTCTCAGCTCCACAGAGGCCCATTGCGACCCACAGAACTACTGCAACCCCTAAGGCTGGCCCAGGTGTGGTGCGAAAGAATCCTGGTGTGGGCAACGGGGATGACGAAGCAGCTGAATTGATGCAGCAGGTAGGCACCTCCTCTGTCCAAGACGGGAGTCACTTCGGGGGACGGGCTCTTGGCAGCACTGACCACGGGAGGGCTGTCGGTGCTCTTGTAGAAAGACCTGCCTCGTCCCCCTGCTGAAGCAGTCCTCGTGACATGTGAGCACTTTGGGTGCTGTGTGAGGACTGTGAGTGTGCAGGTGGAGGTGGAAGAGAGGGGTCAGGCGTTTCTAAGATCTGTTAGTGTGACGGAGACCGATGTCTTTGGAAGCCCACCCCTACGCTAGAACCCTGTTGAAGGTTTCTGGAACTGTTAGGGTTCTGTGGGATTCAGAGAGTGTCTCTTGAATTTTGGCTCTGACAAAAGATGAAGGAGAGTTCCTTTCTAAATTGTAATTAAAAAGAAGACTGCACGGGCTCTCTGCTGAAATCCTGGGTCACTAGAGATCCAAGTTACGGTGGAACTGGTATGGAAAGCCCGCTGTTGCTCTTTTGTTCTTAATCAGTTCAGTGATTTGAAATGCATACTTCAGGATTAGTTAGATGTCCTGAAGGTACTTGTCAGAGGTCTCTGTGGATCTGAACAAAGTTTAGACTTTTACGTGTTTTCTCACCAGTCCGTAGAGTTTTGTTTGTTGGCTTGCTTTTGGATGATTCTCTTGATTAATTCCAGTTTTAAAATCAGGAATGCTCTATGATTCCTGTGAGTTTGAGATTGAATCCTTTCACTTTCCTAAAAGCCAAGTCTTAAAACCTAGAGGCAATGGCCTCACTTTGACCTGGAACCTCTCGTGACCCCAACCCTGCTCCTTGGAGTTCAGGACGTAAGAACCTGCCAAGAGATCACAGTTTTTTGTTTCGTTTTGTTTTGTTTTGTTTCATTTTGTTTTGTTTTGCTTTGTTTCAGTCTTCGATTTCTGCATGCCCTGTGCTCCTAGGTGCCATGGGAATGTCAAGGTGACTGGGTCACCGTCCCCATTAGTGTGGCTGCCTTGAGTGCCCACTGGGCGTGGTCACTGTGAAGTACAGAAGTCCTGGAGAAAAAGACTTCCCTGAAACTGTTGGTTTTCAGGCAAGGATGTACACAGGAAGCAATCTCAGAGAAAAGCAGTGTTGCTGAGGCCAAAGCTAGGTGGCCAGCACAGGGTTGATCTTGTACTGTGTAGGAGAAGACACAGCGGCTTCTGTGAGACTGCTGCTCTTGGCTCACTCAGCTCGTGTCCTGTGTGATGGGGCACAGGCTTTGGGTTCTATACATTTGGGGATTTTCCTGACTCTGCCATTTAACTTCTTGGGGTCAATTAACCTCTCTGAACTGACTGTGTGTTGTGTGAGGTGGGGCTAATATTTTGCTCATGGTAGTTGAGCGGGCCACATGAGCTGATGTGCTGTCAGGTTCTTAGGGTGGGGTTTGGGATAAATGGGGAAAATGGCAGTGGATAAGAGACCATTGTAATTATTATGGCTGTTGTCTGTGGTCTTGATAGAGTGAAGTAGATTCTGAATTGTCTGTCTTTTTTTTTTTTTTCTTTTTTTTTTTTTTTAACGTTTATTTATTTTTGAGACAGAGAGAGAGCATGAACGGGGGAGGGTCAGAGAGAGAGGGAGACACAGAATCTGAAACAGGCTCCAGGCTCTGAGCTGTCAGCATGGAGAGCCCGATGCGGGGCTCGAACTCACAGACTGAGATCATGACCTGAGCCGAAGTCGGACGCTCAACCGGCTGAGCCACCCAGGCGCCCCTGAATTGTCTTTCTTAAAAGTTCACAGGAGCCCGATTGTCTTGGTGAAATATACAGATGTTAATGATAAAAACAAAAATAGCTGACGTTTTGAGAGCCGTTTGCCATTGCTCTCCCGAGTGCTTCAGTTTCACTTTTGTGTTAGTCCTGTGAGGCCTCGCAGACCAGGACAGTGTGCCTGGGGAGGTTACGGGTCCTGCGCTGGGGTTTGAGCCAGCTGCCTCATGCCTGCCTCAGAAGTACTTTGGCTTGCACGGGGTTTCCATTTTAATTTTTTTTTAATGTGAAGGATTTTTTAGATTCTCTCCAGGTTGCCAGAGTCCTTACCTGTAATACTCTGTCACTGATCCCTTGGCTCATTTACATGATCTGTCTGGCCCCTTGGAAGTATTTGAATTTGTGCCCCTTGATGAAGGTGAAGAGGTCTGGGGAACGTGACTGATGTGGGAAATAGAGCAAGATGCGCTTCTTATGATAAGAGGACAACAGTGTATTCTTCACAGATTTCCTCGTAGTGTTCATTTCCTTAGGAGAGCTGCAGTGATTGCACCTTCTTAAGGCATCCTGGAGAAATTTACTTTTGGTTGAGTCCAAAGCAGCACTGTTCGAAAGAAGGAGAATGCAAACCAGAAATGTGAGGCATATCTATAATTTAAAATATTCTAGTAGCTACATTTAAAAAAGTGAAAAGAAACACATGAAATTTCTTCTCATGACCCATTACCGAATCTATCCAAAGTGTTATCATTTTAACATGTAATCATTACAAATAATTATCAATGAGATATTTTATGTTTGAAGACTGTACTAGGTCTTTGAAATCCAGTGTGTGTTTAATATTTACAGCCGGTCTCAATTGCACTGGCCACATTTCAAGTGCCCAAGTAACTACTTGTGGCCCCCAGCTACCATAGTGGCCAGTGTAGGTCCAAAGCATTCTCCTTGGGTTTCCTAGATTATGGCTATTACTTTACTACAAGAGAAGGTTTGAGAGTGGCATTGATGACTTGCCACAGAGTTTTAATAACCTCATTAGTAAGCATTTAGAGGAGTGGGGAGTGAAAGCCAGTGACTTATTAGTGTATACTGAGTATTTCGTGTGTGTTTCTTGTGGATACATAGTTATTGAGTGATATCCTGGAGGAGTGCTGCGTTGGCCCCACAGGTAGGGCCCAGAAGGCTGGGTTCTGGTGCCCTTGATGATTTGTAGGCCTGAGGAGGTTTGAGTGGGTTTGTGGGTGAGGCACTAGTGAATCGTGAGTGGTAGACTCCAAAGTATAGCATACCTTTTGAAGCCATTTTGACTTCCTTTTCATCCTGTCACTGATGTGATTAGAAGGCCTCTTCCCTGGCTCTTGGATCTTGGAACTGAGGATTTAAGGCAGCTTCCTACTGGTGGGGTTGGTCAGTTCTTGCCCTGCTATCCCCTGGCATGTTCTGCTTTGGGGCTGATAGTTTAAAGAAAGCAACAAGCAGCAGTGAAGTGATTTCTGTGGTTGATAAAGGATGAGCGAAAGACTGTTTAGAACCTTGATTCGGGTTGGTCTGTTCAGGCCTTTGATGATGAACATTGAAATTAAGTAATTGACAGAATGGTCCTGGTGGTTCTTATCACCTGCTCCTCATCTCTGGAGGCTTCGTGATGGCAGCTTCTGAAGGGGGAGTTTTCTTCCACCCTGGGACAGGACTTGATCCCTTTGACTGTAGCTGGCTGCTTTGTGAGGTCATGGGGAAGCTAAAGAAGTGGTTTGCTTCAGATTCCAGCCAGTTTAGAAGGTTGGACGAGATTTCTGCAGTGCCTTTCTGGCTCTCAGAATTCCCTGCTACCCAATTGTTCTCCACAGCTGCACCTTTGATTTCCTGGCTTGACCTTCCCTGTGGCCCCGGCCTGTGTGTCCTGTGAGGATTTTGTGCTGCCTGGTATGCCTTTTAATTTGCATGTCGTGAGAGTTAAATCAAATTCACATGTCATAGATTTGAATACACTGGAATGAAGATATGTATCGTGCTTCAAATACGCAAAGGGCCCTGAGAGTTGTTACGACTTTTATTGCTCTTGGTTGGATAGACCTGGCCTAAGCACTGAAATTTATTTCTTCATGGACCTTTTGGGGGGAATGAGAGCCCCTCAGCAGGGCGCCTGGAGGATTCTGCAGCACGCATGGTGAGCCGATGGGATGCTCAGTGGAGCTAGCTGTGGAACATGGTGGGTCTGCTCCTTGCTTCCGTGTCCTGTCTCCCTTTTGAAACTCTCTTGGGAGAGAGACAGGTGCCAGGATCCTCTCCTCTTCTTTTGAGTCATGGATCGCTTCCCCCGTCCCCAACATACGGCAGCCCGGTAAGAACCATTGAGTTTTCCATGCCCAGGCCTCTGTCACTTGTAGCTGTGTTTGACTAGCAGTAGTCATCTTTAGTCTTCCCCTCCTGGCTCACCATTTCTATCCTGATTCTCTGGACCAGACTGTCTCTTTCCATTGACCTTCACATGCAGAAAGACTTGGATTTGACTGACCAGTGCCCTGATAAGCACACAGTTTATGATTGTTGGCCACCTTGCTTTGCTGGGTTGTGGACTCTGCTTCTGTATTTGTCTCTGGATCCCATCGTTTTTTCTCCTTGATCTTTTCTCAGTCCCTGAGAAGTTCCCTCATGTTTCATGGTGTGGCCTGCCTTTTCCTTGGGGTTGTTAGAGTCAAGATGGCCATGAACAGGCCCACATTATTTCTTTGGCGATGAAGAAAACCGATATTAAACTAAAGTGGGTGTTTGTCCCTGTTAGAGAGTTTGATGGAAGGCCACCTCTTCTTCTGGGTTAGCAGGTGGTGTGATATGTTACTGGTATATAAATGCCAAGTATCTCACCCTTTTCAATGTCTTATGCAGGTCAACGTATTGAAACTTACTGTTGAAGACTTGGAGAAAGAGAGAGATTTCTACTTTGGAAAGCTAAGGAACATTGAATTGATTTGCCAGGAGAACGAGGGGGAAAACAACCCTGTATTGCAGAGGATCGTGGACATTCTCTACGCCACAGACGTACGTGTTGACATGAGGATGTTTTCTTGCCATTTGCCACCAGAGAAAATAAATTTTATCTGGTTGGTGTCAGCGGACTCAGTGCTGATGCTTGTATGTTCCAGCGTAGCAGTTATCAAAAGACTTGAACTTTGACCCCTCAGAGTCAGCTAGAGAACACCTCTGCTCAACCTCCACCTCTGCCTTGAGGTCTGTGAGCCTTTGAGTCAGGAAAAGGACATGGAGGTGGCTGGCTTGCCCTGCTTCTGTAGTTCATGGCCCCTGACAGGCGATGAGTGCTACAAAATGCTCATAACGCCACCATCCCCACTCCACCCCCTACGGCTTGGACCCCTCAGCCTGAGGTGCTAGCTCCATTTTATCATGACCTGGGAACCAGGTACTGGCCCCTTTTTGATGTTCCCTGCCCACACCTGTCAGATTGTATCTTTGTGCTTGGTTCCCATTTCCTCCCAGTACTTTATGGGCCAGTTTCTTGGGATCCGTGTGTATTACTACACAACCGAAGCTGCTGATATTAATCATGACACATTAGCTGATCATGGAAGACTGATTTTCCCTAGATTTAGGATTTGCTATCTCGCTATGTTCACTGTTGACTGGCTTTACTTTTGTGTGAATCTGCATACCTAGCAAGGTCTGTAGGATCAAGCTGCAGTGTATATCTGAGTGTTTTATGGTATAGCAGTATACAAACATAAGGTAATATTAGTATTGTCATTAACACTGTTCTCTAAACATATCAAGTGAATTTGGGGGGGATCGAGACATGATGAAAAAAATACTTTGTTTAATAAATCCTTATTCCGGGCTTGCTCTGGGCAGCTAATGAAAACAGAGGTGATGAAGATATAGGGGTCCTTGGGCTAGTCTGAGTATTATTTTAGTGGTGTCATAAATGGTGTCATATCTTAGGTAAATTCAGCTGTAGAGATTTAGTTTAAAAAGAAAAAAAAAAGATGGTGGTTGAAGGGGAAGTCGGATTTTTATGGTGGTGTAGCCACTGTCACATGCCAGAATGCCCGGAGCCAGTGTGAGGCGGGAGCCGTGAATCTGCTGTTTTCCCATGCCACTGAGGTGGAGTCAGTCTTACCGCTCTTGTGGGTATTGGGAGTGTCTTGGGTGAACCCACAGCACTTGCAGTTGCATGAGTGGTTCCTAAGTGTGATCAAAAGCATGCGGAAAGGAAAAGCAGGCTGTGGGACAGCTTATTGACGGGAGATGGCGTTATATTGAACTCCATCATGACTTCAGGGATTTTTGAGGGTAAATTTTCTTTTTTTTAAAACAACCTTATTGAGGTATAATTGACATAACGAACCGTACACATTTAAGTACAACTTGATGTGTGAAATCATTGCCAAAATCAAGAAATCAACTTTTGAGAGTAAATTTGTGCTCAGTTTTTTTGCCTTTTGTGAGATTGTTTCTACTGTCTAAGAAAAGTAGTGGTCACTGGCCTTGTGCTATTAAATGTCAAGTGTGTGGTAGAGACAGGAAGAGCCGTAGACTTTGAGAGGCTTTCAGTATGAGGAAAGTGACCCCACAGTAGAAACTGCTGGTTTGCTTGGTGCTGAGTAATAGCTTTCCCCTCTCATTTTCCCATTTTAGGAAGGCTTTGTGATCCCTGATGAAGGGGGCCCACAGGAGGAGCAAGAAGAGTATTAACAGCCTGGACCAGCAGAGCAACATCCGAATTCTTCACTCCAAATCATGTGCTTAACTGTAAAATATTCCCTTTTATTATTCTTAGAGGACTCACTGGTTTCTTTTCATGAGCAAAAAGTACCTCTTCTTAAAGTGCACTTTGCAGAAGTTTCACTCTTTTTCCAATGAGTTTGAGTTAGGAGCTTTCACCTTGTAGCGGAGCAGTATTAACACCTAGCTGGCTCACCTAGGGAGCAGAGAGGCCGACCATGGGGCTCCCCGTGTGGACGCTGGTAACACTGATTGCTGGAGACGGTGTTTTTATGTAATGCACTGAGGTGGAGACCTCAGTAGAGAAATGTAAAGACTGATTTGAATTTTAAGCTAATGTGAAATCTTGGCAGAGAACGTTTTAATAAATAAATGCCTTAAGAGTATTTAAAATATGCTTCCATATTTCAAAATATAAAATGGAACGTGACAGATTTACGTGTTTGACATTGTGTCTGGGAAGGAAGGGCCAGACCTCTGGACCTTTGGTATCTGCTGTTCACAGGCCTTGCAGGGCTGTTTGAATCTGCAAAGGCCTACACCTTGGCCCAGAAGGAAAGTTTAAAAAGTTGCTCTGTAAAGCCATTTGGTGTCCTTGACCAGTTGTATCCCTGCCCTGAGAAGCAAGAGGCATTGTTGCCTGGACGAACAGAGGGTGTGTTTCAGCCCTGACATGTTTGAGTTGTAGAGCTTCAATTTCAGTGAACATTTCTCTGACCATTTTTCCAGTTATCCCTGAAATTTCTATGTATTGTGTTTTTTGGGAAATGAGGTGTGTCCAGTTTTTAAATCTAACAACTACTTTTGGGGACTTGCCCACATCTCTGGGATTTGAATGGGGGTCGTGTCCCATTTTACTGTCTTTTAAGTTTACATTGAACATGTTTCTCTTCTCTGCTCCCCTTGCCCACTGGGGACTCCTCTTTGGCTCCTTAAAGTTTGCTGCTTAGAGTGTAAGTTCAGCAGGCAGGTGGTCACGCTGCAAGTTCTTTCTGGACCTCTGGCAAAGGGAGTGACCAGTGAAGGCCATCGCTATCTTGGGCTCTGCAAGGCTGGGTGTTCTTGGTACCTGCTGTCCACAGCCCTCCACTGTTATCGGAATACTTTGCCAGTGCACTAATCTCTTTGGAGATAAAATTCATTAGCGTGTTACTAAATGTTAATTTTCTTTTGCAGAAAATACAGTGCCGTGTCTGAATTAATTATTAATATTTAAAATATTTCATTCCTTAACTCTTCCTCATTTGCTTTACCCCTAGCCTATTCAGTTCCTTTGTTTGGCAGAATTCTGCAAAATGTGTGTCACCCACTACTGAAGATTGTTCAGCCCCTGATGTATTTGTATTGATTTGTTTCTGGTGGTAGCTTGTCCTAAAATGTGTGTAGAAAGCAGATATTTTATGATAAAATTGTTGTGTAGTGCATGCTCTGTGTGGGATTCAGAGGAAAACCCAGATTCAGTGATTAACAATGCCAAAAAATGCAAGTAACTAGCCATTGTTCAAATAACAGTGGTGCTATTTCTCTTTTGTGGCCTTTTAGACTTTTGTTGCCCTAAAATTCCATTTTATTGGGAACCCATTTTCCACCTGGTCTTTCTTGACAGGGTTTTTTTCTACTTTAAACAGTTTCTAAATAAAATTCTGTATTTCAAGAGTGTCATGTCTTCTGAAGTTTGTCTTGCCCTGGGTATATTCATTTAGGTTCAAATGGTAAGGGGCCAATTCTTCTTTCTTAAATTTGGACTGATCTTTTCAAATCTTTCACTGTTTTTTTCAAATGTGCTTATTTCTAAGCCTGTTCCTTTTTTCTCTGTTCTTGACATTACATTTCTCGGCTTCCTGCTGTTAGACATTCTCATGTTACTGTGAGAGGCTTTTTGAGAAGTCCAAGGCTTGGCCCATCTGCCTTGAAGTCTTTTCAGGCGGATTCCACCTGAGAAACGTACTGCTGGATAGTGCTTGCTGGATACCATGGGGAGATAGCTTTTTCCCCCCTGAAAGTATGTTTCAAAGGCAGTGGACACAGTCTGAATCTATGAAATAACCTGAAATTGTCATCATTTTTCCCTCCTTTTTAAAAATTCTGTGCCAGAAGAAGTGAGTTCAGAAGGAGACTTGCTGCCATTTTCAGTATGAAATAAATGGGTAGGAGGTAATTTTCTGTGTGGTCTTTAGGGTGCCTGCCACAATCATGGATGCTCTGTAAACCCAACTTGATGATTTTGCGTAGGGTTAAATCCATATTACTTCCTCTAGAAGTTAAGAGTATGCGCCTTCAGAAGGAATTTGATACCCCATGTGTTGGTAATCTACAAGAAGATGCCTCCAGGCATGCTTAGAGTTTGTGAAGATACTGTTGGGTAAGGTGCGCTGAGAAGTTAACCCTGGAAGGAGTGAAGCTGCTACTGCCTGCACCTCTGACCTAAGTCTTTTGACCTCGTCCTTTCGGCTGAGGACTGTGAAGTCTTTTGATCTGACTGGTTCAGGTTAGGTCACTGGTGCAGTTAACTTGAATAAGCTGCTTGGTTTGCTTGGCAAGTTCTGTGTTGTTTGAGGATAGGTAAACAGACGGGTCCTCTGGCTGGATTTGGATTTAGGATTCACTCAGGCTGGTGGTCCTCAAACGATGGGCTTCAGAATCATCTGGGAAACTTGGCTGACATAACGTGTTTCTAAAGTCCATCTCCAGAAATTCTGAGTTGGAAGATTGAAAATCTTACTGTGTACCTCAGGTGACCCGGGTTTGATGCAGCCCTCAGACTTGCACTTTGGCCTTACGTATGTGCCTGCAAGTTCAAGTCTGATTCTGACAGGGGGGAACATCAGGTTTGAGTCCTTGCAGGCCCCTCTTAGCTTTGTGACTTCTGAGTTAATGGATCTCTCTTGTTCTGACCTGCAAAATGGGGATGATGAGGTTGGCCGAAATGCCTCCCTCACCGGCCTCTTGTTGGGATCAGAATGAGCTGACAGAAAAAAGCAGCCCCAACCTAAGAAAGCCCTACATAGGTTCTTCAGCTCCAGCTCACATTCTCTAGAATTTTTAGATGAGAAAAGCTTGGAGAGGGTTTTTGTATTCTGAAAATCCAGGAGGGCATTGCTTAAGATAGGCTTGGAATACTTTGTAAAATAAGTAACAAGTTCTTTTACTGTTTCTTGTTCAGCTTGGTGGTGGTATTGAGGAGTCCAGCTCCTTTAGGTTTTCAGACAGTGATTTTGATCCTGTTTTCCCCAAGTGACAGTGAAGTCTAAACACACATTTCACTATTTTCTTTTAAATAAAGATTCGGTGATTCAGTCATTCAGATTCATGGATTTAAAAAACTTGTATTTTCTTCAAGGTGTACTCTCTAGAATGTAATGTGGTTTGGGAAAGGAAGCAGTTCTCTTTTGCTATAATCAGAGTGACTCTAGAGAAGTTTTTCTGTAAGAATTTTATAAGGTTTGGTATGAGGAGCTCCTTTTGTGATGTTGACCCCAGTTCACCACAGTCCACAAACAAACCTAGGCTTTAAGCCTGATGAACCTAATCAGATTAGCTTGCTAGGTAGCGTGTGGGTGACCCAAATCTGACCAGTGTCAGCAGAGAGAGTGGAAGTTGAACCACATTGAAGCCGAGCCTGTGGTCAGTGTTGACTTAGAAGTAGGACTGTGTCATACTTTCGAATTCACACATTGCAGTTACAAAATTTTAAGATCAGATGAGTTCATATTTAGTTCTGATACTTGATTTTTTCTTACTGTTTTAACATTTGAGGATATAACCGAGTACAGGGTCTTTTGTCTGAAAGAAAGTCCATGGAGGGATTCTGTACTTAACACATGCAGCTTGTCTGTGGTTAGAACCATTAACCCAGATGACTTCAGCCGGATTGTTACGCAGTTACAACTGTTGTAGGTCTGTTTCCCTTTTGGCCGAATCTGAATTGGAAAGAAATGTTATCTTAGTCCTTGGAACACAGAGGCGCTCAGTTGAGGTGGTTAGGGTAGTTTCGTTAAACTGGTTATGTAGATAAGCGGGTCTACCCTTAGAGTTGGCTTTTGTAGGCCCCTTAATCCAAGACCTTTAAGTCAGGACCATAAAAATTAAAATCTAAATAACCTGTATTTATACTGGAGGCTTTGAGGTTCTGAAATGTAAAATGAAAATAGCCTGCACAGACCAGTTTCTGCAGGTAGGGAGAGGCAAATCTTTGTCCTGTGACTGTTTGTAAGCAAACCAGGTTAGCTGCCAAAGCTTAGAACTTTGTAGATGGTATCGAGAGAGATTTAGTATTGCAAAGTGATGTCACTGGTTTGCAGTTCTGTCTGATGTCTGTCTTTAAAAATTAAAAAAAAAAAATCCTCCTTTTTCCTGGTTTATTTTGAATGTTTTTCCCAGTCTGCAGGAATTTTTGGTGGGGATAGGCTGGATGCAGGTATGAGGAACGAGGAGGAAGAAGAATTTATTACATTTACTGATGTCTTTAACTTTCAGTTCTGGTTGTAGAATGAGATTTGGGAAGTTGGTAGGTGTGATTCAGCCCATCTGCGTAAGTTCTAACAGAGCTGGATGGTTCTTACTAGTTTCCAGTGGGGGCAGAGGTGAGTTTCTAAGATTCAGCCTTAATGGATGATTCACAAATTGCAGGGTAGACTATTAAAGTTAAGTCCAAGGTCAAGCATACAAGTGGGTAGACTGAATATATAAAGGGAGTGTGTGGCTAGAGTCCTTCTCTGACCTTTACCAAAATGAATGAGGGAGTCAGTGCTTTGGCCAGGAGGCTAGGGACCAGGAGCTAAGAGACCACAGCCCTTCTCCAGGGCCCTGCGTCCCGGGTCTGCAGAGCAGAGCTTTCCACTGGCTCAGTGAGGAGTGGAGCAAGGATGGTTTCCCCAAGATCTCTTCTGGGCCAGGAGAGAGTTAACTTAGGTCTGTAAAAAGCTGATAGGGTACTGGAGCCGAAAAGAATGGAAGAATGCTTAAGTTCCGGCAGATATTGCCCCTGGAGTCCAGTTTTCATCAGGAGAAGGATAGGATTTGTTCAGAGAAAAGCACAATGTTTCTCAGCATCAGCTACCTACATTTTGCATGTGAAATTATTTTTTTTAAATATGAAATTTATTGTCAAATTGGTTTCCATACAACACCCAGTGCTCATCCCAACAGGTGCCCTCCTCAATACCCATCACCCACCCACCCCTCCCTCCCATCCCCCATCAACCCTCAGATTGTTCTCAGTTTTCAAGAGTCTCTTATGGTTTGGCTCCCTCCCTCCCTTTCTCTTTTTTTTTTTTCCTTCTCCTTCCCCATGGCCTTCTGTTAAGTTTCTCAGGATCCACATAAGAATGAAAACATATGGTATCTGTCTTTCTCTGTATGACTTATTTCACTTAGCATGATACTTTCCAGTTCCATTCACGTTGCTACAAAAGGCCATATTTCATTCTTTCTCATTGCCACATAGTATTCCATTGTGTATATAAACCACAATTTCTTTATCCATTCATCAGTTGATGGACATTTAGGCTCTTTCCATAATTTGGCTATTGTTGAGAGTGCTGCTATAAAGATTGGGGTACAAGTGCCCCTATGCATCAGTACTCCTGTATCCCTTGGGTAAGTTCCTAGCAGTGCTATTGCTGGGACATAGGGTAGATCTATTTTTAATTTTTTGAGGAACCTCTACACTGTTTTCCAGAGCAGCTGCACCAGTTTGCATTCCCACCAACAGTGCAAGAGGGTTCCCGTTTCTCCACATCCTCTCCAGCATCTGTAGTCTCCTGATTTGTTCATTTTGGCCACTCTGACTGGCGTGAGGTGATATCTGAGTGTGGTTTTGATTTGTATTTCCCTGATGAGGAGCGACGTTGAGCATCTTTTCATGTGCCTGTTGACCATCTGGATGTCTTCAGCATGTGAAATCTTGAAAAAAATCTCACTGACAATGAAATTGTAAAGTGTACAACTTCTGTGTTTTAATGCAAGTTTTGACTCTAAAAGAAGGAGCTTTGACAGAAGTAATAAGTGGTTCAACAACACGTGTTTGACTGTAAGCTGCAGGAAGAGCTTTGCCAGTAATACAGCAGGTCCCTCCTTGTCCTCAGAGGATCCATTTCCAAGACCCCAGGGGCTGCCTGAAACCGTGGCTAGTACTGGTCCCCATGTATACTATGTTTTTTTCCTGTACAGATATACTTATGATGGAATAATTTACAAACTAGGCACAGTAAGAGATTAGCAACAACTAGTAATAGAACAGTTGGAAAAGTATGCTGTAATAAAAGTTAAAGGTACGTGGTCTCAGAGTATCTTTGTGTACCGTACTTACCCATCTGGTGACGATGTGAGATGATGAACTGCCCACGTGGTGAAATGAAGTCAGGGGGACGACGCAGGGGCTGTGACGTAGCATTAGGCTACTATTGACCTTCTGAGGGTATGTCAGGAGGAGGACGCAGTTGACTGTGGGTGGCAGGGGCTGCAGAGAGGGAACCGTGGATGAAGGGGGACTGCTGTGTGCCTGTCCCTGAATCGCCCTGTGTAGTACAAGAATCTAAACAGCCCACACCCAGGACCTGCCATGGCTCATCCTAGTGGGCATGAGTTGCCTTCAGGTTCCTTTCCTCTGTCGCTGTCTTGGCAGTTGTTTTATCGTGTTCGTATTTGCATTTCTTGCATTGGGGCCCGTTGATAGATTTTGAAGTAGTTCTAGTGGTTTTAAGGTCTGTCACACCTCATGGTCGTTTGGATTTTAGCATTCTAAAGGTTTCTAACCCAATATATCCGCCTTTTTTTTTTTTTTTGTATTTTATGTTTTTCTACAAAATGATGTGAGAGTTAAAACGTATGATTATATATGAGTGCTGTTTTTAGTTTGAAATTTAAATCCTGCATGGTTGAATGGAATAAACTGTGTTTTTTACAGGTAACTCTAGGCTATCCCAGCTTGCTTCTGTGTGCACCTCCCTCCCTATTAATTTTAAAGGCTGAGAGAAGAAATAATGTCGAATGAAATAAAAATAATTAAAACAATTTTCCTAAGAATTTCTAATTCTGTGACTTAATATTCTCCCCCCCCCCCCCCCCCCAGTCTTTAAGGAGTGTTTTTCTTTTTTGGGGGAGGAGGTGGGTAAGTAGTTACTGAACCACATTGAGAATCTGCCTTTTTTCTTGCATCATGGTACTTTGAAGTCTCTGGCATTTGAACCTGAGTTTGGCACTGGTGTGGAGAGGAAGAGCATGGTTTTAAATGTCATGCGAGTGGGTAGAGTTGTTGACCTCAACTAAGGTGTGATCTGGAACTTGATACTAATCTTCAGGGTCCCCTCCAGTTCCAGCAGTCACTGACTTCCCTCTCATTTATTCACGTTCGAAAAGGAAAAGCCTCTCTCCTTGGATATCAGGTTGTATCTGAAAATTGTTGACAAATTATATAAAGCAGAGAAGAAAACAAGTTTTTGTTTGTTTTAAAGTCTGTCGAGGAATAATTGACACACATAATTAGGACACAGGTTTTGATGTCTTGAAGCTCTACAGTGGTAGAGCCGGAAGGACGGTGTTGATACCGCTACTCAGTGGAGCAGAGGTACCACCCCTGCAGTGGGTTCTTGCGTCCGTCACCGCAGCCCTGGTGGCCCGGGAGTTGCTCCTTCCGGCAGCACCCTGGAATCTCTGCTGTAGGGAACCACCGTCTCCTTCGGATTGGCGGGGGATGCCCGAGCTAGTCTCAGGTAGCTTTTTCCAGAATTCGTTTTTGTGCAGAGATTGATCTAGAAGATTTTACTTCTAAACATCTTCCTTCCCATTTCTGTTTTTGGTTTTTTGGGTTTTGCTTTGTTTTGTTTGGTCTTTTGTTTTGTTTAAACTGAGTTACTGGTGATCATATTTTTACTCTTTTTAGGTAGACGTTTTCTGAACTTTCTTTACCTAAAAAGAGAAATTCATCTTAGTATTTCTCCATTTTTCTCCTGTTTTTTCCCAGGGAAGGAGAAATATATTTATTGTGACAAAATTTAGCATATTTTAGTCCCATATGGAAACATTGGTAAGTGCAGGAGCTACTGTGAGTAGAAATGGGACATTGGACTGGAAAATGAAAATTCCCCCCAAAATGAATGGGAAGCAGTTAAATGTGGGGGCATTAGCCATGTTTTCTTTTTTTTCTTCAATAAATCCTTTTAGTTTATTAATATCTAGTTCAATAAAACTCTGATTTTAAAGACCTCGTGCACCTTTTATGACCTTTCATTGAACCACTTTACTTTTGATGTTCTCCGTTGTGACAAAATTGTGTTTCCATTATTGATGAAATGGGAGCAGACTTTTTGTCTGTTGGTGTTACCTTCGTGGTGTAGGTCTCGGGAGAAGGTCTTGTTTGGTGGTAAAGTAACATTTTGGTAACATCTCGGTAATGAAATGCGATTTAGCTGGGTATCTTTAAACCTGGAATCCATGTCCCTGAGTGGAATCTTCCCACGAGATCTACCTTTGGCCGAGTCACCCTGTTGTGTTGTGCCCTGGACCAAGATTGAACACTGCTGCATCTAGTCCAGGCCTCTCTCAGGCTGACTGAAGGACCCCCATCCACAATGCCCTTGTGGCCTTCCTCTTTCCAAAGCATTGGAGCTCATGCAGAGGACAGTGTAGAGAGCTGCTGTGCCTTCCAGTGTCCCAACTGTGGGGGTCAGTTAGCCTTTTGGTTTTGGTGAATCCTGCTTGATCATCAGGCTCCCTGGCGTTTTCCACAGTTTCTGTGACAGGTGGGCACTGTGCTGTGTATATGTCCTATGGGTCATTTTGTACTCATACTCGTCCTGGCTGTGTGTGCTGTAGCTCCTGTCATTGTTGTAAGTTCAACTTTGTCAATAAAAAGAATGTCTCACATTGGATGACAGATGGCTGTGTGGTATGGTTTGTGGGATGGAGTCTGATGTTCCATTTCGTGTTCTGTACATGGAATTGTCTCCTCTTCCTGGTTCTTTCTAAACGTGGCCAGCTGACTCTGGTGGAGTCAGGTGGAAGCCCTCGGAGTTCCACGATGACTTCATAGAGGAGCTACGTTGGACTCGGGGACAGCTGCCAAGATGTCTCAGTTGAAATGGAAGTCGAAAACCAATATACCTCTGTCAAAAATAGCCAGCAAGGTTACCTGGGGAGAACAAATTGGGTCAGGGTGAGTGAGGGTTTGGGACTGAAGTTGTCTCCCAAAGATCAGACACCTGGGCCCTAAGATGCGTTTGCCAGCAACTGAAAGCTGAACAAGAGGGCATCTCCTAGCTGTTTCCAGGGCAGCGGTAACTGCTTTTGGCCTTAAGTCATCTGCCCCTATGATTTTTTTTTTTTTTTTTTTTTTTTTAGAGCATGAGCAGGGGAAAGGGACAGAGGGAGAGAGAGAGAATCCCAAACAGGCTCCATGCTCAATGTGGAGCCCGATGCAGGGCTTGATCCCACAACCCTGGGATCATGACCTTAGCAGAAATGAAGAGTCAGACACTCAACCCAACCGGCTGAGCTGCCCAGGTGCCTCTGCCCCTATGAATTAAAAACGAATTCAGCAAACCAATGTTTCTCTTCCCTTCCCTCCCCTAGTGGCTACTCCATCCTCTCTTCGTTTCCAGGTGTGTGCCGTGCCCCACCCCGCCACTTGCCCTAGAACAGGTAACTGTGAGGGTGTAGTTGTGGGGATGGCTTTTCCTGATCATAGCTGTTCTCTAATTCCAAATAGAAAATTCTCTATCTCGATTTTTCTTCCTCCAGTATTAGAGGACTAGTACTTCTCTCTGCTTCTTAGTCTTTCCCTTGACCTTTTCTCTTCGAGGTCTCTTGCCTTCAACCAGTGTTTTTCCCTTGTTTCCGTCCACAGACATACACAGAACAGTGTGTTTTGGTCAGACACATACTTTTCTCTTAATGAAACTTTTAGTAATTTGAAATCATTAAAAATATTTAAATAGTTAGAAGAATGGTATCAAGAACTCCCCCTTTGTCCAGACTGTGAACATTTTGCTTTATCATTGTATATGTTTGTTGAACATTTGAGAATAAATTACACTGTGCCCCTTATACTATACTCAAATGTGTAGTTCCTAAGAACAAGGACATTCTCTTTTGTAACCACAGTACAGTAGTCAAAAGCAGGAAACAACATTAACTTGGTCATTAAGAATATAGATAGTGTTCAAATTTCAAATGTTCACATTTCACCAGTGGACCTATTCATGGCCCTTAGAGCCCCCCCAGCCCCCCAGCTCTAAATACTGGAATTCTCTGCCCAAGGTGCTTTGAATCTCATTCTTTGTGGGCCTGTTCCCCAGTGCATCACTTTTGAAGGCAGCCCCCTCGGTTTAAGGTAACCGTGGAGCAGTAGTGGTGAGGTGTGGCCTGCATGTGGGCTGAGGTGTCCATCCCACATGCCACCATGCAGAAGCCCCTTGTCAGGATGGGTTGGGCATGGTAGGTGCACAGAGGTCTTGGAGGCTGACTGTCTCCACATGGCCAAATTCTGGCACTTAGCTGAGGAGTTAAAGAATTCTAATTTTTTTTTTTTAATTTAAATTTTAGTTAACATACAGTGCAATTTTGGTTTCAGGAGTAGAATTCAGTGATTCATCACTTACATACAACATCCCATGCTCATCATCACAACAAATGCTCTCCTTAATGCCCGTCATCCATCTAGCCCATCTCCCACCCACCTCCCTCTCAACCCATAGTTTGTTCTCTATCATTAAGAGTCTCTTGTGGTTTGTTTCCCTCTCTTCTCTCCCCCTTCCCACATGTTGGTCTGTCTTGTTTCTTTAATTCCAGATATGAATGTTACCATATGGTATTTGTCTTTCTCTGATTGACTTATTTTACTTAGCATGATACATTCTAGCTCCATCCATGTCATTGCAAATGGTAAGATTTCATTCTTTTTGATGGCTGAATAATATTCCATTGTATGTATGTATATCTATAAATATATATACACACACACACATCTTTATTCATCAGTGAATGGACATTTGGGCTCTCTCCATAGTTTGGTTATTGTTGATAATGCTGCTATAAACATTAGGGTGCATGTATCTGTTTGAATCTGTATTTTTGTATCCTTTGGGTAAACACCTAATAGTACAATTGCTGGATTGTAGGGCAGTTCTATTTTTAGTTTCTTGAGGAAGAATTCTAAATTTGAACCAGGTTTGCCAGGTTGTTATGAAGGTAGTACAGTAACTTGGTTTCTAAGCACTTAAAAAGACTTGCTATGTGGACCTATATTTGTTCTTTTGCCCTCGGTCCCATAACTGTTCAGGGTAGTTGTTTACAAATGTGTGTATATACATCAACACGTGTTCTTGTATGTGTAAATACATGCCTATTTGTCATTCTTTTATAAAAAGTGGCATTGTGTGTTTTGTTTTTTGCATCTTACTTATTAGTACCTCATGGAAATCCCTGCTGGTTGTCTGCCGAAGGCCAGATTCATCCTTGTGAGTACGTTGGAGATGTTCTGAGCGCAGGCGTATGGATTTACTCAGCCATGCCTCTTCCATAGCCATTCACCTTATTTTTTTTGTCACTATCAAAAATGCTGCAGCAACCACTCCTACTCCACTCCAGTGGTCTTTCACAGATGAGTCACGTAAATCACTATCCAGCACTTGACCCACTCCACTGCAATAAATCCTAAAGATTGCTGTGAAATTTTTTGAATTAAAAATAGAGAAATGCATGATTTAGACTACAGAAATCGTCCATAACCCACCTGCCAGAGATAACCACCATTAAATTTGGAGTATATTTTTCCAGGCTCTCTTTCTGTGCATGTGCCAACATATGCATACCTAATATTCTTGACAGAAGTGGACTTCTAAATAACACTTCTGCAGCTTTTTTCCTCGGTGACCTTTAAATGGCCCTGTTCAGTGGCCTTGTCTTTTTCTTACCATCTTGGTCCCGTCTGTGGCATCCCTTCCTCCTGTCTTTTGTGTGTTTCCCCTCCTCTTTCTATCCCTTAAGTGTAGCCAATTCTCAGTTTCAGGCCTCATATCTCCAGGTATTTGTTTTTCATTTCTAATTGGACAACCCAACGTCATTGGCATGAAGCCACTTTCCCTACTTGCTTCCTTTCCTGGAAATGTTCCTGGCATTTCCCTCAGTTACCCTGGTTCTTGGCTTCCACATCTCCTTTCCTTTGGCTGTTATCTCTCCTTTGGTTTTTAAATCTGAGTTGTCGCCAACACAGTTTAGGTTGGGACTCTGTTGGCCAGTCTTCAATCTTCCCTCCATGTACTCTGATGAATTTCCACAATTGCCCCTCATCCTGCTCAGACTCCCCGGTGAAATACTGCAGGTTCTGCATTCTGTTTCCATTTTTCTTTTCTCTCTTCCCTCCCACTGTGCCTCCCTTCCCCTCAGCCCCCAGAGCCCTTTGTCAAGCCAGGCTGGCTCTTGAGCTGTGTCCCCTGAGCATGTCTGCGGCTTGACTCTTTCCTGGCCGTTCATTCCCCTGCCATCCTAAAGCGCTCTTCGAGTCTAGCTGGCGAGGCAGACTGACACTCTAATAATCCTAACAAAGTGCTCTCTCCCATCATACGTGGAGGAGCCACTGACCCTGTGGAAATATGCCCTTCATATTTTCGGAGCGGAACTCTGGACTGGACTGCACCCACACGCTCGTGTGAGCCCATGTTGCAGTGAGGAGAGTTCTGTCCATTCTCCCAAAGAAGTCCTGTCTCCAGGCACACTGGAGGGCAGATGGGGGGCGGGGGGTACATGCAGTGGCAAGCGGGGCCATCCTAATCCCTCCCTACCTCCAGAGCATGTTTGACCCTTTGGACAGATGCCCATCCCTGGAGCTTATCTTCCTGACATGTGAATTGTAGTTAGTCTACATGGTCTAACTGCAGGCCTCCCAAGCCCCTTCTCCCTCTGGAAAGTGTGGCCTGCTTTAGAAAGCCTCTGGCACTCACTTGGGAAACCGTAGAGCTTCAATAAGATGACTCATTCCCATCAGGGGAAAGAAAGCTTGCAGGCATAAGCTTGGGAACAGCTTCCTGCCGGAGAAGCTCCCGTGGGGAAAGGGATGCTCACCAAATGTGTGCTGGGGGTGTCTATGGGTACAGGGCAGCACCCTACACCCTGGCCCTGACTCCTTTTCCACCCTCTTGTGACCTGGCTAGGTCAGCCCCCCACATGGTCTTACAAAGTTAAAGTGACCATGATTCCTTATTCTAGGTCAAAGCCAGTGTCTTCTGAGGACTTAAGAGAGAACTCTCAGTCTCAAAAGGTAAGAAGACCATCAGAGGTTGATAAAGGGGAGGGGTGTTCCAGAGCTGCCAGACATTGCTCATCAGCACAGAGGTCTACCAGTTACCCATCTCGGCACCAGGGGAGCAAACTCCGATATTCACAAGGCCATGTAGGTAACTTATCTGGCCACTGCTGCAGGCTTGTTTTCCCTTTTAAAAGGGTTGTATTGGCCAAATGCAACAGATCTGAGGCTACCAATTCAGTCTGTATATGGACGATCCTTCCTTTTGTCCAGCCAAGTTGTGGCAACGGTGGAATAGGCTGTACAAATTACTATCAAGCCAGATAAGTATTTAGCATCTATTGTATGCTTGGGGCTGGGGAATAGGGAGATAATTAGTACGAATTAAGATTAAATTAAGATAAATTAAATAGGCCGTTGCCTTCAAAGAGCTCACTGTGAGACAGGAGTAATAACAGGAGCTGTCATTTCTTGTGTAACTACAGTTTGCTGAGCCTTCCAAGACGTTTGGGGGCCGTTTAGATCTCACCACAGCCCTGCACGTTGGGCGCTGCAGATCCGTTTTGCTGATGAGAGGTGTGTGGCTCAGAGAAGTGATGTGATCTGCCTGAGATAAATTAGCTGGAAAGTGGAGAGTCAGGCAGAATTTGAACCCAGAGCTCTGGGACGCTACAGCCGTGTGTTTCCCATCACACCTTGCTGTCTGCATGGTCAGACAGACATGCAAAGCATCATGCATGCATGGCAGAGAGGAACAGTTTGGGAGCGTGGAGGTGGCAGTGATGAATGTCACCTGAAAGCTGTGGAAAAACTCCTTGGAAGAGGCATCCTTTGAGCCAGGCTTTGAACAATGAGTAGGAGTTCATATCCAGGGGAGATGGTCTGCGTTGCATAGAGGGAACATGTGAGTAAAAGTGGATTGTTTGTTGTGTCTGGGGATGGTGGGGAGCAGTTGGTGTGCCTGGACCATGGTGTGTGCATCGAAACTAGAAAGACCGGTCAGGGCTGCGATGCAAAGGGCTTTGAATGGCACACTCAGCAGCGGGTGGTGGTGGTGGTTGCCTGGAAAGTGTCAGAGCCAGGAGTAAAGTCATAATCAGCTCTGCCTTCCAGAAAGACAACTGATGCCAGTGTTGGCAGGTGGATTGGAAAGGAAGGCCAAACTCTTGTCCCAGTTAGGGGACATCATTGTACTTGTCCCAGCACAAGACCAGTGTCTGGGATAAGCCAGGGATGTGGGGGAGGAGGACTTAGGTGTAGGAGAAGAATCACAGTAAGAATGGGGGACAGTACGAACGTATAGGGGAAGGGACGAGCCAAAGATAGTGCTGAGATGTCTAATATAGGGCCTGCATGGCTGTAGGAGTCTTAACGAGCTCATTGGTTGGGCTCCACGAAAGCAGGTCTTTTACTCTGTTCTCTCGTGTATCCAGGTGCCTGGCACTCAACAAATGTGTGTAGACCATGAGGGAATGAATGGAATTACACAGGAGGATGAGCACGTTTGCTCGTTTGGTAGGGTTGGTGTAGGGAGAATGAGCCATCTAATTTACACCTTGTCTTTTGGCTTTTTGAACCAAACCAGGCTTCTTGAAAGCCCAAGACCCAAAACAGTGCATTTCAGTGAACAACAAACACTCAGTGGTTAATTGTCCACTCTTGGAGTCTTTTGGGGGAAACGGCCTTTGATGACCTAAGCCTTTTGTGACCTGAAGCATTGTGCTAGCTTGTCAAAATGAGTCCTGCAGAGAAGAGGCATTCATTGTTGAGGACTGAAGGGGTGGGATCAGCTATGTGGGGACTTGGGGAAGCAAGTGGGAGGAGGAAGCTGAAGGCCCCCCATCAGGGGTGTCTGCTAGAGCCCTGGTGTGCGTGCAGACGATCTGATCTGACCCTGACCCAGGCAGGTGTCTGGGATGCTCAGGACCAAATCAGATTGGCTGGGGCAGATGCAGCTGGATTCCTCGAGGTCTTGAATTCTAAGCACTGAAGATTGAAACAATATAGTCACTGAACAGAAGCGTTACAAATTGGAGTCCTGGTATGAGTGAAGTGAGAGACCTGGCTCTGTCCACTAACGCCGCCGAGCCTCAGTCATGGCATCTGCAAAACGGAAACAGTAGTGAACTCCCCAAAGTCAGGAGAGGCAATCTAGATCTTTCTTGGTCTTCTTAGGTCTAAAGTGGTTAGGATTTATTTGACAGCCTCTCTATAACCCTTCATACCCTGTCCTTCCCCAGAGTCTCTCTTTCAATATGATGTGCTTAGAAATGTTCAGCTCAGGAGATCAACCTTCTCAGTCCCTGGTTCTTGTAGTCATGTTTGTTCCAGGCACCCACCCCAGGTGGATTCCAGAAGAGCGAGGAGGTTCTTAGCTCCCCAGCGTCATCCATCACTCTTAGCCAACATGAGTCTCAACTGTTTACCCAGCTACCCATGGCCAAGATGGAGAAGATGTTTGAGGAGGATGTTGACTCAACCGGAGGTAAAGCCGCCTTGTGGACTCAGTCTTTGGTGTTTGCACAGGGTGGGACCCATACCTGGGTGTGTGGAGGGTTCAGATTTGACAAGCAGTTGTTGCATTCACTGTCTCCTTTAAAACCTTGTCATTATGTAAGTATTATAAGCACATTGGAGGCTATTTCGTATCTAGAAAAAAAAAATACCCCCAATCCAAGCACCCAAGTGTAACCAACTGTCAGCATTTTGGTGTATTTTCTTCCAAACAGTTTCACATGTATGGTTTATTTTTTATTGCTGTGTAACAGTATTCCCACAAACCGAGAGGTGTAAACCACGCATTTATTGTCTCACAGTTTCGGTGGGTCAGGAGTCTGGGCATGGCTTTGCTGGCTCCTCTGCTCACTAGCCTGGGGCTGTGGTATCATCTGGGGCTTGACGGGGAAAGGATCCGCTTCCCAGTTCACTCAGGTTGTTGGCAGGATTCAGTTCTTTGCAGCTGCAGAACCGAGGGCTTCTGTTTCTTCCTGGCTGTTGGCCGGCAACTGCTTTCAGCTCCTACAGCTGCCCTCTATTCCTGGCCATGTGGGACTCACCGAAATGGCAGATTTCAAGGCTCAGGGTAACCAGGGAGCTCACAACTCCAGCAAGATGTGTGCTACGGTCTTGTAAGTGTGCAGTCGTGTACACATGGCCCCGTACATCTGTCACCTCTGCCATATTCTGTTGGTTGGCAGCGAGTCACGGGTTCTGTCTTACTCGAGAGGATCACGGGAGGGCATGAACACCGGGAGGTGGGCGTCCTGGGGTCACCTTAAATATCTCTGCCACAGATGGCTACGTGTGCTTTCACGTGTCTGTAATTATACCACGTATGTAACTTCAGACCCCTCTTTTTCTCTTAGTGTGTAACACCTTAAGGGCTTTTACATACTGCTGTGTCGTCTTCCAAACCATCATTACTAATGAATACACACATTCTACTGGTGGACTAAGCCATTCCCCTATAGTTGGACATTTAGGTTTCATTGAATTTACATAACATTGTTAAGAACATCCTTTGTGCATCAAACTTTTTCTCTCTTTGGAGCTTCATTTTTCTCCTTGGGATGATATGCATCAAGGTCAATAATAGGAATACTTTTTTTTTTTTTTTTTAAACATTTATTTATTTTTGAGACAGAGAGAGACAGAGCATGAATGGGGGAGGGTCAGAGAGAGGGAGACAGAATTGAAACAGGCTCCGGGCTCTGAGCTGTCAGCACAGGGGCCCGATGCGGGGCTCGAACTCACGGACCGCGAGATCGTGACCTGAGCCGAAGTCGGCGCTCAACCGACTGAGCCACCCAGGCGCCCCAATAATAGGAATACTTAAGGGCATCTTTGTTCATATCCACTAGACTCTGAGTACCAACTCTGGGGGCATAGCTCCTTGCCCCGTCAACTTGAGTTTTACAGCCATACCACGATGTGGGCGGGAAAGGGTAACAAACGCCCAGTGTACAAATGAACAAAAAGTGAGGGGCAGGGAGGGATGGTGAGTGTCTGCCCTGAAGATGACGTGGTTCCTCATTGGAGCTCTTTGGTGTCCGTGTTTGGCAGCTGGGAGTAGCCACCACTGTGCCTGGAGGACCCCGAGGGTGCCAACTTTGGTCACGATTTTTATTGTGTTTGTGTTTGTCTTGAGCAGGCAATATATCCATGCAGTTCACAAGTCAAAAGGTGCTTTTCCCATGATACCCTGGGCCCGGCCCTCAGCTGCCCAGTTCTGTTCCCTCAGTTGGTTACTGTTCTCGGTTTCCTGTGACCGGTGGAGGCACAGAAGTTCAGGTAGTCACTCCCCCGCTTTTTTATGCAGTGGCAGCCTATTGTCCATGCTGTTCTACGCCTTGCTTTTTTAAATTTCTGCTTTATTGAGCTATAGTTGACATAAATTTAATATATTTGAAGCGCACACCATGCTGATTCGATACCTGTATGTATTGAGAAAGGATCTCCCCAATTGTCTACTCCTGCTTTTTTTAAAAAAATAACTTTTATAAAGTTCCCCCTATTGCTTTTTACCTAATGTGTCTTGAAATCTTTTCATATCCATGTAAAAAGAACTTCTGCATAAACAAAACAAAACAAAAATGGCCATGTTTTAAATGGAGGAAAGGAAATTCACCTTTTGTTGATATAGAGTAAAAGAAAATAAGATCATTTTTGTCTTTCAAAAGTCTTTTAAAAAGGTGGATTATAAACAAGGGCTCCAAAGCCTTTCTTAGGAACCCTAACCATAAGTGACTGTGTCAGAGGGAAAAGGGGAGATACTGGGGTTCTGCTCTCTGTTCTGCAGGTTCCCTTTCGGGGCCTTAGTTTTTTTATTTGTTGATTGGAGGTCTTTGAGAAGGGTTGGTGGTTTATTTATTTATTTATTTATTTATTTATTTTTAAGATTTTGTTTTTAAGTAATCTCCATACCCAATGTGGGGCTTGAACTCACAACCGTGAGACCAAGAGTTGCACACTCCATGGCTGAGCCAGCCAGGCGCCCTGAACGTCCGTGGTTCTTAAGGGGGAGTCCCATGCATCTCCCAGGAGGTCTTCAGAGTGTCCATGTGCCCTTGACCCTCACCTCTGGGGCCTGCCTGGGGGAGGCTGCGGGCTGCTGGGGGTGGGTGGGGATCGAGGGAGAGCCATTGAGCTGGCGGTCCTGCAGCCCCGAGCCTGTGAGCCGGTGTGGCACTGACCTTGCATACAGGTGCTCCTGGGGGGACATGGGTGGCACACAAGCTGAGTGTGCCTCCACTTTCGCCAACAGACATTTCATCAAGCACTGCCAGGCACGGTAAGAACTAGTGTTGAGGGGTCCTGGCTGGCTCAGTCAGTAGAGGGTGCAACTCTTGATCTTGGGTTGTGAGTTCAAGTCCCATGTTGGGTGTAGAGATTACTTTAAAAAATAAACTTTAAAAATGCGTTTTTTTAAAAATTTTTTAAAGTTTTTTTTAGAGAGAGCACATGTGGGTACACACGAGTGGGGGAGGGGCAGAGAGAGAGAGAGAGAGAGAGAGAGGGAGAGAGAGAGGGAGAGAGAGAGGGAGAGAGAGAGGGAGACAGAGGAACCAAAGTGGGCTCTGCACTGACAGCAGTGAGCCGAACACGAGGCTCAGACTCGTGAACTGTGAGATCATGACCTGAGCCGAAGCCAGACGTTCAACCGGCTGAGCCACCCAGGCGCCCCTAAAAGAATACTTTAAAAAAAAGAATTAGTGTTGGTACAGAGCTACCTGGGTTACCAGGCCATCTGTCAGATTTGATTCAGTTGTCACGAAACCCTGTGACTTTCCTTATGACTTTACACAGGAGGGGCCAGACACTGATGACAGGCCCAAATGCAGTGGCCTGGGTGCCCTGACATGGAAACTGCTCCCGTGGGCACCCCACACTGAGTGTAGCACTTCAGATACCAAAGTAAGTGAAGGAAGTCCCTTTCCCAGGAGAGCCAGGGGGTATGACCGTGCAGTGCTCGTGCTTGGTGACCGTGTTCCAGGAACGCAAGCGCTGTGGGGCACATACGTACTCCCCCCTGCACAGCAGAGGGGAGGCTAGAAGACATTTTCTTAAATATTTTAAATACAGCATTTATTTTTAAAAATGCTTATGAATATATAAAAAAAAAATAGAGGTAAACAGTTCATAATCCTGCCTCTTGGCATTATAAAAAAAGAAAGAGAAAGGTCAAGTGGGAGTTTCCCAGGAGATGGGGGGAGGGCAGTTCTCAGCAGGGAACGGTGGAGGAGAGGTATAGGGGTGTTGCTGTGCTGGGGGGCAGTGAGGGGTGTCCTGGGGGCAAGGCTGGGAGGGAGGCGGCCACAGAGGACATGGGTGCACTCAGGTCAGGAGGGGCCCTGAGCCCCAGCAGCGATCTGACGGGGAGGTGACACATCTGGAGCTGCTGGAGAAGGACAAGAGTCTCTGCCAGCGACTCGGAGGGACGTGGGAGGCAGGGGATTGGCTCCTCCCATGACCACCCTACAGAAGGTAGTGGACATTACGATGGAGGTGAGGGAAGGCTTTTGGTTTCACATCCTCCCAGCGCCATTATGTGTCCTTGAGTAAACCCAGAATGTCTCTGTGCCTCTGTGTCCTCACCTGCAAGATGGGGAGAATGTCAGTACCTACCCTCTAGGACCATGGGATTCTTGTGAGGATTCAGGAGGGGGGGCGCTGCGTGCCCCCCTCGAGTCTCCAGCCCGGGTAACTAGCCGGAGGTGACGCCGTTTGCAAAGATGGCAAACGCAGGAAAGGCGAGAGTGTGTTGGGATAAAGATAATAAACTGGATTTTTTATTATTTTATTTATTTATTAAAATTCTTTTTTTAACATTTATTTTTGAGAGACAGAGATAGAGCACGAGTGGGGAGGGGCAGAGAGAGAGGGAGACACAGAATCCGAAGCAGGCTTCAGGCTCTGAGTTGTCCTCACAGAGCCTGAACTCATGAATCATGAGATCGTGACCTGAGCCGAAGTTGGATGCTTAACTGACAACCACCCAGGCGCCCCTAAACTGGATTTTAAACATGCTGAGTTGAACGGGTAAGGGGGACACTTGGGAAGAGAGTCAGAGACATGGGAGAGACATTCTCTCCTGAGATGCAGAGATGGGTGAATAGGTGAGGTCGCCGGAGAGCGTCAGAAAAGCAAGGGGACAGTGATGAGAAGAGCGGAGGCAGATGCCAAATGACAGGGCAGGGCAGACAGTGGAGCCTGGAGGAGACAAGAGTGACCAGTGGGGTCGCTGCTTGAAGGCAGGAGGCCCCTAAGGCAAGGAAGGGCCCCATCAGGTGTGCTCCAAGGTCACTGGTGGCTCAGGAGAGTGAGTGGGTACAAGTCAGGAAGTGGTGGATAGAGGGGGTGTCCAGTGCTGGGCGCTGGAGGGAACGTGCCAGTGGGGCACAGGTGTAAGTTGGGAGGGTGGGAGCGAGGGTGGACCCTCCCCCGAGGAAAGGTCCCAGGACCGCCCAGGTTGGGGAGAGTTGGCTGTCATAACACCCCCTCGTCTTCTGAGCTGGAAGGGGTGGCAAGGGGGAAGAGCTGGCTAAGGTTGGAGGCGCAGGGAAGGGCGGTGAGAGATTTCACAGAGTGCAGTTCAGAAGTGAAATACATGCATCTTTACACTTGCCACAAAATGCACGGGTCTTAGGGTCCATCCAGCTCAAGGAGTCCTTCATGTGCATACATTCACGTAACTACCACTCAGATCAAGCTATGGAACATTTTCTGCCCCCCACAAAGTGTCCTGCCTGATTCTAGTGGTGACCCTCCTCCCCAGGGAAATGGTATTTTCACATGCAAGTTTTGACCAATTAACCATGCGGCTTGAGGTGGGTGAGAGCTGTTTTTTAGAGGGGAAAGGGGGCCCTGCCTGGACCCCACAGTGTATGTTTCCTTTCCAGAGTATCTTTGCGTCTATTGTTATTCTCAAAAAACTGTCTGGTAAACTGTTTATAAGAAGTGTATTAAAATAACTTGGCGGGGGGGTGGTGCGCCTGGGTGGCTCAGCCGGTTAAGTGTCAGACTTCAGCTCAGGTCATGATCTCATGGCTTGTGAGTTCGAGCCCCACATCGGGCTCTGTGCTGACAGCCCAGAGCCTGGAGCCTGCTTCTGATTCTGTCTCCCTCTCTCTCTGCTCCTCCCCTGTTCATTCTCTCTCTCTCTCAAAAATAAATAAACATTAAAGAAGAAATAAAAATAAAAAAATAACTTGGTGGGGAACAATATATACGGCTTCTTAGACACCTGAGAGAGGGGCTGGCCCCTGTGGTGCTCTCAAGGGGCATTTGTTCACTCAACACTGCACAAAGGCTCTCTGGTCCCTGGCTCCCTCCCATGTGGAAGGCTCTGTGTTACGGACTGCCATCTGACGGATGCCCAATCCGCACACAGAAGGACCAGATTGCTGGGGTCAGCCTTGGGCACCACCCCGTGACCTTGGGCACCACCCCGTGACCTTGGGCACATGAGCTCACCACTACGTGCCACAGTTTCCTCACGAGCCCCTCTCATTAAATGGTCAGTGTGAATAAACACAGAGAAGCACCCAGTATCATCGCGTGCACATCCCAGGGTCAACAGCAACACCTGGGGAACAAGCATCTGCTGTTGGCCAAGCAGTCACAGAGGGCACAGGCTCCCCCTGCCCTCACAGAGCCCATGGCCTAGGGTGGTAACAAGGAAGGTCATGGCAGGGGAGGGACAGTGAAGTTGGGTGATGGGGGTGGGGGCCTCCCTAGATGGTACCCAGGAAGGCTTCCCTGTGGAGGGGACCAGATGGTATAAAGGCCTTGAGGTGGGAGTACACTAGGTGGTGTGAGAAATGGCCTGGGGACATTACGGTTGGAGACGAGAATGAAGGAGACAGCAGTGGGAGGTGAGGTCTGAGAGGAGCCAGAAAATGCACAGCCTTCATGCTCTGGTGAGGATTCCAGATACTTGTTGGGGACTTTAGAAGCACTTTTTATAGACTGTGACTATAAAAAAAAAAGAAAGAAAATCTAGGCAGTGATATTGGCCCATAGGCAGCCAGATTCCCTTATAGTCACAAAATCCAGCAGGGGGAGAACATTTTATCCCTCCCGTCTGCTCCCCTCCTCTCCCCATCTTGCCCTCCAGCCAAAGTTTGCGTTTTAACTGCCTTTAAAAGACTTCACCTCTCCCTCTGTGTATTTGAATTAACTTATGTTTTTTTGTTGCCATTATGAGTTTTTTTCTTTTCTTTTCTTTTCTTTTTTTTTTTTGAGTTTTCATCTGTTTCCTTTGTCTCAGTGCCTGGCCCGTCTTACTTGTTCAGAACTGGGATCTGATCTTTTCTCACCGAGTGGTGCTGTGGGGCCATCACAGTGCTCTGGCGTGGAAGGTGTGTGGCCACTGTCTATGGGCTGGCTGAATGCTGAACACGTGGGATGCAGAAGACAAGCCCGCAAACAGGATTCTCCGTGTGCCCTCCCTCAGCGCCCAGACACCCAGGACACCGCCGCGGCTGCTGACGGGGCCAGTGACTAGCTGTGCAGTGGATGATGTTCTTTCTTCTCTTTTGAAGCCCTGGGCATGAAGGCTTTCATTAAGGCCACGAAGAAGATTCTGAGCAATGTGTCGGATGAGATGCTGGAGGCGCTGTTTTTGAAGGTGGACACAAACTGTAATGGCTCCATTACCTGGGTGAGGAAGGGGCCCCTGCTTCAGGAGTCGTGGCTTAACTGCTCTGTCATCCCTCCCCCTTGGCTTATGTGTACATTCTGGTTGGTTTTTGATCAAAATTTTTTATTTTTGTGTTTGTTTTTTCATTTCTCTTAATATCCTACAATAAATGTGTTTCCAGAATTCTCCGCTATCTACACAATTATCTTTCTTAATAACTCTCTCTTTCTTGTATAGTTTATGGTGTATGGTGGCCTACTTTGGCCTTCATGAGGCTGGTTAATAGATTCTAGAATTGCCCTAGTGACCTGGCTTCGGGGTCTTCCGTTGCTGTTAACTTCTTATATGAGCTGAGGCAATTCATCTCTACTGTTAGGAGCCTCAGTCTTATTATCCATAAAGTGGGGATGAATAAAGAGATTCAAACAGGATGCTGAACGTGGGGGTGATGCGGAGATACATTTAGCATTACAGGATCTCATTAAGGAGGGAGGTGCGGCTATGTACCTACTAATAGGCCCTTCACACGTCCCAGATTCCAGAACAGCTCAGTTGGCTTGGCTACTCTCCTTGGCCACCCTCGGGAAGCATCAACCAGAGCCCCTTGGAAGGGGCTGATAAAGATGGGGGAGGAACCAGAAGCCGGGTGTGGGTTCCCGAAGCCCAGTGCACCGAGCGTTTGGCCAGCGCTGTCCTGCCTTCGTTTCTTCCCGAGGCAGCAGAAGTACGTGGATTACGTGATGCGTGAGTTCCAGAGAAAGGAGATGATGAGGACAAGCCAGTACCGCCTGCGCTTCCACCTCCCCATGAGGATCATCCCTCTGTAAGGAGTCTCTCCCCTGACCGAAGGGGTGTGTGTGAACAGGGTGGGGGCTGGCCCTGCTGTGAGTGCCCCTCCCTAGATCCCTGAGCCACTCTCTGTGGGGCCACCAAGGGTCTGGCACTGGGCTCATTTCAGCCCCTCAACCCTGCAGGCGAGCCTGAGCATGAAGGTAGGTGATGTGTCCCCACTTTACAGACAAGGTAACAAAGGTTCAGAGAGGTCGAAGGACAGTGATGGGGTTGCTGTGTTCGGCCTTCCCTGTCCCTGCAGCATACGCTACTCCTCCTGCTTCCCCCTACCCTGCAGCCCAGTGGGTCAGGGCACAGATGGCTCACAGGGCAGGGAGTAAAAGCCATCATAGGAGACTGCTCCTGGAGGCCACACCAGGCCTCCAGAACGGGCCATTGGTCACTCCTGGAGCATGTGGCTCTGTCCATGCCTTGACTTCCTCGACCCTGCCTGCTTGCTCCTTCTGGCTCCTGTACACTGTGCCCTCTGGACCTTCACCTCATCTTTCTGTGCCATGGCCCTGTCTGCCCCCTCCCCTCTGAACTCCCCAAGAAAGAGGAGCCCTCCAGTGGCTCTGGCCAATGGCCCAGGCCTCTTCCCGTAACCCACCTTGGGTTTGCACACCTCCTGCCTTGTGTCGGTGGCCAGGGCCAGGGATCTGGGTCCTGTGGTCCAACGCTTGGTGATGTGCATTTGTGGCCTGCTTAGGAGGGGCTGTGGTCCTCAGGGGACTGCCCCCGGAGCAGGCCGTGGGGAAGACCATGAACCAGAGGCAGTCTCTGCCCTGGAGCACCTGGAGATTCAGAAGGATGGTAATGAAAACCACGAACGGGCAACTAAAAAAATTTTGGTCAAAATGTAATTGAGGAATAGTCAGCAAATATGAATAATGAAGGATTTTATAACCATATGTTTTGACCTAAAACTTTGCTAGAGACAGCCAAACCTTCAAGGATCTTTGTTTCCTTGGGGCATTTAGATTCCCAAGGTGCTTAAAGGGCCAGAACCAAAAACGTCAAGAAGTCTGTCCCTATTTTCCCCTATTTATTTGTTCCCAGAGAGTATTTCCAGCTTGACAGAGAAATAGCCAAATCACATTTAGTTATTTTCATGAAAAAGTCACCTTAAAAGTTGGCTCCCCTTTCCTCAGCCTGGACCAAGCTTACCAAACGCCCGTCTCCTGGGTGCTGGCCTCGTGGGATAACGCCTCCCGAGGGCTCCCCCTCCCTTCTCATGGCTCTCACCTGTTGCATCTACCCCTCAGAGTCTAGTGGGCCTGATGCCAGAGGTGGCACTGGGAGTGATGGAGGGCAGACTGGGCAGAGCTGGGGGCTGCGGGTGGGAGAGAAAAGAGCCATGTCCAGACACACCATTGCCCTCTCTTCTGCTGAGAATGTTTTGAGGTAGAATTTCAGTGTGGGTTCGCCTTCAGCCACAGGTCACACGGTGTCCACAGCAACCTTTTTGGAAAGACTCTGGCCGGAGTAGGGATCGAGGTGCCTACGTTCTAGTTGAAGCTCTGCCCATAGCCAGGACATAACTCCAGGAAAATGCTTATCCCTGGGTCCCTGTGAGGTGAGGTGACATTTCCTGCCCTGCTGGGGCCTGGAGGCATGGGAGCACCAGGAGTGTGTGCTGAGCCATGTCCAGAAGTCAAAATGGCGGTGCCCTTTAGTAGCCAGACAGCCAGCTTAGCCAACTTGGGGCAGGACAGAAGGCATTGGAAGGCATGACTGTAGCTTGCTGGGAAGGCTTCATGGTGGCTACCTGAATCCCAGCCTGCCGCAGGAGCTGTTTGCTGTGCTCAGCACATGGCCTTGGAGATGAGGAGTTGGGTATGTGGGGGCTCTATTGGATACGTTGTCCCCTCATCCACTTCTATCTCATGCTTGGCTTATATTCCCTTCTCTACCCTGAGATGCCGAAAACTGTTATTTTGAAGGTTTCAGTCACAATCCCCCCTCCACTCACCACCCGTAGACTCTTTTTCTTGTAAAGGAAGGTTTGCAAAAGACCTCTGTTCTCTGCCTTCTCTGACCCCATCCCATCACGAGGAAGCCAGCTGGTTGTTTGAAAGGAGAGCCCACTGCTTGTGGAGCCCTATCTCATACCAGCGGCCTACCTGGGTCATTTTCTTTCGGCCATGGCTGATAATGGTAGAAGCCCGCCCAGCAGAGCCCCACCTCTGGAGGAGCCAGCCTGAGTTTCTTGGTGGTGGTGGTGGTGGTGGTGGTGGTGGTGGTGGTGGTGGTGTGTGTGTCTTGCTTTGCCCTTCCCCCTCTTTTCATTCTGTTTTTGTTTGGGTCCTTCTCTGTCCTGTCACCTTCCACAGGAACCATGGATGTGAGATTGTGAAGGTGCAGATTTTAATCCAGCAGTTCAAGAAGATTGGGCATCTCCTGACTGTCACCAAGGACGGGATCTTGCAGATCTGGTCTGAGACCTTCTCACTGATTAACTCCTTTAGGGTGAGGGGGACCCACACGTGGAGCACACACAGGGTGGTCGGAGAGCCTTTGCCTTTGTACCCCAATAATGAAGGTGACCTGGGCCCAGAGTGGGCTCATTTGGGGGTTCACAGTCTAAGCAGCCTGCACGTGGAGTCACTGCTCCTGGGGCCAGGCTCTGCTTCACGTGGGACTGCGACCCTCGCATTTCTCTTCTGTAAGCAGGACTGCATCTGGATGTCCATTCGACTTGGATGTCCAACAGACAGACACCTCACACCCAGTCTGTCCAAATAGAATGTCACTGTAGCTCTCCCTGGCCACCAGGCTTACTTCTCCTGTGCTTCATCTCAGTGAATGGTGTTGCTATCTACCAAGGTTCCCGTGTTAGCAGTCAGCTACCTTTCCTTTCCCTGTCATGTCCCCTCTGTCACCAAGTGTTACTGACTCAAATCCTTTACCTGGACCAGGCAGGAAATCGCAGTGGTTGTGTGGGCTCTGGAGTCCAACTTAGAACCTGACTGTACCACCTTCCAGCTCTGTGACCGTGGACACTTCGTAGATAGCTCCCTGTGCCTCAGTTTCCTCATCTGCCAAGTGGGGTCACAGTTACCCCCTCAGGCTGCTGGGAGGATTTAATGACTTAATACACATACGGTCCTCACAGCAGGGCAAGGCACACAGCAAGTGCCGACAAATACAAGCTGACCTCGTCATTGTCTGTGCTGTCAGCTCCTGGCCGAGGGCAGCGAGTGAGAAAACACTCAGGAAAGCTGGCTGTGTACTTAGTGTTGCCAGGCCAGTCCAGAATCCTCCAGCAAATGAGGAAGGCGCAGCTCTCCCGAGAAGAAAGGCTTACTGAGAACGTTGCCGGCAGCATGAAGGCTTTCCTAAGCCCGTGAAAGAGCAGAGTGTTTCACAGGTGCCTCAGGGGTCATCCCTTGGGGCTGGAGGGTTCCGGAGACAGCTGAGGTCTGTGGAGGTCAAGTGACTCTTGAGTACTGGGTAGCTCAGGACCAGGGGCGACTCACACCCGAGTTCCTGAGGCTGGGGTTTCTGGCACCTTCCACCCTTTTTCTCTGTGTGTTTATTTTGTTGTGTGTGAGAGGGCACATTATAGCCTGAGCTCCTGGTTGTGGCTGCTACTTGGTCACCTCAGCATCCTTCAGAGGCCAAGTCTGGGAGGGATGAGGAGGGCAGAGGGAGGCTCCCCGGAAGGCCCAGCATTCCTCTTTGAGGGGCTGCTCGGGAAAGTAGATGTTGGCAAGACTGATCCACTAAGCACCATCTGTGAAACCCACTGCATGCCATCCATGGTCATGTAGATGGAAAGCCCTGGAGTTTGGGGTGGGAGGGGGGGCTGGGCTTTACTTCCCAGCTGTTCGACTTTGGGCAAGTCACTGGAACTCCCTAGGGCTCGGGGTTTCTCGAAGGAACGTGGAGGTGATGGGCATTCCATCTGTTGCGTGTGGGTTAGAGGCCCCAGGGGCCTGGCCCCCTGTCCTCACTGCCCAGCCGCCAGCAGGGACCTCTCTGCTCTTGGTGTCTCTGAGCTGTGATGAAGCAGTCCACTTCTTGCCCCTGCCTTCGCCATTGCTTCTGCACAGCCACCTAGAGGAGCTGCCTTAATTCTCCGCCCTCCCTTCTGTTTCAGTCTGTACTGCTGTCTGCTTTCTCCAGTCCAGAGTTTGTGGCTTTCTTACAGGGAGTAAACTACAAATGCCTTAGCTGACCACCCCTAACTCATCTCTCATCCTCCCTGACCCTGAGCCTGTCAGGCCGGCCTCCTCTTTTCTCTGGACTCCAAAGCCCCTTTCTGCGGACATGACTTTGTGTGTGGTGTCCCGTACCTCGAGGGCCCGCTCGAATTCCGTCTGCCTGAGTGTTACGTGAGGCTGGCACCTCACAGCCTGGCTGGATGATTTCTTGTCAATAAGCCACTTGAGCCGGGGGACATCTGCAGATGGTAAACAAAGTGCAGACAGAACAAACAAGCAACAACTAATACCATGTCACATGTTCGTTATATCTCAATAAAACTGGGGTGGGGGACAGAGCCAGACCTGCAGAGGGGCAGTCAGTGGAAAGTCATTCTCCCACACCCGAATTCTCTCCTGGAGGCAACCGCTGTGACCAGTTTTGGGGCACTCTTCACGGTTAGCCTGTACATGCACCCTCCGCACCCCTTTCTTTTTAAATTTACGCATGGTAACACATGATAGTGCTCCTTTCCCCCTTGCCTTTTCATTTGCTAATAGATCCTGGACACTCTTCTGTATGGCGTGTGCACAGTCCCCTTCTTTGTAATGTCTGGGTGGTGTCCTGTGGTGTGGATTTGTATCCGCTCTCCTTTCCAAGTGGTCTGTGGCCTGTTGCTATCACAGCGGTGTGGCGGGGCCTGCCCTCACACACGCTTCTCTGTGAGTACGTGTAAACACATCTGCAGATGTGTCCTGGAAATAGATCCCGGGATCACGAGTCATGCACAGTTAAAACTCTGAGGAAGCTTGTCAAGTGGCTCTAGAAAGGGGTTGTGAGGATGGGTGTTCTTTAAGCCCATTTCGCAGATGTGGAAACTGAGGCTTGGGCTAGGGAACTTGTCCAAGGCCCTATCAGTAGCTGGTAGGAGTGCTGAGCTCCAAACCAGCTCTGCCGCCCCCTCCAGGGCCTCGGGTGGCGGGAGAGGGTTCACGGGACCCTGCGCCTTGGTGCGCTCTGCCAGGCAAGCCTCCCCAGCTCGGTCGCCTCTGCTCTTCCCTGGCCAGCTTAACCAGATCCAGCAGCCCCACCACCAGCAGATGTGGGTCATCGACATGGTCTGTCTCCACAACATGAACCTGATAGCGATTGCATCTACCGACCAGAAGATAGGTGAGTCCCTGACGGCGCCCCAGGCCTGCCGTCAGCCGTTGGAAGGTGTGCGTCTGCGCTTGGGGACCTGTCACCGGGCCAACTGTGGGCGTGGGTTAGAGCCCTCTGGGGGTGCTGTGGCTGGTAAGCAGAGGCTGCGCGTCGTCCCCAGAGGCCCCCGAGGCCTGGGACGTGGGCCTGGGCTCCATGCATGCCCTCCCCCTCCGTCTCTCCCCCAGAGTTCTTTGATATCAGCAACCACAACTGTGCCCGGGCCTTCACCTTCACTGATCTGGACAGTTGTGTCCTGACCGTAGACTACTGGTGAGTCTTGGGGGGAGACAGGTGCAGTCTTGGCAGGAGCCGCATCACTCGGTGCGGTTGGGACTCCCAGAAAGCCTCTCTGGAAACAGCCCCGGAACGATTCCCACCCTGTGTGCCTGTGTCCTCCTCACCAAGCTGCCCTGCCTTGGGGGTTACTCAGTCGTCTGCCCCTCTTCCTCCCACTGCCCGACCAAGTCAGCCATTGAACCCCGGCAGGGGCTTGTCCCGCCGTGACTGAGGGCTCTGGGAATGCCGTGGTCCATCCGCAGGATGGTGAGCTGGTAACAAGCAGCTGGAGGACCAGGGATTCGTTTGTTTTAGCGTTCAAAAAAAATTACTGATTTCTTTTGGCCCCAGTTCACCGGTGATCTGGGTCTGGGCGGCCGGGCCCATGTTTGTCAGCCATTGAGGGCAAAGCTGGCAAGTTGTGTGGGAACTGCCCCTCGCTCCCAGGTGCAGGGAGGCTGATGGGGGCCGGGAAGGTGGAGGCTTGAAGCCCTGCGCCCAGCCCCGCCTCTTCTGTCTCCACCTTCCCTCAGGTCTGACTGTCACAGAGGTGTGTTCTGCTATGGGGACACCAAAGGCAATGTCATCGTCTTCACCTCCAGCAATGTGACCCATGGGCTGTTCAACCCCCGAATCCTCCCCAGGACCTCCAAATGGGGTAGCTAAGATGCTGGGGAATGTGCGGGTGGGGAGATGGCCCTTCCTCCCAGCTCAGGAGCCTCTGGCTACTTCAGCTCAGCTGAGGAGTACACCCGTAGGCTCAGCTCAGAGTGGCCCGTGGGACGTGGGGTGAGGAGGTGACCGCAAGAGCCAGAGGGGGCTGAGAAGCGGGGCAATCTCTCTGAAGGTGGGAGGTTGCACAGGTGAAGGTGGAGGGGAGAGGCTTCCGGACCCACCTCATCCCAGCAAGGACCAACCTGTGCCAGCTGTGTGACCCTGTGGAAGTCACTCACCCCTCCCGGGTCTTGGGATGCCAGCACTAACTTTCTCCAAGGTCATGAGGAGGGTTCTGCTCTCAGCTGGGAGCCACCTTTGGTGGGGGGGGGGGGGGGGGGGCAGGAGGGCTGCCCTGGAGGTGGGCTCAGTGGGGCCTGGGGGAAAGCCTGGCTCAGCATGGCCATGAACCTGAATAAGCACAGTGACACTGTGCATTTGCGTGCCGAGTGGTTTGGGCACATCACCTCCTATGGCCCTCCCCCTGCCCATGGCCAGCAGGGAGCTGCTGCTGTTACAGCCCATGAAGAGAGGAGGAATGGAGGTTCGGGGGGTGAAGGACTTGTGTAGGCCCCACAGGGTAAGTGTCCTGAAGCAGGCAGTCTGCCTGAGTCTGCACCTTAATCCCTTGCTGGGCTATACCCTAAACTCGCTAAACACTGAAGGACGCTGTTCAGGGCTGTTCTGCCAGGGGCACCAGGGCCCAAGGCTCTGGGGCCTGGGACTATCAGGGACGCGCCTGAACTGGACCCTGTCCAGGATCAAGCCCTCTGTGCGTGGTGTCAGGCCTCCAGTCTGCTTCATATCCATCTAGAGGAGGCCCCGGGCCACCAGGGGCACCAGCCCATGGGGACACTGACTCCCCTTCCATCCAGGACACCAGAGCAGTCCCTAGGGCTTCCAGTCAGAGTTTCTGAGCCGGACGCCCTGCAAGGGCTCCCCGGCCTTGGTGACCCACTCCCCCTACTGGCCGGATGGAAGATAGATCCCGCCCTGGATACAGCAGTGGGCTGGCACCCTCCTATATCCTTGCCTCATCAGCCTCTGCTCCTGGTGCCTGCCCTGCCCGGCCGTGGTCACGCTGTGGCACCCTGGGAAATGGTGTGGGAAGTTGTGGTAGTCGTGGAGCTGTGCTAAATGGGAGATCGGAGTGGGTACGGATGAAGCTGGAGTGTAGGATAGGAGTCCTTCCATGCCACACGCTGCCTGAAGGCTGGGGAGGAACATGAAGGTGGGCTCACCCGTGTGTTGACTTGGGAGGAGTTGGACAGACCAGCTCTGTGTGAGCTGGAACCAGTTGCTTGACCTCTCTGTACCTCAGTTCCCTTTAAAACAGGGATGAGCATACTCAATTCATGGCTTTCCTATAAGGTGGGAGGAGGGCATATGGGGTGAGGTGCACAGTAAGGACAGGGGGACTCCCTCCCCTGACCTCCCGGGGCTCTCCCAGCCTCGTGGTCAAGGCAGACACTAGAAGTGAGGCCCCTGGCTAAGCTTCCGCCTTCCCGTGCCTGCCCCGCTTCTGCAACACTCCACCCCTTGGGACTTCCTTTTCAAGCTTCCTCCTGCCCTTGCAAGATGGGGCTGGTGACTCTGCAGCATAAAATGCTTGGCATAAGCCGCCAGGTCCCCTTCTCTCCCAGAAACCTGGGAGTTTCTCTCAGACTTGAGCCCAGATTGTCCCAGTCTTTGGGACCCACCTCCTTAAAGCCTGCTCTACAGGGAGACCCGTGCTTGTCCCATCACTGCTAGCCCCATCTGCCTGCACCCGGGGCCTTTCCTTGGAGGCTCCCAGGCCGCCGGCTGGCCGTGGGAGGTTGCGGGGGCCAGGAGACCCTGAACGCCGCCATGAGGGCCAGGCTGTGCTCAGTGTGATCGCTCCAGGCACACTTGCTGGGTGCCCCCCTTGGAACTTGTGTTTGCAAGACAAGGCGGGGCATGTAGTTTGAAGCATGATGGTAGACTTCCAAATGATCCTTTTCAGAATGAATAGAGCCTGGGGTCTCAATTTGTTCTCCACTCCAGCAGACTTGGAGCTCCCTAAATGAGAATCACCTTGGGGGCCGCCTGCTGCGGCTCAGTCGGTTGAACGTCCGACTCTTGATTTCGGCTCAGGTCATGATCTCACAGTTCAGTTCGTGAGATTGGGCCCGCATCAGGCTCCATGCTGATAGCATGGAG
Organism: Panthera uncia; assembly: GCF_023721935.1. NCBI lineage: Eukaryota > Metazoa > Chordata > Mammalia > Carnivora > Felidae > Panthera > Panthera uncia. Next base: position 25,373,703 of record NW_026057578.1, on the reverse strand, counting down.
CCTGCTTGGGATTCTCCCCTTCCCTCTCTCTCTGCCCCTCCCTCACTTGCGCATTCTCTCTCTCTCTCAAAATAAACTTTAAAACATAAATGAATATATAAAAACTAAAAAAAAAAAGAGAGAATCACCTCATTTAGATTGCAGCATGTGGGGAGAGGGAGAAGGCCCGAGATGTGGGGCCAGCTCTGTGAGCCCTGGCATAGGGCTCTGGGCAACAGTGTCTACCTGCCTGTGTCTGTGTTCTGTGTCGAGTTCATCCCACTGAACTCACCAGGACACAGTAAGGCTGGAATGAACATTTGGATGGAAAAGTTTTGAGACATACAGGAGTGGCAAACCAACTCGAGGTGTCCTCTGGGGTTTTTGCTGGTCTGGCAAGGTGGGGAGCTGGTGATGTGGACCTCGGTTTTCTCTCCTACCAGATCACTGGACCAACGTTTCCGCACGGAAGCTCCTAAATGAAAAGTCCCCTTTGTATAGAAGTTACTGGCTGAAAGTAAGTCATCGCTTTCCTTGGCCTGTTACCATGGTGATTATCTGTACCCATGTGCCACTCAAAAATGGATTCGCCCGCTGGGTTCAGTCTTAAGCCTTGAGGCTTGGTCACTGGGAGGACGAAGGCAGCTGTCGGGTCCTGCAGCTCTCTGTGCAGAGAACGTAGGTGTCCCCAGTGTGGCTTGTCTCTCTCGCCACCTCCAGTGCTCAAGCCTGGTCCTGGCAGATACCGCCTCTCTCCTGGATGGCTGCAGTGGCTTCTAGCTGTTTCCACCTTCCTTTCTCCATGCAGTGCTTTACTCCATTCAGCAGCCAGAGGAATTATGAGCTAGAACCAGCCATGTCACTCCTTTGCTCAAAATCCCCCAGTAGGCGCCTAGGTTAAGCGTCCGACTTCAGCTCAGGTCATGATCTCACCGTTCCTGAGTTCGAGCCCCGCGTCAGGCTCTGTGCTGACAGCTCAGAGCCTGGAGCCTGCTTCAGATTCTGTGTCTCCCTCTCTCTCTGCCCCCTCCCCTGCTCGCGCTCTGTCCCTTTCTCTCTCTCTCTCTCTCTCAAAAATAAATAAGAAAACATTTAAAAAGTTAAAAAAAAAACATTAAAAAATAATCCCCCATCGCTTCTCATCACGTTCAAACAGAATCTCAAGTGCTTACCATGACTATCAGGACACAAGGTGACCTGGCCCCTGCCTGCCCCCCATCTTGCTTTCTACCTTTCTTTTTCCCATTTACTCAGCCACAGAGACACAGGCAATCCTGCTGTTCTCTGAACACGCCAAGCCTTTTCCCGCCTCAGGGCCTTGCCATGCTCTATCCCTCAGACTGCTGGGTTCTCCCTTAGGTCCCTGTTTGCTCCTTTCTCTTCTCCCTTCAGGGCCCTAACCAGCCAGCCCGGAACAGCCCTGCTGCCTGCCTCTGCCCTTGGCCCTTCCCGCTGCAGCATTGATATGATTCTGACACCAACTGCAATGTGTTTTTCCCAAACCACCATGCAATTCTCAGACATCAGCTGGGTGGCCTACAATTCTCTACCTGGAGAGAGCGTCAGACCCTACAGGTTAAGGGTCAGTCCCACAAGACCGCCCTCCACTTCAGAGACCACTTACAAGCTCAGGTTGTCACCTGTGTTTCTGACCCGCTGGTTATAAATCAGAGCTTCCCTTCACTCTTTGGGTTTGATTAAATGGCTAGAGTGGCTCACGGGACTTGGAGAGACATTTTACTTACTACAGCACCGCTTTATTAGAAAAGGATACAACTTAGGAATAGCGAGATTGAAGAGATGCGGAGGGCAAGGTGTGGGGAACGGGGGCCTGGGGCTTCTCTGCCATCTCTGGGCACAAGCCTCACCCCACACCTCCACATGTTCACCAGCCCAGAAGCTCTCTGAGCCCTGTCCTTTTGGGGTTTTTTTGGAGTTTAATCACATAGGTATGATTGATCACATCATTGCCACTGACGACCAATTCATCCTCCAGCTCCTCTCCTCTCCCCAGGGGCCAGGGGGGTGGGGCTGAAAGTTCCAACCCTCCCATCCTGCTCGGTTTCCCTGGCAAACAGTCCCCATCCTCAAGGGCTTTCCAAAAGTCATCTCATTAATGTAAACTCAAGTGTGGTTGACACGGGTTTGTTATGAGTAGGAACACTTTCTTACCTCTTAGGAAGTTCCGAGGGATTTAGGAGTTCTGTGCCAGAAATGGGCATGAAGACCAAATATATACTTCTTTTTTTAAAAATGTAGGGGCGCCTGGGTGGCTCAGTCGGTTGAGCGGCCGACTTCAGCTCAGGTCATGATCTCGCGGCCCGTGAGTTCGAGCCCCGCGTCGGGCTCTGTGCTAACAGCTCAGAGCCTGGAGCCTGTTTCAGATTCTGTGTCTCCCTCTCTCTGACCCTCCCCCGTTCATGCTCTGTCTCTCTCTGTCTCAAAAATAAATAAACGTTAAAAAAATTTTTTTTTAATTTATTTATTTTTGAGAGAGAGCGTGCAATTGAGGGGCAGAGAGAGGGAGAAAGAATCCCATGAGGTGCAGAGGGAGAGGGAGAGAGAGTGCGGAGCCGGAGCAGGGCTTGAGCTCACCCAATGCGGGGCTCAAACTCACGAACAGTGAGATCATGACTGTAGTCGGATGCTTAGCCGACTGAGCCACCCAGGCGCCCCCAAATACATATTTATTACAAATCACGGTATCACAGCTTACCACCTTCCAACTTTGTATTGTCCACCCATTCGTTTCTCATCCTGTTAACCCTCTCGGGATTGATAGCTCCTAAGGACAGGCACTTGGCCTGTTGTCCTGTCTCCAGTGCCTAAAAGGGCTGGGCCTTAGTGGGCTCCCAGTACATTTGTTGAACAGATAAACGAATGAATGAATGAATCTGACACTAGGGGCAGACTGAGTTGTGTGGTCCCAGGCTCCTAAATGCTTCTTTTCTGGCAGGTTGGATCCCTCAGGCCCTGGGACCCTATCAGGGAGAGTCACCCACAAATACTGTCTTTTCTGTCTTCTGTGGGAGTCTCATCTTGGGCTTGGTTTTCTGTCCCAGTTGCTGAGTGTGCCACATTCTGTCTGGTGCCCTGGATTTGGCACCTTCGCCATGATAGATGCTCAGTGAGGCAGCATATGCAAAACCTAGCCCAGTGCCCGCAGCCCCCTCCATGTTGTCCTGAAGAGGGAGATCCCCAATGCGGAGGCCAAGCACAGGGCCGACCCGCAGAGCCAAAGCTAGAGAATTCTGAGCCTGTGCCATCAAGGCTGCCCCCTGGATTGTGGGTCTCAGCCTTTCGTTGCCTAACTTGCACCAGATAACATTCCCACGGGGAAGCATCCAAGGCTCCCTGTGGATAAGAGGGACTGAGGGCTTGGCTGACTCCAATCCGTTCTCTCTCCTGCGTGGGATGCGGTGACAGTGATGTCACATGGGCCTGACCTTGCCTGTCCTCTAACTTATAAATCTGGGCGCTTTTCACCTGTCTCACTGACCAAGTGATGCCACAGGACTAGGCTGGGATCCTGGGGCCATGTTGCTGTGTCAGAGCTGTGATCACTAGAGGGTATTAGACGTGGTGACTTCCTGGCCCTTCCAGCCCCTACCACCGCCACTCTCTTTCTAGGCTCTTCATCCCAACTGGTGCCAGCAGGTCAAGTTCATCCCCCAGCTGAACATGGTGGCCTCCTGCTCAGCCATTGAGAAGTCCTCTCTGGTGCTGACCTTATTGCCGTCCAAAGGTCTAGAGAGCCCCAAGTAAGGAGCATCTCTCTCCAGGCTGGGGCGGTGGGGCTGGGAGGGGGTGGTGTGATGGTGCCTCGAGGGTCTAGCTTCGCCTCAGCCACATGTGGCCATCCCTGCTGAGAGTGGGCCTGCCCCTAGGATGGTGGCATCCCGCGGATCTTGCTGGGTCTGAGGAAGCAGCACGTGTCCTGTGGGCCAACAGTGGGGTATGGCGGTTAGCAGTTGGGCTCTACCGTGTATTATTTTTTAAATTAAGATGTAACTGACATATGACATTATGTTAGTTTCGGGTGTACCACAGAATGATTTGGTATTTGTATATATCGGGAAACGATCACCACAATTAGCACACAGTTACAATTGTTTTTCCCGCTACAAGAACTTTTATGGAGTCTGGTTTCACTGTCAGCAGCAAAAACGTAATAGGTTTCTTTTATCCACCAGTTTATACACAACACTCAGCGCAGAAGCTGGCACATAGTGTGAGCAGGTGGCAGGAAAATATTTTCTCAATGAAGGAGTGACTGTGAGTTGCTTTACCTCGTGCTCCTCACTCGGTGCCCCCGTCTGTAGAAGGCGGTGATGGCCCCACTTCTTTCTCTTAGTCTTAGTCTAAGTCTCGAGGCTTAGTGGAATGACTGCTGTTGGTGGTATATGGTCATTGATTGGCAGCACTCACCCTTTGGAGATGGTTCTAATCTAGTTCCTTTGTTCTAAGTTCCTCTACCCCAGAGTCAATTCTTTTCTTTTTTCTTTTCTTTCTTTTCTTTTTTTTTTCCTTTTCCTTTTCCTTTCCTCTGTCCCTCCCTTCCTTCCTTTTCTCTTCTCCCTGCCTTCCTCTATTCCTTCCCCCCTCTATTCCCTCCCTTCCCTTTCTTTCTTTCTTTCTTTCTTTCTTTCTCTTTCTTTCTTTATTTCTCTTCCTTTCTTTCTCTTTCTTTCTTTCTTTACTTCTTCCTTCTTTCCTCCCTTCCTTCCTTTTCTCTTCTCCCTCCCTCCCTCTATTCCTTCCCTCCTCTATTCCCTCCCTTCCCTTCTCTCTCTTTCTTTCTTTCTTTCTTTCCTTCCTTCCTTCCTTCCTTTTCTCTTCTCCCTCCCTCCCTCTATTCCTTCCCTCCTCTATTCCCTCCCTTC
>NW_026057578.1:25242514-25368831 GCF_023721935.1 Panthera uncia | reverse complement strand
TCTCCCTCCCTCCCTCTATTCCTTCCCTCCTCTATTCCCTCCCTTCCTTTTCTTTCTTTCTTTCTTTCTTTCTTTCTTTCTTTCTCTCTCTCTTTCTCTTTCTTTCTTTCTTTCTTTCTTTCTTTCTTTCTTTCTTTCTCCTTCCTTCCTTCCTTCCTTCCTTCCTTCCTTCCTTCCTTCCTTCTTTCACAATAGTGATTAGTCACACAAGTCTATGTACCTATGTGTCCCTGTAAAAAAGTAAAAACATTATAAATAAAGCTGCAATCCTATCCTTGCTCAGTCCCCACTGTCTCACTCTGCTCTCAAATGTCTCACCTCTATCATTTTCGTGTGTACCTCTCACTGTGCATTTCGCAGTAGGTTTTTTTTTCCCCTGAGGGTTTTTTTTTCCCCCTCTTGCCTCTGCTGTTTTCTTCCTGCTGCACGTCTTTACTCCTTGGACCCTTCAGGTCTGTGACATTTTGCTCCTGGGCAGGTGGAACCATGAAGGGCAGCCCCGTCTCCCTGGGGGGAGTAGCAGGAGATTCAAGGCCTGTGTTGGGGGGAGCAGCTGGGTGAGGCACAGCAGGAAGATGGAGGGCCATTTAGGCCCCATCTCTGTCCCTTCCTGTCCTCGTTGTTTGCCAGAGGGAAATTCAATCCTGGGATGGTAAGGCTAATTTAATCTGAACTCCTCATTCTATAGATTGGAAACTTGAGACTCAGGGGGAGGAAGTGATTTGTCTTGGAGCTGACGTCTGAGCGGGGGACGTGTTCCAGGCCTCACTGTATGTCCAGTGTCCTGTTAACCAGAGTACTCTGTGCACATCCCCACCCGAGCCCTGGAGCTAACTGCTGCTTGGGGGAGGGGGCCTTGGAGAAGGCTGATGTGGTGGGGAAGTTTCGGTCTTGGCTTCCGTGCTTGGAGTGGGGCAGTGTGGTGGGGTTCCACTTGGAGCTGTTTTCCAGCAGAGGCTCATCTTTGCTTTGATGGAAGTATTACCTCATGCCTGTGATATGTGTTTCATTCAGCTTCTTATTTTATTGGGTCTAAATGGCAGGTGGATATCACAGGATTACCTCATCCTGGCCATGAAGGCATCCGTGGTCTGTCCCTGCTGCCTCCCTAATCTCACCCCTTCTACCTTCCCACTCCAGCTACACGGGGACCCCTTGTGGTTCAGCCGTTCCCTGTCCCCGGGGCCTTTGAATTGCTTCTCTCTGCCTGGTATACCCTTGTTTTTTGTTGTTGTTGTTGTTGTTTTTAAGTTTATTTATTTTTGAGAGAGACAGAGTGAATGGGGGAGGGGCAGAAAGAGAGGGAGAGAGAGAATCTCAAGCAGGCTCCACACTGTCAGCACGGAGCCCGATGTGGGGCTGGAACTCACCAACCATGAGATCATGACCTGAACGGAAACCAAGAGTCAGACACGTAACTGACTGAGCCACCCAGGCACCCCGCCCTTGTTTTTTGTTGTGTGTTGTTTTTGTTTTTTTTAACATTTCATTACTAAAAATTCCAAACACACACCAAAGTGGAGAAAATAGTATAATGCTTTAATATCACTAGTACCTAGTCCAAGTTAATCTTCCCCCATTTGTCTCAAACGTGTCTTTTTACAATTATTTGGAAAGAGATATAAACAAGTTTCTAGATCTTGAGCACAGGAACGGTGAGGTCTGATGCATACCAGCATCCTTTGGGCCGCTCTGTTGCAAGTGAAGTGAGCAGCCGTGGAGATGGGGACTCCAGTGGCGACGCCATTGTAATAATTCAGCTACATGGTGATGGCCTGGAATCAGGCTATGGAGAGGAGACAGAGAGATCTGAGATGTATTTTGGGGGCTGGTTGGAGAATGTATTTATACACAAACCTGCCCCTGTGCTTCTGGTTGTCTGCATGCAGTACACATGTCAGCCAGCAGGTGGCACCATTGACTGCTTGCTGGTCTTGAGTTCCAGGCGAGGACCTCTTGGGGCGTGGCCTCCGCAGGTGGGGTCTGGCGCTGTCACCCCAAACTCTGCCTCTAAGTCAATAGTACCCAAAGCAATATACACATTCAATGCAATCCCAATCAAAATTGCACCAGCTTTCTTCTTGAAGCTAGAACAAGCAATCCTAAAATTTGTATGGAACCACAAAAGACCCCAAATAGCCAAAGTAATATTGAAGAAGACCAAAGCGGGAGGATCACGATCCCAGACTTTAGCTTCTACTACAAATCTGTAATCATCAAGACAGCATGGTACTGGCACAAAAACAGACACACAGACCAATGGAATAGAATAGAGACTCCAGAATTGGACCCACAAACATATGACCAACTAATCTTTGACAAAGCAGGAAAGAATGTCCAATGGAAAAAAAAACCAGTCTCTTTAACAAATGGTGCTGGGAGAACTGGACAGCAACATGCAGAAGAATGAAACTAGACCACTTTCTTATACCATTCACAAAAATAAACTCAAAATGGATAAAGGACCTGAATGTGAGACAGGAAACCATCAAAACCCTAGAGGAGAAAGCAGGAAAAAAATCTCTCTGACCTCAGCTGCAGCAATTTCTTACTTGACGCATCCCCAAAGGCAAGGAAATTAAAAGCAAAAATGAACTATTGGGACCTCATGGAGATAAAAAGCTTCTGCACTGCAAAGGAAACAATCAACAAAACTAAAAGGCAACCGATGGACTGGGAAAAGATATTTGCAAATGACATATCAGACAAAGGGCTAGTATCTAAAATCTATAAAGAAGTCACCAAACTCCACACCCAAAAAACAAATAATCCGGTGAAGAAATGGGCAGAAGACATGAATAGATACTTCTCTAAAGAAGACATCCAGATGGCCAACAGGCACATGAAAAGATGCTCAACGTCGCTCCTCATCAGGGAAATACAAATCAAAACCACACTCAGATATCACCTCACACCAGTCAGAGTGGCCAAAATGAACAAATCAGGAGACTATAGATGCTGGAGAGGATGTGGAGAAACGGGAACCCTCTTGCACTGTTGGTGAGAATGCAAACTGGTGCAGCCGCTCTGGAAAACAGTGTGGAGGTTCCTCAAAAAATTAAAAATAGACCTACCCTATGACCCAGCAATAGCACTGCTGGGAATTTACCCAAGGGATACAGGAGTACTGATGCATAGGGGCACTTGTACCTCAATGTTTATAGCAGCACTCTCCACAATAGCCAAATTATGGAAAGAGCCTAAATGCCCATCAACCGATGAATGGATAAAGAAATTGTGGTTTATATACACAATGGAGTACTACGTGGCAATGAGAGAGAATGAAATATGGCCTTTTGTAGCAACGTGGATGGAACTGGAGAGGGTTATGCTAAGTGAAATAAGTCACACAGAGAAAGACAGGTACCATATGTGTTCACTCTCATGTGGATCCTGAGAAACTTAACAGAAGGCCATGGGGGAGGGGAAGAAAAAAAAAGAGAGGGAGGGAGGCAAACCATAAGAGACTGTTAAAAACTGAGAATAAACTGAGGGTTGATAGGGGGGTGGGAGGGAGGGGAGGGTGGGGGGTGGGCATTGAGGAGGGCACCTGTTGGGATGAGCACTGGGTGTTGTATGGAAACCAATTTGACAGTAAATTTCATATTAAAAAAAATTAACTGTTTTCTAATTCCCTGAAAAAAAACGAAAAAGCCTCAGCTTCCGAGGCAATGTGGGCCTGAGATGTTGGCTCCCTGGCAGCCAGCCTGAGCTGAGTTCTTGAGGTGCTTGCAGCCAGCAGTGAATCTGAGTGGAGGAGCCCTGGTGGAGCCCGAGGGAGCGTGTAGCCGAGCGTGTGGACCGGCCCACAGCATCTCCCCTGCTTCCCCTCCTTCTTCTCTCACTTCTGCACCGCCACCTAATTGAAGCCACCTGAGCTGCTTGCCATGGCCTTCTTTCCTGCATCCCCTCCGAGCTTCCAGTCCCTTCTCTGCCCAGTAGCTATCTGCAGACTGGTCTCCTTCGGCTCACCTATCAAAGCCACCTGTTTATTTCCCTGCAGGACTTACCATGATTTGTGAATGTCCATCTCCCTGTCTCCGTTCATTTATTTGCTCCTGCTGTTTCTCTCTGGAAGGAAAGCTCCACGAAGGCAGGGGCATCACATCTATTTCCCCGGTAATCCTGGAAGGGCACAGGAGGGAGCTAGCAAATCTTTGTTGCACCAGTGAGTGAGTCAGCCTGAAATAATTTCTAGTGGCCGTTCTTCCAGAAGGTTTCTCTGTGTGTATATGCACACAGGGAGATGTATCTGGTTTGACAACAAATGAAATATGTTTATTTGTTATGTTCCTCTTGAAGTTTCAATTTTTCGAGGAATCCTTCTGGCAGTAGAAAGGAGAGCAGGTTTGGAGGGGGAGCAGGACTAGAGGTCAAGAGACGCGCTGGGAGGCTGCACAGAAATGGAGAGGCCTGAACTAAGCAAAGGCCGGGGCGATGGTGGGTTGTGGGCCATGAGGGTTTAGGGCCCAGCTGGATGATGGGAATGCTGGAGAGGGAGCCTGCAGGATGACCCCCAGGCAACCGGGTTAGAGCCCTGGGGAGTGTCAAAGGAACCAGTTGAAGGGCAGGTTCAAGGAGGGCGTGCTGTGTTACGGGGCTGGTGTACCGTTCGATGGGGGCCTCTGAGTTGAGTTCATTAGAAGGGAGAGTTTGAGTAGAAGGAGCTGGCAGAGTGGGATGGATGGGTAGGAGGGAATAGCAGATGCAAAGTACTTTGGGGCCTGGTCTTCCTGAAACTCTTGCCTGCCTCACCCTGGCCCTCCTGAGCCCCATCCAGCCCTGCTGCCCTCTTCCTTTCCTGCCACACTCACCCTGGGTCTGAATCCTGATGCCCCCACCTTGCCAGCCTTGTGGCCTTAGGCAGACTCCTTACTTTCTGCTTTCTGTGTCCTCATGACACGGTACAGGGCTGACGACACTTTCTAGGATTATGTGAGGGGTGCGGGTGATACACGAAACAGGAACCAGCACAGAGCAGGTAGGGGCACAGCTCTCAGTAGCTTTCTTCCCTTCCCTCGGCCCTTGGAATATCCTCCTCCTCCTCCTCCTCCTTCTTTTCTTTTCTTTTCTTATTTATTTATTTATTTATTTATTTATTTATTTTTAGTGTTTATTTATTTTAGAGAGAGAGAGAGAGAGAGAGAGAGAGAGAGACAGACAGACAGACAGACTATGGGTGGGTGAGGGGCAGAGAGAGAATGAGACACAGAATCCGAAGCAGGCTCCAGGCTCCACACTGTCAGCACAGAGCCCGACGCGGGGCTCGAACTCGTGAACCGTGAGATCATGACCTGAGCCGAAATCAAGAGTCGGATGCTTAACCAACTGAGCCCTCCCCAGGTGCCCCATGGAGTCCCCTTCTTTTTAAAAATTTTTATCATGGGTTGGGGGAACACCCGTCTCAGTATGGTTGGAGCGAGGATCACGTTAGGTTTGCCCTTGGAACGAGGCAGATGTGTCCCAGCACTGAGTTGTTGCTCGTGCCCTGGGGTTGCTTCCCCTACAGGTGAGGGGTGGGCGCCTCCTCCATGAGACCCGCGGCAGCCGCTCTGGCTACAGTGCTCAGCCCCGACTTGGCTGCAGGGTGAGCCCTGGACAGGGTCTCTGAGGCTGCTCCTCCCCTTCGTGGGAGAGGTGATGACTCTCCCTGGCCTCCCTGCGGCCCTGCCTCCAGCTCCCCTCCACCCCAGCCTCAGAGACTCCCCGGGGCCCTGGCTCCCAGCCTGCAGCCTTCCCCCTTTCCTGTTGTAGGTTTTCAGTGCTGAACTTAAGAAAAGGGATTCTTTGCTTTGATTATTGCCCAGACAAGAACTTGGTGGGTAAGTAATCTTCACGGCACACGAAGCTGCTGGCCTGGTGGAACTGGAGTGAGGCTGCTGGGGGCGTGGGGACTATCAGAGCTGAGGAGGAGGGCTTGCAGGGCCCGGGTTCCTCTCCTGCTGCTCTGGTCCCCACCTGTGGGCACCTGGGGTGGGGTGGTGACTCAGTCTCTGCTTGGCATGATGGGGCAGCAGGGGGGCGGACTGTCACGACCACCCCCTCCCCCCCCATCTGCTGCACCTGCCTGGGGTCCAAGGCATGGTCCCAGGAGAAGTTCTCAGCGTAGGACCCCAGTGGTTAACACCCATTTCTTGACCCCAGTGACTGGCGGCTATGACCCCCTCATCCGCCTGTGGAACCCCTTCTTCTCAAAAAGGCCCATGTGGCTGATGAAGGGGCATCAGACCTCCGTGACGCACATCCTCATGAACAGCAAGAACAGCAGCATCCTCTTCAGCATCTCCAAGGACAAGGTGCTGTCCTCGTGGAGCATGGCTCTTACACCCGCTGGTCCCTGTTCCCCGGCAAGGACGCTGGCCCAGGGATGCTGATCTAGCTCGGTCAGCTGGGGCCCAGGGGAGTGGTGTGACCTCCCTGCCTGTGGCTGCACACCTAGGCTAGGGCGGAGAGGGAGAGGCCCCAGGTGGAATCACCAAGAAGGGGCCATGGGTCTCTGAGAGCCCCCGCCAGAGGCCTGCGCCCGCTCTGAGCGGTCCACCAGAGCTGGGTTCCCGTGTGGCCCAGCCTGGCTTCTTACTCTGTGGTCCTGGGCCAGGCCCTTCCCTTTCCTGAGCCTCCGTCCCCTCATCCACAGGATGGGTTGTTGGGAGTTAGAGGAGAAGAGCTGGTGGTAAAGCCGCGGTGTCATGTCTGGCGCGTAGTAGGTGTGTGATACGTGGGAGCCATTCCCTCGCCCTCCCTCTGCCCCTGGACCCAGGCTCACACCTCAGCTCTCCTAGTGACCCCTTCTCGGCTGCCCTGGCTCTCAGGGCCTGACTGGAACTTCTCCAGTGCCTGGGGCTCCCTCGCTCAGGGCCTGTCCCTTTGCTGCCCCACATCGATTGGTTCAGAGTACCCCCCATCTGCTGGGCTGCCGGGTGTTCTGGTCAGTGTGGGGATGAAGGCCAACGGCTCCAAGTGCCCTCCATCCGGGCACAAGTTTGTGTCTTCTGGGACTCAGGAGACTGAGAATTGGCGGGACCCTTGGGTCAGCCAGGCCACCCTCCCTAACACGGCCCACACTGGCTGTTGTCTGGCATCTTCCCGGCAGCCCCCAGAACCGGGCGTCATGGCCTATCTGAGGCTGGAGGGGCAGGCGGCAGGGGCAGGCGGGCCCCAGTCCTCACAGTAGTGATGGGCAGAGCCAGGATATGGACTGGAATCCGGTCGGTCCCAGTCCCTGCCCTTCCCTACTTACTGCTGGTGTCTCCAAGCAACGTGTGTCCCGGAGGGACTTCGTGGGGCCTCTCTAGGGATGGCTCCTCCACTTGCGATGAACTCGACGGGCTGACCTGGAGACAGGTGGGCTTTTTCGGCAACTACGTTGGTAGCCACTGTGTGTCCTGCCTGGCGTTAGCCGAGGTCGGCTGGAGTGGAGCCTGTGAGGGTCTGCAGGGGCGTGTGCCGTCTTGCTTGGTCTTCATCCTCAGCCTTTGAGGGGAGGCCATGGGGGGAAGAGGCCTCGGGGCGGGGGGCGGTTGCCCCAACTTTCTCATCTGAGCGTAAGAATGGCAACTCTGTTACGCGGTCGGGATCCGTGCAGCGGGCGCGTATGGGAAGTGCTTACACTGCGCGTGGCTGGCCCTGCTCACATCCCAGGCCTCAGGGGCCGGCCGTGTCCCCCAGGGCCCACTCTCGGCCTCTGCCTGCTTCCCACCCCCCAGAATATCCGCGTGTGGGACATGCAAGACTACATATGCCTTCAGTCCTTTTGTGGGAAGCTCTTTGCCCTGGGCAACTGCCCCATCACCAGCGCCTACTTCCACGAGAACGAAGACAGCCTCGTCTGCACCACCTACTCAGTGAGTGCTGCGTGGGGAGGGAGGCCAGGAGCAGAGACTACGTTAATCAGACCCCGCCCATCCCTCAAGGAACCTATGATGTAGAAGAGCAGAGAATGTCCGCAGAAAATGCTCCGCGTGGTGATGGAGATTTATGCCTGGTGCTTCTTGGAGCATAGAGAAAGGGTCCTTAGCCTAGCCTGAGGCAGGACATAGTCAGGGAAGGCTCCCCGGAGGAGGAGACACCAGATTGATGCTTTTTGCTTCCTAGAAGTTATGAGGGACGTTGGGACTCCCACAGAGTAGGGGTGAGAGGTATCGGCAGGCATGCTGAGGAATCAGGAGGCCTTGCTGGGCTCAGGCCTGTGCACAGTTAGGATGTCTTAATGTTGCAATTAATTGGAAGTGTTCCCCTGGGGCCAGTCACTGAGGGCAGAACCCAGTGCCCAGTTGCCTGCCCCTCTCCTCACCTGCAGATTGGGATCCTAAAAGGGTACTTGGAGACCAAGGGGCCTGGGAAAGCAGGGCAGAAGACCTCGACTTACAGCACACCCCTGTGTGCCATCCTCTACAGTAAGATTTTTAAGCAGGTGAGCGGGCTGGGGCCGGCCGTCTCTCGGGCTGGCAGGAGTGCCGGGTGACGCAGGGCAGGACCCAGACCTCCTGCCGTGCCCGGAGAGCAGTCAGCACAGCGGTGGGGTGGGGTGGAATTCATAGCATGGATGGTGGTGTGGGACAGCTGCTTGGGTGTGAGAAGCAACCCCGAAGAGGGGTCGGCGGCCTGAGGGGGGCAGGGGCTCTACCACTTGGTCAGTGGATCACCTCATTCCCCCCAGCCTGCAAGCCCCTGGCCACTGCCGCAGGTCAGCTCTGGACGTGCCGCCTCTGTACGCGGAATATGAGGTGGAACACTAGGTGTGGGCCGCTCTGCGAGGTTCCCCAGGGGGGTGCTGTTCCTGGGTGTCATTATCCAAGAAAGCCAGTCCAGGGAAGGGAAGTCCAGGGAAGTCTAGCACCCTCATCCCGAGTAGAGATCTCTGGGTGGAGCAGAGCAACTGGGCATATGGTTTTTGAGGGGTGGGGACAGAAAGGGCTCCCAGGCCCTCTTCCCACTTCCACTGGGACCCCTTTTCTGGCCTGGGCTCTGAGCAGGACAGGCTGTATCTGCTGTAGAGATAGCCTTTGGCTGCACGAGGCCATCGTTCACCTCTCTGCACTTCTCTCTCAGGCTGGTTCCCGGCACCACCATCCCGCACACCTTAGGGCCCTTTGATGCCTTCCAACAGTTAAAATAAAAAATCCCCAGTTTTTCTAGATTGTTCTCAGCAGGAGGGTTGGTCTGAAACAGGCTCACCTGCTACTGTTGCATTGAAGTGGAGTGACTATCCTTTGTTCTCAGTATTTCCTTTCTTAGGGAGCAGTTAGTGTGTTTCCTGTTGTTTTCTCCCCCCACCATTAATGATGCTTCAGTAAACATCTTTTCTGACTTAGAGGTTATTTTCTCTGGATAGATTCTGAGTTAAAGGGGATTTCACCAATGTGGTTCCTTCTAAAAGAGTTGTGCCAGTTTGCACTGGCCTGTGTTCCAGAGCAGAGGAAGGCCTGTTTTCAAGAGGGGCTTATCCAGCAGCAGGAACGCCTTGAATGCCTGTCTTCTCAGTGCATAGCGGGGAAGTGGGGGGCTGGGCTGGCCCCAGCCATGACAGGGGGAGGCCACCCTTGAGAGTGGGGACACTCTGTTCTCCAGGAGCCCCAGCCGTGTGCTCCCCCACAGGTGGTGAGCGGCTGCCTGAGCAGCTTGGTGACAGTGTGGGAGATCACGATGGGCAGGAGGATGATGGAGTTCTGTGTGACTGGGGACCAGCACGTGGAGCTGACCACCATGTGCCTGGATGAATCAGAGCGGCGCCTGCTTACGGGTTTGTGCGACGGCACCATAAAGATGTGGAACTATGCCGTTGGCGAATGCCTGATGACCTTCCCCAACCCGGACCAGCTGGAGGTCGGTGTGGTGTGTCAGCGGTGCCCGGGGGGGTGCCTTGTGAGAAGCAAAGCACACCTCTCATGACCCTGGGGGCGCACTATCTTTTTATGCCTCTTTTTAAGGCTGTGCATATAGACTGCCTGGCTTCTTGCCTCCCTGAGCCTTTGTGTTCTTGCCTGTAAGGTGAAGGTAGGGAACAGTGCCTGTCCTTAATAAGGATTCTACGAGGGCTGGCTACCCTTGTTCTTTTAATTTGTTGGCACTCCTCACCCCAGGTATGAGAGCTTTGGATGGCATTTCCAACAGTGGGGCCCGGTGAGCCCCATGCTCACTCCTGTCTGGGAAACGCCGGGTCAAAGGGACAGGGTTATAAAGGCAGTCTGTGGGTGTGGCATGGAGCAAAGCCAGCAGTCTCACTTTGGGACTTGAGCCCACTACTAACTCTTACGAAAGTCCTTGAACCAACTCAGAAGGAGCATTTGGCCAAGTAGCCAGGGATCTGAGTACTGGTGCGGATCCTATCAGTTATTTGACCTTCCCAGTTATCCCCCTGTTGAATGGCCATGGATCCCTACCCTGTCTATCTCCTCCGAGTCTATCAAGTGAAATCATGTGATGTGAGAGCGCTCTGAAAAACATACGGTGGTATCACTAGAGAACTCTTATCATCGTGGAGAGGGTTGACTTCTTGCTCGGTATGATTAAGAAGACATTTGGGGCCCAGGGCCATTTTCTCTGAGGCACCTTAGGGCTCTGTTTTCTTTTATCGTCAACAGGTTAGCGGGATTGTCCACATGAACAAGGTGTTCTACGTGACAGGATGGAGTAAGAGAATCACTTGTTTCACGTGAGTGGCAAGGGTGTGTGTGGGGAGCTAAGGGCGGCTGACGGTTCTCTCTCCTTTGGGTGGGTTCCCCTATTCCTAGCTTCACTCGCTTTGGAAGTCAAGCAAGAAATTCATGGTGGGTAATGTCCCTTGCTTCATTTGCTCATCCATCCGTTTGTCCACCGTTCCTTGAGTATAACATGTCCTAGGCTTTGTGCTACATGCTGGGGGTGGGTATAAGCAAGAATGTGTCTCTATCTTCCTAGAGGGAGGCAGATGCTAACCAAATAACTTCATTTATAATGGTAAAGTCTGTTGAGTGCTGTGGGCAGGAAGAAGTACTGGTTTGGTTTTTTTTAATATTTATTTTTGAGAGAGAGAAAGGCAGAGTGAGTAGGGGAGGGGCAGAGAGAGGGGAACAGAGGTTCTGAAGCGGGCTCCTTGCTGACAGCACAGAGCCTGATGTGGGGCTTGAACTCACAAACCGCGAGATCGTGAGCTGAGCTGAAGTCGGACGCTTAACCAACTGAGCCACCCAGGCACCCCAAAAGTATAGGTTTCTATGGGAAGGGAAGGGAAATCGGATTTAGTCTCAGGGGCAGTCAAGAAACGCTCATCTGAAGCTGTTGTGGGTGGAGTGGGATCTTCTCAATGAAGCAGCAAGGGACTTGGGGTGGGAGGAACATTCCAGGCAGAGGGAACAGAATGTGCAAGTCCTCTTCTTCTTCAGAGGGCCTTTCCAGGGCCATGGCTTCCCTGCTTTAATCCTTATTCAGCTGTCTGAATGGGGCGAATCTGTAAGATTAGTTGATGTCAAGCCCCTAGGACAGGGCCTTTGTAGTAGATACATGGTGGGTGCTTAGTGAATGAGGTCAACGGGGCAGAGCTTCCACCTGAGTGTCCTCTTCTGAGTCGCCTCCCAGAATCTAAAGGCCTCGGTGATCCCCCGACCCGGGGCGGCACTAAGGCTGAGCGCTCTGCCCTCCCGCCTCTGGCCCTGTGTGCAGGCTCCACGAGACCAAGCCGATGCTTCGGTGCCACCACTGGCAGAACTTCCACAAGGAAGATGTCCTGAGCATGGCCAAGTACCAGAACCAGTTCCTCGGGACCTCCTCCTACAACGGGGACGTCCTCCTCTGGAACGCCAACCTGTTCAAGCCCATCCTCAATTTCAATGCCTCTAAGAGCCCCTTGCCTTTGCTGCCCAAGAAGGTATGGTCAACAGGGGGCACCCCCCACTCTCTCTCAGCGGTGGGCCAGAGTCAGCTGTAGGGCCCGGGGGGTAGGAAGGACCCCCAGGAAGGAGAAGGGATGGGATGACTTCTTTTGCAGGAGGTTGGGAGCTGGGTAAGTGGGTGCTAGTTTCTATAATTATCCTCATTTGACAGACAAGGAAAGTGAGGCACAGAGAGGTTAAGCATCTTGCCTGAGGTTGCGCAGCCAAGAAGGGATAGGTCTGGACCCAGGTAGTCTGACTGCAGAGCCTGTGGACTGCTGGTCCTGTTCTGTCTAGTAGATGACTCTCTTCTTGAAGGCGGCTCACATCTTACCCATCACTATTACGCATTACCACTCTGGGCTCACCAGGCTCATGGTAGGGACTTAGGAAACCCACACCATCTCAGAATTACCCTATCTTTGTAGATCAAAGCTACAAGGGGACTTTGGGGTCACCTCATCCAAGAATTTTCCAAACATGCCATGGAGAAATTCTCTGAGGCTACTGCAGTGGCTCCTAAAGCAGTTCAACTTTTTATCTATTTTACACTTCGGAGCTTCCCTTAAGATTAAAAAAACCCTCCAAAATGTTTGGAATCCACTGTCCATTTTACAGATGGGGAGACTGAGTCCCTCACGGGAGCAGTCTCCTGCCTGTGGGTACTCGGCGTTCGCGGTTGGACCAGGGACAGGGTTATAAGCTCTGGTTTGATGCCCCTAAGGGTACTCGGTTTCTAGGGAGCAAGCCCTGGGGTGCCTGGAGGGCCCTGCAGTGTTAGCATTAGGCCCAGGAAGCCCTGCATTTCCCTCTGGGACACTGCAGTGCCCTGAGGGCAGTTATCTCCCTGGCACAGATCCAAGAAGTGGACAACTCCCCGGCAGAGGGTTTCAGGTCCAGCAGGACCTATGCGGAGCCCAAGAAGTGGGCACACAAAGCCCCCACACAGCCCCCGGACCCCAGGGCCAAGACTGCGGCCAAAGCTCACCTACAGCGGAACGTGATGTCAGCTCCCCCAGTGATGAAACGCCCCAGAGACAGGGAGCCAGAGAGGCCCGTGCCCCTGCAGGTAGGAGCGGGAGCCGAACCAGGTGGCTTCGCTGTGTGTGTGTTTTCTTATACGGAGGCACTTTTTCCAGAGCCCCTTTAGGTCCCTCGGCTCCTTCTGAGCGCTGCAGCCAGGCGGGCCACCTCCCTGGTTAGGTTCACTTCATCCATCGCCCTCTGCTGCCTCCAGCCTGGGCACGGTCCCTTCCCAGAGCATGACCAATACCGGATCCCAGCATCTACAAGCTTGGGGGCAGGACCTGGAGGGAAGACAATCCAGGGAACCTAGAGTCACAGGCTCGGTCCTGGGCTACTTTCTCAGTCCTCCAGCATGTGTGTCCTGCAGAGATGAGCCACTGGGGCCCGCCAGCCTCCCTGCCCAAGCCTCATCTCCCTGGAGACCAAGCTCCAGAGGCCTGAGGCCTCAGCAGAGGCAGACTACTTCTCTTCTCTGAGCCCTCCTCTCTGCTCCAGGAGAGAGCAGAGCTTCACCCTCCCAGGCTTGACCGATGCTCTCATTTTGGGGGAGTAAGGAGATAGAGCAGGGTGGTTTGGCCTCTGACTCTCAGCAGTGGATACGGTATCTCTCGTGTGGGTCTGGGGTCAGAATACTTCAGCGATTGAAGTCCGATTCCTGTTCCTGGGAACTGAGGCTTGAGAGAGAAGCTCCACCTTCGAGACAGGCTCCACGCGATGCCTGTCCGGCGTAAGCAGTGCAGACCTAGATCCCACGTGGCCCGCTCTGCCGTAAGATGCACGCACTGTGCGTTCTACAGGGACGCTCGGACCACCTCTGGAGTGTCAGGGTTGCGCCACCGCACGCACACTTTCCAGAACCATGAGTATGCGCTCCCCAGTCCTCCCCTTTGGCCAGGGTATCTCTTCCAGGACAAGGAGAGGGTTTCCCCAAAGGCAGACTGAAGTCTCTGCCCCGACAGAGGAAGCTCCTGGTTACTCAAAATGGAGACTCCCCAGCATGGGCGTGTCTTTATTGCAGGATCCATTAGACACCTGGCTGTCCCTTTCACAGGTCGGTGTGTTTACTGACGGGGGGCTGGGGTGCTCGTCCTTTCAGCATCTGCCTCTGGTCTCCCCCCGCCGCCCCCGCCGCCCGCATGATGACTTGGGAGGCCCATTTTGCTTTCCAGAAACCTCTCAGTGCTGAAAGCCCTAAGCTGTTTAGAATACCCTATGGCAGACAGTCAGTTCTCAGAGATGCTCAAAGGAGAGGAGGGGAGTTCCAGAAGAAGGTTCTGCTGCAATCCAATGCATCGGTGGAGAAGGTGGGCCACGCTCAGGCAGGGTCTGGGGTATGAGCTGGGGTTGGGGGTGGGTGGGTCTGGGATCAATCAGGATGGGCTGGAAGGGGAGGGCCTATGAGCCTAAGGGGCCAACCTGGTTCTCCCCGGGACCTGGAGAGGCATGGTGGAGGTGAAGGTACCACTCAGGACTCCGGCTTCAGGGCCACTGTGTCTGGGGGAAGCTCCTTGAGTGTATGCATGGAGGAGGGTGCAGGGTCCCCCCCCCCCCCCCAGTTGGTGGGCTGCCCTGGGATGTAGGAGAAGCAGCATTGTCAGAAGCCACTGTTAAAATGTCCTCCTGTGCTCTGGGAGGTTGTTTCGTACAATATGTGAGTAGGGTTTGGGTCATCTTTGTTCTTCTCCCTTCCTCCTGCACCTTTCCCCCTTCTGACCCTGGACGCCCCTCACTGTGCCGTCACCACTAGATGAAGTGACCACTCAGGCCCCTTCTAGCTTTGATGTGCAAACATAAGGTAATTTGGAGGCTCTCCGGGTTTCCTAAGACCCTACCAGGGGCCCAGTGAAAACCCAAATCATAGTTGTGTTAAGGTGTGGCAGCACCGTCCCCTTCCCCAGCTCCAGGGCGCCAGGGACTTGGGAATAGGGGGGCAGTGCCGGCAGGGCTGGGTCCTGCGGTGGCGGAGTGGAGAGCTGCGAGCAGCTGGACAGTCTCTCCTCCAGGTTGCAAATGTGCTTTCCCCCTCTTTTAAAAAAGTGCCTTAGGGGCACCTGGCTGGCTTAGAGCATGTGACTCGTGATCTTGGGGTTGTGAGTTCGAGCCCCACGTTGGGTGTAGAGATTACTTTTCAAAAACCTTTTTTTAAAAAACCTTTTAAAAGTAGCAATCCTAGCTGGTTAAAAAAAAAAAAAAAAAAGAGGCAGCAGCCACACATTACCCAATAGTAGCAGCCCTAGTCAATTGGTAGATTGGTTTAGCCTTCCTCTTTTTTTTTTTTTTCGTCTTCAGTGTTAAATTTGTCTATATGCTCACATCCTTTTTATTTTTAGACCAGTGATGTAAAATTATAGCTATGTCCTGCCATTTGCTTTTTAAAAATTTAACTACATGGCATGGATATGTTTCTGTATCAGTAATTTAGATCCAGCTTATTCTTTTGTTAACTTATCTTTTTTTTTTTTTTTTTTTTTTTTGGTAACAGTTGCATAGTGCCCCATAATTTGCATGTATCACAGACTCTTAAGCCAGCCTTCTCTTGATAGACATGTAGGTTGGTTCCAGTTTTTAACTTTGAGCAGCTCTGCACGGAAAATCCTTGTGCAGATGCCCCTATGCGCTTGTGCGAGTGCATTCAAAGGGTGAATTCCTGGAACCAGGGTTGCTCAAAAGATCCCATCCCTTTCAGCCTCTGAGTCTGACTGAAGTAGATGACTCAAAGCCCAACCTTTGACTGTGACCTGGTCCCATCAGGGTCCAGACGGTTATTCATTGAGTGTTTTCCATGTGCCAGGCCCTGGGCAGGCAGCAGTGAATAACAACAGAAACGAAAACCTGTACCCTCATGGAACTGACATTGTAGTGGGGTGAGACAGACGATTAACTAGCTAGCAAAATAAATGGTAGGTCACAGGGTGAGCAAGTGCAGCAGAGAACCCAGAAAACCAAGGCGACGGTAGGGGGTGGCGTGGGAGGTAGAGAGGGCATAGCTATTTACATAGGGGGATCAGGGAAGGCTTCACAGAGGAGGGGACATTTTCACAGAGCTTGAAGCCTGCTGTCATTTGCAAGGCTGGTGACCCTGGCAGAGGGAGCAGCAGGCACAAAGGCCCTCACAGAAGAGCTTATTTGGAATGTTCAAGAAAGAGCAGCACTTCTCTCTCTCTAATTAGGAAGTGGTACATGTCCTTCACTTAAAATGAAAAATTCAAGCCTTATAGGGGTGTCTAAAGTAAAACAATGACTTACCTTCTTCCCCCGTCTCCAGGGGTAACTAGTGTTAAGGTGTGTTGTAGCCTTGTAGACATTTTTCTGTGCATACGCAAGTATATACATGTACGAATGTGTATATGTACCTCTAAATATTTTTTCACCAAATAGCATCAGATTATACGTACACTACTCTGCCATTTGCTCTTTTTCACCCAACACCTCATGGCATCTCTCCCTGCCAGTGGTTGGGAGGCCACGGCCCCTCTCTTAGCAGCCGCGTGGTATTTTGGTGTATGTGGTACCTATCCAGCTGGCCTGCTCTCGCTGGTAGAAGGTTAGATTGCTAGGTTTTGCCTTTATAGCTCACATTGCCATGGACATCTTTGTACACGAATTTGTTAGCTCTCTTGTCTATTTCCCAGGATTAGAAATGCACTCTTAGGAAGCTTTTGATACGTTGTGTTATATTCCAGCCTGTTAATAATATCAGAGTAGTTAATACTTACTGAGCTCTTAGTATCTGCTAGATGTGAGCCTCAACATTTACATGAATTATTTTTCTCTCTCTCAAACAGCCCGGGTGGGTATGTACTATTATTATTTCCATTTTGTGGATAAAGAGACTGGGGCTCAATGAGGTGAAGTGACCTGCCCAAGATTCTCACTGTCAGAAAACAGCTGAGCCAAGGCCTGATTCCAGATCTCTTTGTTTGCAAAGTCTGCATCCTTGACTATTTGTGCTGTTACTGTTGGCAATTCCTTGGCTTTTTGTAATCTGGCCTGGTGATCTGAGTGTAATAGGATTTGTATCATGAATCTTGACAGGATCTTTGGAGATTATATGCAAAGGACTGAATGTCTATTGGTGAAATTCCAGGTACTATGGCTGGTGTGTGGGGGGGGGGGGGGGGGGGGCTGGCAGTCATGTCTAAGGCTGGCCTGCTTCTTCTTTTTTTTAATATAATTTATTGTAAAATTGGCTAATGTACAGAGTGTAAAGTGTGCTTTTGGTTTTTGGGGTAGATTCCCATGGTTTATCACTTACATACAACACCCAGTACTCATCCAACAAGTGCCCTTCTCCTCAATACCCATTGCCCATTTTCTCCTCTCCCCTAACCCCCTTCAACCCTCAGTTTGTTCTCTGTATTTAAGAGGCTCTTATGGTTTGCCTCCCTCCCTCTCTGTTTGTAACTATTTTTTCCCCTTCCCTTCCCCCATGGTCTTCTGTTAAGTTTCTCAAGATCCACATATGAGTGAAAACACATGATATTTGTCTTTCTCTGGCTGACTTACTTCACTTAGCATAATACCTTCCAGTTGCATCCATGTTGCTGCAAATGGCATGATTTCATTCTTTCTCATTGTCAAGTAGTGTTCCATTGTACGTATAAACCACATCTTCTTTATCCATTCGTCAGTTGATGGACATTTAGGCTCTTTCCATAATTTGGCTATGGTTGAAAGTACTGCTATATAAACATTGGGGTACAAGTGTCCTTATGCATCAGCACTCCTGTATCCCTTGGGTAAATTCCTAGTAGTGCTATTCCTGGGTCGTAGGGTAGTTCTATTTTTAAGTTTTTGAGGAATCTCCACACTGTTTTCCAGAGCGGCTGCACCAGTTTGCATTCTCACCAACAGTGCAAGAGGCTTCCCATTTCTCCATGTCCTCTCCAGCATCTATTGTTTCCTGATGCTGACTCTCCTTCCTGGCTTCCAAATACTCTGTCTTCCACCCCCATTGTTTCCTAAGCAGCAAAGTCCTTTCCCTCTGGGTTACTGGGTGGTAGACCGTGGAACTTCTCAGGATGCTGTCCTGGAGAGGGTCCAGAGCTCCTAGGTCACCCTCAGTCCCAGCCTTTCCTCATCCTCTTTCCTTAGGATGAGAGAAAGGGTGGACTGGGGCAAGGACTCCTGGGGGAGTCTTACCTGTCAGGTCTCCTTTGCCACTGTTACTGTCTGGCCATGTCCGAAGACTGTGGGGTATGGCAGATAAGGGCACGTGGAAGGAGACAGGAAATAGATCCAGGCACAGCCGTGTCTCTTACCATCTGTGGATGAACCCCAGTCCTTGGCCCTTTCCTTAGTGGTAAAGGACCAGATAGGTGGGGAGTGGCAAATCCCTCTGAAAGACATGGGTAGCTTCAGCTTCTTCTGAAGGGGTCTCCAGGCAGACCTTTAGTCCCCCTGCACTTGAGAACTGTCTGAGACCACTGGGTGGAGTGAGACTGGAATGTCCAACCTCAGTCCAGAAGCTCTTTCCAAAGTGGGCAGGATACTATCTTTGAGGCTTCAGGGGCCAGGTGCAGAGTGCAAAAGGCATAGTGTTGGTTACCTGCCTTCCGACCACACGGATCCCGCTCCATCCTGTCCAGGGTGGGGTATCCTACTGTGCCCCTCTTCACTGTGCCCACTCCTGATCACTGGCCGCACAGCCCCGACTGTGTGCTCTCGCAGGCCCACGGCCCTCTCTGAGCCTGCAAAGGTCCCTCCCCATCATGCACCTTCAGCCTGCCCATTCAAGCTGTCCCAGGGCTGGTGCAGAAAGGATTGGGAAGGAAGCTTCAGTTTTCCCCAGTTCAGAAATGGGGGATCTTTGTGGCACATCATTTTGGTGAATCCTGTGTAGCTATGAGGAGTCATATTTTAAGAGAATACTTGATCTAGAGTATGACAAAATTTACTTTAACAGTGATAATGACAATGATAAAAAAATTAAGTGTGCATCTTTGAGATTTTTAAAAAATGTTTGTTTATTTATTTATTGTATTTATTTATTTAGAGAGAGTGTGCACAAGCAGGGAAGGGGCAGAGAGAGAGGGAAACACAGAATCTGAAATAGGCCCCAGGCTCTGAGCTGTCAGAAGCTGTCAGCAGAGAGCCTGACACAGAGCTCAAACAAACTGTGAGGTTGTGACCTGAGCCGAAGTCGGACACTTAACTGAGCCACCCAAGCACTCCAAGATTTATTTTTATATGCCTGTATCTCGATCTATTGATAGATCTATCCTGCTATAGATACACACACACACACACACACACACACACACACACACACACACACAGAGGTATGGTGCAAGCGGAGGATGGGCAGAGAAAGAGGGAGACATAATCCCAAGCAGACTCCACATTGTCAGCGTAGAGCCGGATCTGGGGCTCGAACACACAAACCGCGAGATCATGACCTGAGCTGAAATCAAGAGTTGAACGCTTAACCGACTGAGCCAAACAGCGCCCCCTGGTTTTGTTTTTCTTAAACAAGACTGGGAGCATTTGAGACTGTAGTTCAGCTGTTGGATTTTTTTTTTTTTTAATCTAACAATGTAGAGCGGACAACCTTTGCTGTCAATACATATAAATCCATCTACTTCATTCTTGTTAATGGCTTCATAGAGAAGGCCAATCTATGCTTTTTTGAGCCTAAAACTTACACAATTTGGTTGGCACATTTGTGGAAAATAACACAAAATTATGAATAAAAAATGAGATACAAAAGTGAAAATTTACTTAAAATGAGAAAAGAAATGACAAATTTCTTTTTCTTTTTTTCTTTTTTTGAGAGGCTGCACTTTGAATACTTTTTATTTCCTTCTTCACCCTATGTCCTCCCTCCTCCAGTCTGGAAATACAGCAGCAGGGAGCTGTGATAAGATTTTTAAAATTTACTCTCAAGTTCATGAAACTCCAAAATATTTACATCATTTAGTCATTTATAGATTTGTGTATGTAAAGTCTTTCAGAGGAGATACTTTTTAAAAAATTATTCCTAGAACTATTGTTATTATTATTATTATTATTTCTTGATATAGAGATCAATGTGGTTACATTTTATTTAGAAATTTTTCTTTCTTTCTTTCTTTGAATCTAAGTTAGTTAAGATATATTATAATAATGATTTCAAGAATAGAATTTAGCAATTCATGGGGCACCTGGGTTGCTCAGTTGATTAAGAGTCCAACTTCGGCTCAGGTCATGATCTCACGGCTTGTGAGTTCGAGCCGCACATGGGGCTCTGTGCTGACAGCTCAGAGCCTGGAGCCTGCTTCGGATTTTGTGTCTCCCTCTGTTTCTGCCCCTCCCCCACTCGTGCTCTGTTTCTCTCTCTCTCAAAAATAAACATTAACAAAAAAACAAATACCTTAAAAAAATTTAGTGATTCGTCAACATCTGTTGTTGCCCGAGTTGTTACTGTTAGCCATTCTGACAGGTGTGAGGTGGTATCTCACTGGTTTTGATTTGTATTTCCCTGATGATGAGTGATGTGGAACATTTTTTTCATGTGTCTGTTAGCCATCTGGATGAGAAAGGACAATAAATTTTAAAACTTACAGCTGACAATTATAAGTCTCCACAAGTTGCTAATTCTTCCCAGGACCTTGGAAGGGCCTTGAACTTGACCTTGAACTTTGCCTTAAGCTTTATGAACTTCACTGGTAAATCTGCCCCTGGCTGTGGTATATTTCTTTGGATTCACTATAATTTATTTAATGAATGCCCAGTTGATTAGACATTTAAGTTGTTCCTAGTTTTTTGCTATTATAAACAAAGGTGTGATTGAAATCCTTATAGATTTATCTGTGCAGTTATGCTAGATTTTCCATAAGTATGGTTGATGGCTCATCGAGTGAGCACAGTTTACATTTCAATGGACGAAGCCATTTTGCTCTCTAAGAAGACTTCCCTCCAACAGTGTGTGAGTCTGCCTTTGTTCTTACACTAAGCCAGGAATGGATATTAGCCTTTTCTTAATTCCTGCCAGTCTGGCGGGTGGAAATTAAAAAAGTTCTTTTGATTATTCGTAATATTGAGCTTTCTATATGTTCGTTAGACATTTGTATTTCTTCCATGAATTAAACATCCATTTATATCCCTTGTCTATTCTTTTTTGCATTAATTTATTAGAGCTCCTTAGATGTGCTTTGGAAAGTGAATCCTTTGCTGTTGTGTATTGCAGATATTTTCACCTCATCTGTCTTTGTGATGTCACACTGAAGCTTTAGTCTTTATCTAGCCATCTTTGTTATTTTCCTTTGTGACAAGAGAGAAAGGCATTGTTTATCCCAAGATCACAGAAACATTTGTTATATTTTCTTCTAGACATTTATAATTATATATTTATTTAGTCATCTTCTTGTCCCATCTAAGTAGTTTTGTGTATGCTGTGATATATGAATCTAAAACTGTTTTTCTAAATTGATAGCCAGTTGTTCAAATGCCATTTATTGTATAGTTTATCTTTTCTCCACTGGCTTGAAATTCTATCATTCTTATATAATATTAGAGTCTTCTATAATCTATTTCTGGGATCTCTCTAATTCCATTGGTATTTTCGTCTATTCTTGCATGTATGTTTAATAATTAAAAAATATAATGAAAGTCTTTACAGACGGTGCATTAGGGGCGCCTGGGTGGCTCAGTCAGTGAAGTGTCCAACTTAGGCTCAGGTCATGATCGCACCGTCCGTGAGTTCAAGCCCCACGTCGGGCTCTGTGCTGACAGCTCAGAGGCTGGAGCCTGCTTCGGATTCTGTGTTTCCCTCTCTCTGCCTCTTCCCCACTCATGCTCTCTCTCTCTCTCTCTCTCAAAAAAATAAAATAAAAACATTAAAAAAAGAGACATTGCATTAAAATCTTCATGGTGATTATTTCTAGATATTGGCATTTTGTGGGTGATTTAAGTTTCTTCTCGTTTGTGCTGTCCACGTTTTGTACTGCGTGCAAGTACACTTGCATAAAATGGGGGAAATGCTTGTCCTTTGTCTTTGGTTTAGGGACTCCTGGTTCTGTGACCCTGGCATTTGGGCCAACAGGAAGTAGGTTAAGCATTTTGTTTTGGACATTGTTTTGGACATTGTTTTGTGACAATCAGGATATTTCAGAATTTTTGCTGTCGGTGACATGTTTTGGGGACACATAAGCCACCACACTGTAATTTCTGATATAGCAGGAATGGATATTCCTGATATAGCAGGAATTCTGATATAGCCTCCAATTTCCCCCGTCTGGTCTGATTCACTCTACTGCCTGTGCTCTCTGCCTCACGTAGGATGGGGGCCAGGAGAGCAGCTCTCTTCTCATGCCAGCCATGCATGATAGCTGTCCGTCCCCATCACCCCTGCCTGGGCCACAGAGTGACATGTAAGGTGAAAGTGAGCAGAGGGGGGAATTAACAAAAGGCATGATCACAACAAGACTTGAGTGAGAATTTGGTTAAGATGCTTTCTTGGCAGTTGGCTGGAAAATATGGCATCTTACCATAGACGTATATGAAGGAGAACGACTGTGTTCTTCAAATCGCTTTGAGTGGAGTTACAGGTCTTAGAAACTCTTCTTTGAGTCTTGGGGTGCATCAGATTTGTATGTCTTTATTCAACAAATCTTCATTGATCATGTAGCATGTGTCAGACACGACTGTAGTTGCTAAAGATAAAAAAGTGAACAAAAAAGACACGAATTCCTCCCCTCAAGGAGCTCACAGTGCAGCCAATATTCGTTACCAGCTACGTAGGAAGAGTGGAGGATCATCACCATCCTCACTGGGCATCTAGGAAATTGGGGGAGCAGGGGCGGGGTGACTTGCCTGAGCCCCTCAGCACCGTGTAGCAGTGGCCAGGGTGAGTCCCGGCTCACAGCACTGCTGAGCTGGCCCGCCTCTCTCGCACAGATCATCTTCCTGCAGACCAGGCCTCGCCTGCCACACACAGCCACCCTGCTGAGCAGCTGCGTGGATGGCCACATCTATGCCTGGTCCATCCATGGAGGCGGAGGTCTGCTCGGGAAGTTCCCTGTGGACTTCGAAGACAAGGGGGATGTGGTTGTGGGAGCCATGGCCACTGATGAAAAAGACTTGATCCTCGTCACAGGGGATTGTAAAGGATACATCAAGGTGAGGAGGAACTGGCTTGAGATTGAGGGGGCGGCGTCAGCCAAGCTCCGGCCACCTCTTCACTAAATGTGGCGCTAGCCTAGTCTCTGCTCCCTCTGGGTACTGGTTTCATTTGTGAAACAGTGGGCAGTAAAAGTCCTCTTCTGCTCTGGTGTGCCCAGGAAATGAGTGAGGATGTGGTTCCAAAAGGGCCTCCAAGAAGCCTCTCCCGGTGGGTCCCCTATTCCATCGTTCTCTTCCTACAACTCCCTCACCCCCCAGCTGTGCATCTCTCTATGAACAGGGGTCTCAGCAGCCAACTTCGTAATTTATGGTGAGCCATGGGGCAAGAATGTCTTGTCCTTGGGCCAGTCACACCCTCTCTGCCTGCTGGCTAATAGGTCTGGCCTACAAGTTCCCTTGGACCCCTTCTGACCTGAGTGTCTGGGTATCTCAGAGGTGTAAGTGAGAACTGCCCCACTCACACCTCAGAGTGAAGACAAGTAGTTTGGGAGGGGCCCACAGCATGAGTTGGTGTTGGTGTCAAGGGATGCTGGGCCACTAACCCACATTTTGTGCCTAGATCTGGGACATCAAAGATTATTGCACATTCAGTGACAAGTGTCCACTTCAACCCAATGGAACAAGCAAGTTCCAGTTCTTAATTCCTGAACGGGTCCAGATCAACCTTCCACACTACATCCCCTTGAAGGAGAAGGAGGTAGGAAGACTCTGGGGGACTCTGAACCCCACTAATGATCTGGGGCCATGGCTCTCTTCCTGAGATTCTGAGTCTTTCGTGTTTCTTGTTCAATGTTGTCTGGTTGATGTGGAAACATTTTTGTTAGCCAGAAGTCACCAAGAACCAGTCAAACACAAGTATACACACCTGCATACACATGCATACACACACACACACACACACACACACACACCACTTCTATGGGCTTTAATCTTTGTGATGAAGGCCCTGGACTCATGAATTCGTTTTAAGATAATGAAAATGTTTATGTATTTTCTTGAGTAGGTAATATATTTACATAGTCAAAAATCACTTGATATTTCCCTAATGAATAATGAAGCTGAGAACCTTTTCCTTAGTTATCAAGAAAATGCAAATTAAAACCACAATGTGATACCACGATATACCTACCAGGATGACTAAAACTAAAAAGACAGGCAATACCAAATGTTGGCAAGGATGTAGATCAACTGGAATTTCCATTGCTGGCAGGAATGTAGATTGGTGTAATCACTTTGGGGAACTGTTTGGTAGTTCCCACTAGAACTGAATATGTGTCTACACTATGATCCAGCAATTCCACTGCTAGGTTTATATCCAAGAGAAGCCTGTGCTCTAAAAGATAATGAATAAGAACATTGATATAATTACCATTTGCAGTAACTCTGCATTTGAAACAACCCAAATGCCCATCAGTGTAGAGTGAAATATAAATTGTGCTATACACACCATATAGAATAATACCCAGCATTAGAAATGAATGGTTTGTAACTATTGATTACAAAATGGGTAATTATTTGAACAAAGTAGGTTAAAGAAGTCAGACATGAAAGAGTATATATTGTAAGTTTTATAGTTCGATCTATATAAAGTACGAAAACAGACAAAACAAACACACCCTATTAGAAGTGATTATCTTTGTGTGGGCATGGATTGGTCGGAAGGAGCCATGAGGGAGACTTCTGGTGGATGGACAATGTTCTGTTTCATAATCTGGGTCTGGTCATACAGCTGTGTTCAGTTTGTGAAAGTTTATTCGTTACATTTATGATATGTACACTTTTCTATATGTATGTTATACACTAGTGAAGATTTTAAAAACTCAGGGTGGCAAAAGGCCTGTAGTAAGGACTCTTAGTCCTACACCTATTCCCTGCTGCCCAAAACCAAGAAAAACTTCTTGTTCCACTTCTGCTGATTTTTGGTTATTCTTCCAGTGTTTATTTATGCAAACAGAAATGTGTAAAGTTCTCTCCTTGTTTTTACATGAAGGTAGCGTGTCATTTACACTGGTGCTCACCTTGTTTTTCTTATTCCATAATATATCTTGGAGATCTTTGCATATGAGTACATTATTCTTTATAGCTGTGTAGTAAACCATAGGACATGTTATTGATATAATTTCCTTTGAAGGGAAATTGAGGTTGTTTTCAATCTTTTGTTCTTAACAAAGGTGAAGAGTGAATGTTGTTTCATATGTGTGAAAAATATGCCTGAAGGATAAATTCCTGGAAGTGGGATTTCTAGATTAAAGGGTTGTATGCATTTGCAGTTCTGATAGCCATCTTGCAGTCTTAGGTGCTTTTTGAATCTCTGCACAAAGATATTATGTCTAGTCTGGTTTTAGTAAGAATAAAATGTCACTGCATTCAAATCTGTTGGGAGTAAGTCACCCATGGGTTCACTGTATGAGGAATCTGTAATGTTAATATAATCGTTATATTAACAACAATGCGTGTCATTTATTTACTGCTTAATGTGTTTCAAGAATTGTGATAAGTGCTTTTATGTGTTCTCTCACTGATTCTCCATAATTGCTCTGGGAGAGAGATGCTACTTTTCAGATGAGGAAGATAAAACTGAAGAGCTGGAGGGACCTAAGTTCACACAACTGCCAGTGTTGGACCTGGGCATAAACTCAAGTCTGACTCCAGAATCTGTGCTCCCGACCATCTGCACTTAGTGTTATAATGATATATTTTAAACAAATTGGGATTATACTGTATGTAACTAGAATTTTCTATATTATCAAACATTCTTGAAAATCAGACTTTCTAATGATGAAGTAATATTTCACTGTATAGAGGTACAATCATTTATTTAACTTATTGTCAGACATTAGAACAGTTTTTAATTTTTCATTATCAAAAAAAATGATAGAAAATGGATAAATTCTTAGATATGAACTACCAGAATGGGCTCAAAATGAAATAGAAAATTTAAAGAAATAGAAAACTTGAATATCACAAGAGATCGAACTAGTAATAAAGCTTTCCACAAAGAAAAGCCCAGGTACAGATGACTTTACTGGTGAACTCTACCAAATAATTAAAGAAGAATTAATGTCAATTCTTCAAGAATTCTTGCCAAAGAGTTTTCTATGAGGCCATGTTACCTTGATAACCTAACCAGACAAGGACATCACAAGAAAATAAAACTATAGGCCAATATCTCTTATGAATACAGATGCAAATGCCATCAATAAAACACTAGCAAATTGAATCCAGCAACATATGAAAAGGATTACACATCATGACCAAGTGAGGCTTATCCCAGGAATGCAAGGTTGGTTTAATATCCAAAATCAATTAATGTAATACACCATATTAAGTGAATAAAGAACAAAAGACACATAATCATCTCAATAAATACAGAAACAGCATTTGACAACATGCAACACCCTTTCCTGATAAAAGCGCTCAATTAACAAGGAGTAGAAGGGAACTTCCTCAACTACTAATGTTTTACTGGAAGGGCAAGTAGGCAAGAAAATGAAATAAAAGGCATCCAGCTTATAATAGCATCAAAAAGAATAAAATATTTAGGAATGAATTTACAAAAGTAGTACAAAACTTGTGCTATTAAAACTACAAAACACTGTTGAAAGAAATCGAAGACAACCTAAATAAATGGAAAGATATCCCATGTTCATGGATTGGAAGATTTAATCTTGTTAATATAACAATATTTTCCAAATTAATTCAGTGTAATCTATCAATCCCCACTCCTTATTTTGCAGAAATTGACAAGCTGATCCTAAAATTCATATGGAAATGCAAATGTCCTAGAACAGTCCAAAAATCTTGAAAAAAGACAGAGTTGGAAAACTCACATTTCCCAATTTCAAAACTTACTGCAAAGCTACAGTGAAAATAGTGTGGTGCTAGCATTAGCATAGACATATAGGTCAATAAAATAGAATTAAGAGTGGAAAAATAAACTGTCAAATTTCTGATCAATTTATTTTTGACAGAGGTACCAAAACAATCAAATGGAGGAAAGAATAATTGTTTAAATGTTTTTAAATCTATTTTTGAGAGAGAGAGAGAGAGAGAGAGAGAGAGAGAGAGAGAGAGAGAGAACGCAAGTAGGGGAGGAGCAAAGAGAGAGGGAGACAGGAGACAAAATCGCAGACAGGCTCCATGCTGTCAGTGCAGGGCCTGATGTGGGGCTCAAATTCACGAACAGTGAGATCATGACCTGAGCTACAATCAAGAGTTGGATGCTTAACCGACTGAGCCACCCAGGGGCCCCAGAAAGAATAATCTTTTTAAACAAATGGTGCTGGGAAAACCGGATATCCACAGCAAAGAATGAACACACAACATAAAGGAAAACATACTTTACTTCATAAATTAACTTTCAGTGGTCATGGACCTAAATGGAAGAGTTAAAATTATAAGACTCTTAGAAGAAAGCATAGGGAGATATCTGCATGACTTTGGGTTAGGCAATATATTTTTTAATTTTTTTAATGTTTATTTGAGAGAGAGAGGGAGAGAGAGCAGAGGAGGGGCAGAGAGAGAGGGAGACACAGAATTCGAAGTGGGCTGCAGCTTCTGAGCTGTCAGCACAGAGCCCAATGTGGGGCTGGAAGAGCCATGAGATCATGACCTGAGGCTAAGTCAGAGGCTTAACTGACTGAGCCACCCAGGCGCAAGGGTTAGGCAATATTTCTTTTTTTTAAATTTTTTTTTAACTTTTATTTTATTTTTGAGACAGAGAGAGACAGCATGAACGGGGAGGGCCAGAGAGAGAGGGAGACACAGAATCTGAAATAGGCTCCAGGCTCTGAGCTGTCAGCACAGAGTCCGACGTGGGGCTCGAACTCATGGACCGCGAGATCATGACCTGAGCCGAAGTTGGACGCTTAACTGGCTGAGCCACCCAGGCGCCCCAATATTTCTTAAATATGACATCAAAAACACAAACAACAAAACAAACAAATAAATTGAATTTTGTCAAATTTAAAAACTTTTGGCCTACAAAAGACACCATATAAGAAAGTGAAAAGATGACATATAGAATGGGAGAAAATATTTGCAAATAATGTACATGATAAGAAACTAGTATCCAGAATATTCAAAGAAATCTTACTCATCAACAATAAAAAGACAAATTACCCAGTTAAAAATGGGCAAAGAATCTAAATAGACATTTCTTCAAGAAGATACACAAATCAGCAATAAGTATATGAAAAGATGCCAAACATCATTAGCCATTAGGGGAATGTATATCAAAACCATAATGAGATCCCCGTTCACACTCATTAGGATAGCTGTAGATAATAAATGTTGGCTAAGTTGTGGGCAAATTGAAACTCTCATACATTGCTGGTAAGAACGTAAGGTGGTACAGCCACTTTGGAAAACGATTTAAGTTTCTCAGAAAGTTCAACATAGGGTTACCATATGACCCAAGAATTCCATCTCTAAATATACACCCAAGGGAAATGAAGAGGTGTCCACACAGAACCCTATATACGAGTGTTTATAGCAACATTATTTACAATAGCCTAGAAGTGAAAACAACCCAAATGTCCACAACTGTTGAACAGATACATAAAGGAATGATGTGCTGATCCACGCTATAACATGATGTATCTTGAAAACATTATGCTAAGTGAAAGAAGCCAGTCATAAAAGACCACATATTGCATGATTCCATTTATACCAACTGTGGAGTGATGGAATGGTCTAAAATTGAACGTGATGGTGGTTGCAAACTCTGTGAACATACTAAAAATGACTGAAGCGAGCACTTCAAATGGGTGAATTGTGAATTATATCTCAATAAAACTGTGTTTAAAAGGTAGAAAAATGGTAGAACAATTTTTCCTTTTCACAAATCTTTTTTTATTTGTAGTTGTTCATGCATCTGGTAATTTATCTCATGGAAATAATATGGGGAGAAAGCATAAATCTTTCCAAGGCTTTTAATGTGTACCGCCAAACTACACTCCAGAAAGTTTATAGAGTTTTGCACATTATTAGCCTATTCTGCTTTATCCTTGCCAACATAAAGTATTTATTATTAGCGGTATTCATCCGAGTGAGCGTTCCCTGGGTCTATCAGAGTGCCTCGCTTAGAGAAGGCATTCAATAAATAAATGTTCGAAGTGAAACAAACCTTTAGCTGATTTTTAGATACAAATGGTTTCCTTTGATTTTAATGAAGCTATTTTTGCTTATTAGTGATGTTGACATCTTTCCTTATTTTATTGGCCATGTATAGTTTTGGGAATTGTCTGTTCACATCCTTTGTCCGTTTTTCTTGTCCTAGCCTCACCACTATGTGGCTCTGGGCTCAGTTCTCTCCTCTACGAAATGGTGAGACTCATACACATCCTGTAAGGTTGTTATGACATTCAAATGGAATAATCTGTATAGACACATCTGGTAAACAATATAGCAATATGCGAATGCTTTTTTATGATTTTACCAAAGGGACCAGTGAGGGCCAGAGAAGTACCAGGATTTACCTGAAGTCACCAGAAAGCTAATGTGGGAACATGTCTAGAACTAGGACCCTGGGACGTGGGCCAAGGGACTGTGTCCCAGGATCCTTCCAGAGGGCTCTGCTGCCTCCAGTGTCATGTGCCCTCTGGTGAACCTGTGTCTTGGGATAAGTAGTTCTCCTGTGTTGTCCCCTGTAGGTTGTGGCTGGCCAGACCATTTCCTTGGTTCCTCCCAAGCTTCTGAATACCTGGAAGGACCATTTGGACAGTGTGGCAGACATCCTGTATGTAGATGCCTTCCAGCTGGTTATCAGTGCTGGCCAGGACTGTAATGTCAAGGCTCGGAAACTCTCCGGTGACACCGTTGGTATGGGTCCTACTGAAGCTCAGCCGTGCCACATGGCCCATTGTGGTCCTGTCCCTGTTAGAGCATAAACTGGCATAAACCTTATATCCTATGGGGTGGAGTTTCAAGCCATAGCAGCTGCCTTTGCTCAAATAGTATCACAGGATATGTGCCTTTCCAATTGTCCATTCAGCAGTGTGTCCATTCATCCATCAGCTGTCCATCTAACCCCCCACCCATCCACCCAACATTATTTGCCTGTGTATATTTTTGCAAATCACGTATCTGAGAAGGCACATTCCTTTCTCTTTTTAAAAATAAACTTGGGGTGCCTGGGTGGCTCAGTTGGTTAAGTGTCTGGCTCTTAATTTTGGCTCAGGTCCTGATCTCACACTTTGTGAGTTCGAGCCCATGTCGGGCTCTGTGCTGACAGCAGAGTCTGCTTGAGATTCTCTCTCTCTACCTCTCCTGCACACTCATGTGCACTCTCTCCCTCTCTCTCAAATAATAAAAAAATAAACTTAATTGTTGAGTTATAACCTATATAAGGTAAAGCACACAAACCAAAAGGGTTCAGCTTGATGAATTTTCAGAAAGTATACATATATCCTTATAGCCATCACAGAAAAAGCACCGTATGCTTTCTTACACTTGATACTTGCATGGTCTATGTCTCAGCTCTTCTGCCCTGCCCCCAGCCTTCACTGGACTGCCACTATATACCCTGTGAAGGCCTGAGGGAAAGAGTTGGTGGGTAGCTACAGACTTGCCCTGTGGCTTGAACATCCTGGATTATAGTATGTCATGCCATGTGAGGCTGTTCAAAGTTCACTAAGCACTTATCTGGGCTTATCCTCCTCTCATTACTCTGTCAGGGCTGAAAGCAGCCTTGGTCTCTTGTCTCTTATCAAAGATTTATTCCTTTCCTCACATTTTCAGCTCTTATATGGGTAAAAACTCTTTGATTATTTTTATTTTATTCCTGTCCTTGGATGGAATTCCTCATTTTATAGTTTATATCCTTGAACATATTGCCAATGCTATTTTAAAGTCTTTGATAACTCTAATATCTGGTTCACTTCTGGGTCTGTTTCTATTGCCTATCATTTCTGTTGGTTCCAGACATGATAGACTAACAAGGACTGGATTTACATTCTCGCTTTAAACAACTAAAAACATGAACAAAGTATATGTGACAGTTTCCAGACATTAGACAGCAGGCAGCAAAGAATAGTAATCCCTGAGGTATTATAATTTATACATAATATACTAGTATGTATTGTATATATTTGTAATATTATAAATTACATCTGTATTATATGAAATATAGATATAATATTATAATATATAATATAAGTAAATCTATAATATTATGAATATACTTCATGTGTTACAAAAGGTAGAAGAAAACATCAAAATGTTGAGAGAACTCGAATATATATATATATATATATGTGTGTATATATATATATATATATATATATATACATAAATATATATAAAGACCCAAATTGAAATTAGAAATTAAAAATAACAGTGTCTGAGATAACAATACACTGGATGGGATTAATAGCAAATTAGACACTACAGAAGAAGGGATTAGTGACTATGAAGACATAGTAATAGAAATATAGAAAAAAAAGACTGAGTAAGCTGGTGTTTTATGTGTATAACATGATGATTTGGTATATGCATACACTGTGAAATGATCACCACAATCAGGATAATTAATACATCTATCACCTCACATAGTATTTGTGCAAGGTAAGAGTTCTTAATATCTACTCTCTTAGCAAATTTAAAGTATACAATATAGTATTGTTAACTATAGTTGCCATGTTATACATTAGATCCCCAGAATTTATTCATCTGACCACTGGAAGTTCATTACATTTGCCAACATGACTTTTCAACCTATCTCTGTCCTTATATTTATATGTGCCTCTTTTAAACAGCATTGTATTTAGTTTTATTTTTTTCATCCTGACAATATTTGCCTTCTAATTGTATATTTAGTCCGTTCAAATATTAATGGAATTATTTATATGGTTTCAGTCTATCATCTTGATACTGTTTTTCTATTCTTTGTTCCTTTAGTCTTCCTTTTCTTTCTTCTTTTGCATTAATCAAGTATTTAAAAACAATTATCGGGGCACCTGGGTGGCTCAGTCAGTTGAGCATCTGACTTCAGCTCAGGTCATGATCTCGTGGGTCATGAGTTTGAGCCCTGTGTTGGGCTCTGTGCTGACAGCTCAGAGCCTGGAGCCTGCTTGGGATTCCATG
This sequence comes from Panthera uncia, assembly GCF_023721935.1. NCBI lineage: Eukaryota > Metazoa > Chordata > Mammalia > Carnivora > Felidae > Panthera > Panthera uncia. The sequence continues at coordinate 25,336,771 of NW_026057578.1, read as the reverse complement.
TGTATCTCTCTCTTTCCCTCCCCTGCTTGTGCTTTCCTCTCTCAAAGATAAATAAATAAACTTAAAAAATCAATTATCTTGTTTTATTCCTTTATTAACTTTTTAGTTGTATGTTTTTATATTATTCTTCAGTGTTCTTTAGAGATTATTTAGAGGTTATAATATACACTCTTGACCTGATACCACTTCTTGTGCAAGAATCTTACTTTCTTCTCCCCACTGTTTATGCTATCTCTAGCATATATTTTATTTCAAATATGTTATGTCTTCCCACAAGGCACTGTTATTAATGTTACTGTAAGCAGCCTATTTCTTTTTATATTTACCCATATTTACCATTTCTGATGCTCTTTATTCCTTCTTGAAATACTGGGGTTCTGTCTGCTATCATTTTCCTTAAGTCTGAAGAAGTTCCTTTATTATTTCTTATAGAATCCATCTGTACTGATCCTTTAAGCTTTCTGTATCTGAAAACATATTTAGTTTGTCTTAAAATGTTAAGACTCTTTTACTGGGCATAGAAATCTCAGCTGGAAGTTAATTTTCTTTCAATATTGAAAAAGAGACTTTTCTATCGTCTTTGGCTTCCATATTTTCTCTCAAAAAGTCAACTGTAGGGGTTCCTGGGTGGCTCAGTCGGTTAAGTGTTTGACTTTGGCTCAGGTCATGATCTTGCAGTCCATGGGTTCAAGCCCTGCACCAGGCTCTGTGCTGAACTCTTGCTCAGAGCCTGGAGCCTGCTTCAGATTCTGTGTCTCCTTCTCTCTCTGCCCCTCCTCCGCTTGTGCTCTGTCTCACCCTGTCTCTCAAAAATAAATAAATGTAAAAAAGAATTTTTTTAAGTCAACTGTAAGTTACTTTGAAAGTAATTTTTCTTTTCTCTCTGACTGCTTTTGGTTTTCAACAGTTTGACTATGATGTTCCTAGTGTGCTTTTATTTGTATTCATCCCGCTTGGAGTTCACTGATCTTTTTAAATCTGGGGGTTGGTATTTTTCACCAGTTTTGAAAAGTTGTCAAATATTATCTCTTCAATACTGCTTTTGCCCATTCACTCTCTCCTCCCATTATGGAGTTCCAATTTACATATATGTTAGAACATTTGACTCTGTCCCATATGGCTATTATGCTCTGTTCTGTTCTTTCTGTTTTTTTGTTTGTTTCTTTTTTGTTTTTGTTTGTTTTTTATCTCTGCCTTCTAGTTTGGATATTTTCTGATGACCTGCCTTCCAATTCGTTAGTCCTGTCTCCTTCTGTATGCAGCCTGGTATTAAATCCATTCAGTTAATTCTTAATTTCATATTTTTTTAGTTCTCGAATACCGATTTGGTTCTTTCCTGTAGAATACAATTCACTGTTGAAATTCTCCTTCTTTCCCTTAATTTTGTTCATATTTTCCTTCATTTTATGTAACTATTTGCAATAAAGTTTTATCTGCTAACTCCTGTGTCAGAATTATCTGTGGGTCTATTTCTAATGCCTATTTCTTCTCTTTATTATTGGTTGTACTTTTCTGTCTTTTTATATGTTAAATGCATAAAAAACCTACCTCTCCAAAACCCCCCAAAATGAAACAACCCCTCCTCAAACCAAAGCCAAGACTTTTCTAGACTTTGTATAAAAGAACCACAGAGACAGAAGTTGATGGATTTTCCTCCAGCACATGTGCTCGTTGCTCTGTACAAGGCTGCTCATCTCATTGCTGTCAGGAACTGAGCTGGATTGGGTCTGGGTTGCAGCTTTAGGAAGACTTGGTTTTCTTCCATCTTCCATTGTGCAATCATCTCAAGGGTGAAGTCTGTTGTGTTTGTCAAAGGTTTTTTCCTCCAGTGGGACTTTGTCTCCCAACAACCTCATTCTATCTGTCTAACCCAAATTCCAGGCCCTCAGCTCCCCTAGTGCTCAGCAAATGTCCTATGGAAAACACGTCTATGCATTTGGGACTTCACTAGACTTGATCCCATCCTGCCAGCCAGAATGTCTGGCAGAAGCTCCGATGGTTTCTTTTGCTTCCAGGAGCTTCCTTCTGCCTAAGCAGAGCCTGATTCTCACTCAGCCTGTGCCCAGACTCCCAGAGAAGGAATCAGATCTCAATTTCAGTTCTTCTTGGAAGGACTCTTCCCTTTCTATAATTTTATTTTTTTATTTATTAAAAATTTTTAAATATTTATTTATTTTGAGAGAGAGAGAGAGCAAGCAGGGAAGGGGCAGAGAGAGAGGGGGGACAGAGGATCTGAAGTGGATTCTGTGCTGACATCAGAGAGCCCAATGCAGGGCTTGAACTCATGAAATGTGAGATCATGACCAGAGCTGAAGTCAAACCCTTAACCAACTGAGCCACTCAGGCACCATCCCCCTTTCTGTAATTTTAGTTAATCTATTTTTTTTTTGAGAGAGAGAGAGAGTGAGAGAGAGAGAGAGAGAGAGAGAGAGAGAGAGAGAATGTGCACGAGTGGGGGAGGAGCAGAAGAAGAGGGAGAGATGGGATCCCAAGCAGGCTCTGCACCCAGTGCGGAGCCTGACACGGGGCTCAATCTCAAGACTGTGAGATCATGACCTGAGCTGAAATCAAGGTCGGATGTTCATCTGACTGAGCCACCCTGGCACCCCTAGTTCATCTACTCTGTTTTTGCTTCTACAGCTCCCCAAGAGTTTTTAAAATATGACTTTTTATATTTTTTAATTTTTAGAAATTCTGCAGCAGGGCAGTTGCCTACTACTCACCATGCCCTGCCCCAAAGTAGGACTCATGTTTCTCTCTTCTTACTACCTGCTTTCTCCTCCAGCCTTTCTCCTCTCTAGTGCCACCCCAATCTCATGTCTGGTGGGTGCCTGATCACTTTATGTCATTGCTACTTTACACATGAGCTGCTTAAGCCCAATTGAAGATCACTCAGTCATTGCCATCGAGGTCTTTCCATCTCAGCCTACATGTGGGGCAGGATGCTTTGGCCTGAACTCCAAGTGTATTGTAGGACTAAGGCTAGTTCCTTCAGATATTTGTTAAGTAGCCGGCATAATGCCTGGTATGTGGTAAGCATCATGAAGTGTGGGCCAAGGGTAAGGGGTTGCTAGCTGAGTCTTGAGGGTGGAGGGTGAGGGGTAGCAGGTTCAGAGAAAGGGAGGTAGGCCACTTCTTGTGACTGAGTTGGTTCTGGTTAAATCACAGGGACGTTCGGCCTGAGTGTCTGGAAAAGGCTGCGGGATATTCAGATGGTTGGTGATCCTGAACTGAGAAGAAACTCAAAGGAGGAGGATGACACTGTAGTTGCTGCCCAGAAGGCCTTCCATTCAGAGCTGCAGTGAGTTATCACAGCCCAGCTGGTATTTGCTGGCCCAAGGAGGGGGAGGCTGGGAGCCTCCCCAGGTCCCAGGCAGCCTCATCTGGGTTGGGTAGCACTGGGCATATTTGGTAAAGGCCAAAGGTTTGGGACTTGCAGGCAACTTGGCTCTACAGGTGGCAGCTATGGCCTAAGAGCCCAGGTCCACTGAAAGTTTGAGTGGTACAAATCAGCAGAAAGTATAGAAAGGCAAGCCGTTAGATGGGCCTCTGCCCCAGAGCCCGGTTCAGATTTGCCAGGGCTGGTTTCCCTGCTGGGGCCATTTCTATGTGGCTAGAGGTCCCTGGTAGGACAGTGCCCAGAGCTCTGGTCCTGAACACACACTTGTGTTATTTCCCTGATCCACAGGAAAGTCAGGCTGCTTGTTGCTTCTTTCCTCTACAGGTTCTTTCTCCACCCATGTTCCACTCTTATTCCTGACCAAGTCTCAGATAATTTGGGGTCATCCCAAAAAAATATTTACCAAGGTCCTGCTGACTTCCAGACTCTGTGTTAGGTTCTAGAGGTCCAGATACAAGTCCTGCCTCAGAGAACTCAGAGTCCACTTGGGGAGATTGGCACACAAACTCATGGTTGTTGTTTTATCTGATAAGTGATGAGACTATTAAGAATAGGAATGGCTCAGAGGACAATCACCTCATTGGGTGGATCAAGTAAAAGAGAAGCTTCATAAGAGAAGAGATTCTGGAATTGGGTTTTGATATGTCAGTAGGAGTTTTCCAGGCACCCATACAGTCCTTGTGGCTCCTAGTCTCTTGTCAAGGCATACCTCTTTACAGTCCTATGTGGGGTTATCAAACAAGGTAGAGGTAGGGTTTCCTTGGAAGGGAGAGGATGTTTAAATATTCCACATTTGGGGGGACCAGGTAAGATCAAGATGGGGTATTAGACCTCCATGGGAAGAGCTCAGGTGCTAGGAAAGGTCTCAGGACTTGTTGGGGGGTCCGTTTAATCTAGTCTTTGCTGATGTTAATTGGACACCTGTTTAGTGTTGGTCCTGGGCAGTATGACCTCAGGAGAGGGATAAGGAGGTAGAAGAGGATCGGGCCCAGGCGGGAGAAACCCGTTGTGCTCCCCGGGAAGGCTGCTTGTGGTGTGAGGGCATCTTATGAAGGAAAGCGCCTTCCATCAGGGAGGAGCGGGCTCTGGCTGAGGCCCTGGTGTACCAGCGGCAGGAGGAGGTGGCACTCGTGGCTCTCCTGAATGGGAAGCCAGACACGGAGGCTGAAGCTTGGGCCAACCTGCAGAAGATAACCCAGACGTCCCCGTGGGCTGGAGAGCGCTCCCAGGAAGACGTTGAGAGCAGCTGGTGCAAGTGGGAGTCCAAGGGCAAGCAGGTGAGGCTGGGTGGGGGACCCGGGGGCATAGAGGGGCCCTCAGCTGTCAGCCCTGAGGCCTCACTCTTGCCCGTGACTCCTGCAGGAGAGCAAAGTTGTGGGAGCCGCGTACAAGCCTAAGGACCGGTCACGGAGTCCTGGACTCTGGTCCACCAATGTGCAGTATAGCTGGATGAAGTACCAGGTGAAGCAGGGTGGGGCTTGCTCCCTGAGATGCTGGAGGCTGGGGATCCCAGTTCCATTAGCAGCCTCCCTTGAGCCCACAGGGCCCTCTCGTGGGGGCAAGGGAAGCACCAGCCCTTTAACAGAATTCTGGGATGAAGCTGGTTGGGTTGATTTGTTTGCCAAGGCCCTGGCCAAGGCCATGGACACAGGTTTTGTCTTTGAGGACACACCTCATCGGGCCTATGGGAGGAGGTTCTCTGTGGACCTGGGACTTTGATAGCCTTCAAAGAATTTCCCAAAGTCTGTGGCTGTGCGTTTGGTTGGTTGTTAGTCTCCGTACTGTGGGCTGCTCTAGAGCAGACACAGGGTCTCCCGGTGCCATGTGAGAGACAGAGGGAACGGAAGTGGGGGGCTCTGCTTGGGGAAAGAAAGAGAGAGCCGGGGACTTTGCAAGACAGCTTTGAGCCCCATCTAAGCAAGCCTCTTGCTTGGGCAGACTCCAGCCTCTTTCAGAGGCATCTGCCATAGGGGCATTTATGAGAACTTCCTCCCTCTGTGATGGGCACCGAGTGGTGTGAGAGAACCCCTCTGTCCCGGGCTGGGAGAGGTCAGTGCGAAGGGAGGCCACATCCCTGCCTTCTGGAGATGGGCCTCAAAGCGCAGCTTGGTGAGTGCTGACAGGAGAGGTGGGAGCTTGTCTGGGGGACTCCTCCCACCTGAGCCTCAATCAGGCCCAGCTTGAGGCCTCATTCTAAGATGGGGACGGTCCAGTGCTGACCTCAAAGCGTTGTTGCCAACCCCAGGAGAAGGGCTGGCTGCCGGGCCTGGAGCACAGTGGGCTTGCAGTTCCGGAAGGCTGTGGACATCAGTGACAACCACGGTACTCTGGAGACTTGGCCCATCCTCCGCGTGAGCCTGCTCTTGGTCCTGGGTGAACCCCTCAAACTCCCCTGCTCTGTTCCCCACAGATTTCACCTCAGATCTACCAAAGCCTGCACTTCAACAACCTGTCGCCCACCCACATGTCTGACCTCGTGTTGCACAACGTCCTGGGGCAGCAGGGCCAGCGCACCCACCCGGTGACCCACAACCGCCAGAAGGACCCGGATGCTGACAGGGAGACCATGCCCAACACCACGACCAGCTCGCCCACTGCCTCCCTCTCTCCCAGTGACTCCCTCTCCTGGACAGCCTCAGGCTTCAGGTTCCTGGAGTCTGGCCTGTCCACCTCCCCATACCTCCAGTCCTCCCCCTCGGTCTTGTCCCAGGCATCCAGGTACATCGTGCAGAGGTCGGCCACACCCATGCCTGTTGCCTCGTCCGTCAAGCAGCTCTCAAGACCCCTGAATACCACCCTTCTGTCCTCCATGAAAAGTTCCCGCATCGGGTTCTGAGGTGGCCCACCGTGTCTCCAGTCGTCCAGCACAGTGACCAGGCCCATGGGGGTCCTGTCTGTCCCTGGCTCACCCCTGCCAGACCCAGAGGATACAGACCTCCTTCTATTGACCTCCTTCTTCACTAGAGTCCTGGAGAAGAAAATAAATATTTGCAGATATCAGAGGCCTCCAGGCCGGGAGGTCAGGCTGTGTGTCCCTTTACCCCCTTAAGCGCCAGGCTGTCTTGGAGATTGGCCGCGTTCCCCTGATGAGGCCCCGGCTGGATGCAGGGAGAATCCCCTCCCCCGAGACATCTGGCCCAGCTGTCCAGCAGGTGAAGCATAGGGACAGGGCCCCAGAGGCTCCTTGGTGTTGTGGTCAGTGGGTCATGCCACTAGGGTGAGCGGTTTGCATCTGAAAGTTGGTTCAGCCTCATGGCTGGAGTGAGGCCCCGCAGCCATCCGGAGGTGGTTTGTCTCCTGCCCTGCCTTGTGCCTGTTCTCCCCCACCACCAGGTACTCCACCCCAGGGAACTCTGTGTTTACAAACTGTCCTGCCCCTCAAGGATGGTGGAGGGGCATCCTGGCCTGGCTCTGTGACTGTCCCTTTGGACCCAAGTTTTTCTGAACCAAAGCCCCTTGATCCTTCTGCTGTGTGCTGCTCTGGGCAGCGTCTTGGGTGGAGAACTCAGGGCGGTGGTAAAAGCCGTGGCAGGGTCAACGCCTCTGCCCAGAGGTGGAGGGAAGGACATGGGGGGAGGAGGGTACTGAGGGGTAGGGATGGGATGTGGCAATTACCAGGCCTCGGGGAATTTTCTTAAAGGCCTGTGCACATCCCTTACCTGGAGGGAGGTTCGGGGTCCCCTGTGGGACCTCAGATCCTGACTTAGGGGCCATCTGGCTGGACACTAGTGGTCAGGACAGGTCAACCTCAGGGGAAGACTTCCGCGAGACTCTGGGGCTCGGTGAATCCTCCTCTCAGTAGGACCCAGCCCCTTACAACATTTTACTGCCTTTGCCCACGTGTTTCATTGTAGGCACTTAAGAAAATAATAGTCTGAGTCTCCACTCCTACCCTAGCTGCTGCTGCCCGTGGGGATTTATGTCTGGCCACAGGGGCTTGCTGGCCGTCCCTCCAACCGGCAGGCACCCACGATACAGAACCCCAGGCCCAGAAGGCACGGCGGGGCTGAGTTCTACCTACAGTGATGTGAGTGATGCTTTGTCTCTCCTGCTGTTCCCACCCAGCCTCTCCTGGCCCAAACCCCAGGTGGGATATGGGACAGATAATTCTGGAGCATCAGGGTCAGATGGAGCTTAGAGCCCAGATGCTGGGAGCCCAGAACTGGAGGCCAGTGTCACACTGGAGTTGGTGAGTGAGGAAGCTGGGTTGGTGGCCCAGTGTCCTGTCTCCTGGTCATCTGTGCTTCCCTGAGCGCCCCTCTTCACCTCCCCAGGCCCAGGTGTCTACACAGCCACACCAGTCTCCTCTCTGCCTGTTCTCTGCCTTCTGCATCAATGGCCTTAAAAAACTACTTATATTTAGCTCTCCTCTGATTCTAAAAGTAGCAGAGGCTGAGTATAGAAAAATCAAGAAAATACCGAAAAGCGTAAGAGCCAATAAAAACCATCTGGATTCTATTTCCCAGAGATCAGTTTGGCGCATTTTCCTCTAGATGTTTTTCTGTCTTTACGCACACGTGTGCCCTCACAGCCTCGATTCCCGTTCACTCCCTCCTCATATGCTCACACCCACACGGCCCGTAACCTTGGCATCCCGGCTTTGAATGCAGCCTTTCTCACAGGATGAGCAAATGACATCGCTGTGTTGCTGTAATTCCTCGCGACCCTCGCCAGTGATGGCTGCATTCAGCCCTGCTCTGGGTCGCTTTCTTCAGGATCTAGGGCTACCGCCACACTGCTCTTGAAAGAGGCAGGAAGGCACGTGCCTCCTGTGCGCCCCCTCACGATGTACCGCTAACAGTCCGACAAAGGAACAGACATTTGTCTCCAGTGGAACAGAAACGTTTTCCCGGCCCGGCTGGCCTGAGGGGTCATGACCTCAATGGCAGACTGAGGGTGGGTGTCCTTCCACCAGCAGATGGGGCACGAGAGAGCACTGAGGGGCTTGGAGACAGCCTTGCCCTCAGAAAAGCCATCCTTGACCTTGTTTTCTGGCATCGCTTCCCTGTTTCACACTTGTTCAACACTTATTGAGCACCTGCGGTGTGCCAGGCACTGCCCTGGACACCGGGGACACCAGAATGAGGAACGCTCAGCCTCGGCCTACTGGGGACACAGACCACGCCTGTGTAGCGTGGATGCACCTTCTCATTAGTGTATCCAATAGATTCTCTTACTGAGCGCAAGGATTGGGCATCCAGGGGGAGGCAGGCGGAGCTCGTGGGACAGTGTGCAGATGCAGTGGGGACCAGGAGAAGCAATCTGAAGTGGCTTCCTGGGGGAGGGGGCCTTTAGCCCAGAGCCAGCCAGGACCTTTGTGTTTGCTGTCTGCTCTGGCTGAGAAGGGCTTCTGGCCCATCAAATGGCCTCTCCTTTATGCCCTCCTCAAATATCGCTTCAGGGCCTGGTACCCCTGGACTTTTTACCCACCCACCCCCCCCTCCCTGCTTTATTCTCACCACAGTACCCCCGCCCCCAGGGCAGGGCCGTGTCTATCTTGTTCCCACAGCTGGCCCCGTACTTGGTGCACAGCAGGCCTTGGATAACTGTTTGTCTACTATTAGCTCAAAGTCTATCTCAAAGTCTACCTACCAGGAGGTCCCCTGAGATTGCTCTCACCCTGGTTTTCTCTCCTCTGGGCCCGGGTGTCCCCTATTTGCTAGCCCTGGATGGACTGTGGAGCATCCCTCCCCAGTGACAGACCCTGTCTGTGAGCCCCAAGGGGCTGCTGGGAAGGAGCAGAGGACCGGGGCCTTGAGGTCCTGCCCGGTTCTGGTATCTGGGCTTCTTTCTGGATTCGATGCTGAGTGGATCCTGACTGAGGTCGGGGAGGGGAGGCAGGTCTTGGACTGGCTGGTGGTCAGTCAAGGGAAACTGCCGGGGCGAAGGCCTGGGAGTGGGGCAACGAGGAGAGTCTGGGAGCCAGGCTGGGGGTCTCGTTGTTCTGAAGGCCCGACCGAGGCCGGGTGTTCAGGGTGCCAAGTTCACCACGGACATGGCGCCCGCTGTGTCCTGGGCCGGGGAACGAAGTGCAGATGTGGAACGGCGTGTCGCCCACGTCCTGGACACGCACCACATCCATCACGTGTCCAGCACATGAGAGGCAGCCGGGGGCCCAGGGAGGGTGCATCTTTGCCCGGGGTCACCGGGCCCTTTCCTGTTGAGCGGTGCTGTCTGGGCTTTGTGACCTGTTTCCAGACCAGTGCCAGTGGGGGCGGTAGAGAGGGGGCCTTCCAGCAGAGAGAACAGCCAGGGAAGAAGCCCCAGGTGGGAACGAATTGGCATTTTTGGAGGCCAGTGTGGCTCAATAGAGTGAACGGAAGGAGGGAGGGGCTGTGGGGAGAGACCCTAAGGGGCCAGTGACACGGGGCTTTTTTCTCTTGGGAATCCTGAAGGCATTTTAATAAAAGGTGCAACACAGTCTCACTGGTGTTTTGAAAAGCCCCCTCTGGCTGCCTAGTGGTGAGGGACTGTGGGGGCAGGAGTGGTTCTGGGAGACCGGGGTGAGGGCAGGCAGGCACCATGAGTGGCCTGGACGAGAGGGTGGCAGACTCTCATGGCCAGGAGCTGACTGTGGGAGCTTCTGAGTTGTGCAGGAGAGGAGCTCTGAGCTGCTCTGGGCTGCTTTTCCTTCAAAACCCTTTTCTCCCCCCTTTCGACTTCAAGAGCTTTTAAAAACTATCGTATTTCCTCAATTCTCAGACATAATTTTAAAATTGTATTAAAAACAAGGTTTTTAAGGTTTCAGAAGTTGGGATGTGTCTCATAATTCAATGATTTTTTCCCCCCTTGGAAAGCTGGTATGACTTTGATAGGAACAAGGCGGTGAGGGCACGCCTGCTGGGGAGGGAGCGCCCCCTGGTGGAGCGAGATGCGGTTACAGCCCCCGGCCGGTTCAGAGGCGCGGAGGAAGGGATTCATTCTTTCTCTGGGAGAGGAGTCGGGCTAGTGGCGGGGAGTGAGGGAGGTGGGGAACCTGTAGTTCTCCTTGGAGGCTGTTGAAGGGATGCGACTGGGCGGGGAGGGGGGGCGAAGTAACTTTCCAATTTGCCAGATGTTTTACACACAGTTTCTCGCAAGGTTCCTATGTCGTAGATCATCTATCCCCATTATACAGATGAGAAAACGGAGGCTCACACAGGATGAGTTGCCCAGGGCCACCTAACCAGGAAACGTCACAGCTAGGTTTCCAACCAGGGATTTTAGGTGTTTCTGCCACTTCTGGGCCAAGATGCTCAGGATTTGGGGGTGCTGCCTTTGGGTGGGGCATCCCTTGGACACTGGAGACAGAAAAGTGGTGGAAAGATTCCTTATGACAGGAGACCTCCACCTCCTGTGGCAGGCAACGTCAAAGGTCAGGAAAGGGAGTGTCCAACCCATCTGGCCCATCCAGCCTCAATGTTCTCCTTGCCCACTCCATCACAGAAGCCAGCAAAACTGGACAGAAACGTCATCTTCTCCCAACATTCTCTCAGTCGTTACTTCTTCACACACAGAATTAAGTCCCCTGGGACCTCTTGATTTTATTTGTTTCAGGGTGATGGGTGGGCATGAATAGGTGGCATGTGTTGTAGCCCCTCCCTCCCCCCTCTTGCCCTTGGAAGACAACCTCCTCCCAGCCCCACTCTTGCCCTTGGAAGAAACACCACTGGATCATGCACTTTCTTGCAGAGCCCGCATATGACTTCAAACTCCTTTCCTAGGCAGCCCCTTCCAATCGATCCCAGCTGGCACTTGAGATTCAACTCAGTTATCCCAGCTGCCCAATCCCCCTGCAAGAGGTTAGTTTTACTCTGAAGTCAGTTCATGGGTGTCTCTGTTTAGACAGACAGGAAGCCAGAAAATAAAGCACATTACCACTATGGGCAATTAGAATTCAGTCCCTGCTGAAGTAGGATAGAATGTGCCTCTGTAGTGGGAATTTGATGAGATTATCGCAGTGCCTGGCATGGAAGAGTAACAATTTTTTATTGAGTAGTTATTTTGTACCAGGCGTGATCACATTTAACCATTATGACAATAGGACTCATAGAAGTTGGGTAACTGACTAAGGTTACATAGCTAGGAAGTAGCCATACTCCTAACCAGCCCTCTATGCTGCATCTGTGGTAATAATGACACATTTATCAAGAACATACTATGTGCCAGGCACTGTTCAAAATACTTTACATGTTCTAAAGTCTTTACTTAAAATATTTTTTTTTTAGAGAAATGATAGCTTAAAAAAATTTTTTTTCCTATGTTTATTCCTTTTTGAAAGACAGAGAGCACAGGCAGGGGTGGGGCGGAGAGAGGGGGGCGGGGACATAGAATCCGAAGCAGGCTCCAGGCTCTGAGCTGTCAGCACAGGGCCCAACACGGGGCTCGAACTCACAAACCGCGAGATCATGACCCGAGCCGAAGTCGGATGCTCAACCAACTGAGCCACCCAGGCGCCCCTAAAATATTTTTTTTAATGTTTATTTTTGAGAGAGAGAGAGAGAGAGAGAGAATGTGAGCAGGGGAGGGGCAGAAAGAAAGGGAGACACAGAATCTGAAGCAGGCTCCAGGCTCTGAGCTGTCAGCACAGAGCCTGACGTGTGGCTCAAACCCATGAACTGCGAGATCATGACCTGAGCTGAAGTCGGACACTTAACTGATTGAGCCACCCAGGCGCCCTAAAGACTTTACTTTTAATCTTCACAATTTAAACAAGTGGATACTGATATTATCCAAATCTGCTACATAAGGAAACTGAGGCATGGAGAGGCACAGAGAAATGTGCCTGGTTAGTGGTGAGGTTGGGGTTCGAACCTGGGAAAAAGCCTGGCCGCAGAGCCTGCTTTGTGTTTTGTTTTGTTTTGTTTTGTTTTGTTTTCCTTTTCTGTTCTTTTTAAATAGGCTGTGTTTTTGATCAGCACATTATCTTGATTCTTTGAAGGTACTTACTGCCCCATAATTGTTTTATTGTGTTATTATTACTATCACTGTTATTACAGGTATAGGCTGGAGGCTTGGGGAGAGGGGCAAGTCGCCTGCAGGGCACCGACACGCTGAAAGAATCAGGTGTGTAGGCCGAAGATGGTTCCATGGTTCAGTGGGGAAGGGGTTAACAGCTCCTCTATGTGCCGGGAGGAGCCACGTCCTTTTTGGAAAGAATTCCATCAAGATAGAATAAACAGAGACGTGGCACCTGCCGGAGCTGGACCCTTGAGGGCAGGAAACTGACATGGAAATTCACATGGGTGACACCACCATGAAATGGTACCTGCCAACGCCCCTCCGATGTTTGTTGAGAACACTGTACCTCTTTACACGGCCTAATGGCTGCGGTCTTGTCTGAGCCTCAGAACAGCCCTTGCCAGGCAAAATGATTGCTCCATTTTATGGATTAGGAAACTGAGGCCCAGAGAGGAGTTTGACTTGTCCAATGGCACTCTGGCTTCCTGCACTGATTTCTACCCCCAGACTGGAATGCTCACACATGCAACGTGGGGCACAGCTACTCTGCTTTTACAGGAGACGGGTACGTAGAGGCCTGGGTCCTTGCCTCTGGTGTAGCTCCTGGTATTGAAGCCCAGACAGGGTTTGACTGTTAGGCCCTCGCATGTCCAGTTTGCAGCTTCTTGAATCTTTATCCCAGCGATAGAATCACAGGAAGAAAAGGCTCAAGGAGGTCTGGCTTCATGTCCATTTTTGCCAGACATCCTGGGCGTCCTCAGGCGAGCCCTGGGCCTCTCTTAGCTTCAGTTTACCATGTGGGGCTTGAATTAGATTTGTGTTTCTCAAAGTGAGGACCTTGAACCATATATGGTACGTGAGATGATTTTAGGTGGATGTGGGGTTAAATAACAGTCGATGTACACTTAGAACAAATATTTTGATTTTAGTTTTCTCATTTAAAAGATTTGCATAGATTGGTATTTCTTTTTTTATTAAGTTTTTTATTTTGATTCCAGTATAGTTACCATGCAGTGTTACATTAGTTTCAGGTGTACAATATGGTAATTCAACAATTGTATCCATTACTCAGTGCTCATCATGGTTAAGTATAGTTTTAATCCCCTTCACCCCGTTTCCCCCATCCTCCACCCACCTCCCCTCTGGTGACCACCAGTTGGTTCCCTGTAGTTGAGAGTCTGTTTCTTGGGTTGTCTCTTTTTTCTATTGCTCATTTGTTTTGTTTCTTTTTCTTAATTTAATTTTTTTTTAAATTTCCATCCAAATTAGTTAGCATCTAGTGCCAATGATTTCAGGAGTCGATTCCCCAGTGCCCCTTACCCACTTAGCCCATCCCCCCTCCCACAACCCCTCCAGCAACCCTCTGTTCATTCTCCACATTTATGAGTCTCTTGTGCTTTGTCCCCCTCCCTGTTTTTATATTCTTTTTGCTTCCCTTCCCTTATGTTCATCTGTTTTGTCTCTTAAAGTCCTCATATGAGTGAAGTCATCTGATTTTTGTCTTTCTCTGACTAATTTCACTTAGCATAATACCCTCCAGTTCCATCCACGTCGTCGCAAATGGCAAGATTTCATTCTTTCTGATGGCCAAGTAATACTCCATTGTGTATATATATATACATACATATATATATGTATGTATATATATACGTGTATATATATGTGTGGTATATATATGTATATATATGCATGTATATATGAATATACATATATGAATATAAATATGAATATGAATATGAATATATATGTATATATATGTATTATGAAAACCTGAGACTCCATGTTTTCCAGAGTGGCTGCACCAGCTTGCATTCCCACATTTGTTTTGTTTCTTAAATTTCACATATGAGTGAGATCAAATGGTATTTGTATTTCTCTGACCAACTTATTTCACTTAGCATTGTACTCTCTAGCTCCATCCATGTTGTTGAAAATGCCAAGATTTCACTCTTTTCTCTGGCTGAATAATATTCCATTGTATACAGATACCATATCTTCTCTTTTTAAAAATAATTTGTCTTTTGTTGGCGAGGATGCAGAGAAAGAGGAACACTTTTACACTGCTGGTGGGAATGCAAACTGGGGCAGCCACTCTGGAAAACAGTATGGAGGTTCCTCAAAAAACTAAAAATAGAACTACCCTACGACCCAGCAATTGCATTACTAGGCATTTATCCACGGGATACAGGTGTGCTGTTTCGAAGGGACACATGCACCCCCATGTTTATAGCAGCACTATCCACAATAGCCAAAGTATGGAAAGAGCCCAAATGTCCATCAGTAGATGAATGGATAAAGAAGATATGGTATATATATATATATATATATATATATATATATATACACACACACACACACACACACACACACACACACACATACATACACAATGGAGTATTACTCGGCAATCAAGAAGAATGAAATCTTGCCATTTGCAATGACGTGGATGGAACTGGAGGGTATTATGCTAAGTGAAATGAGTCAGTCAGAGAAAGACAAAAATCATATGACTTCACTCATATGAGGACTTTACGAGACAAAACAGATGAACATAAGGGAAGGGAAACAAAAAGAATGTAAAAACAAGGAGGGGGACAAAACAGAAGAGACTCATAAATATGGAGAGCAAACAGAGGGTTACAGGAGGGGTTGTGGGAGGCGGGATGGGCTAAATGGGTAAGGGGCATTAAGGAATTTACTCTTGAAATTATTGTTTCACTATATGCTAACTAACTTGGATGTAAATGAAAAATAAATAAATAAATAAAATATATTTTTAAAAGTTTATTTATTTTTAATAATCTCTACACCCAAAATGGGGCTTCAACTCATGACCCTGAGATCAAGAGTCACATGCTCGGGGTACCTGGGTGGCTCAGTTGGTTGAGCAACTGACTGACTCTTGGTTTTGTCTCAGGTCATGATCTCATGGTTTTGTGAGTTCGAGCCCTGCGTAAGACTCTGCTCTGCCAGTGTGGAGCCTGATTGGGATTCTCTCTCTCCCCCTCACTCTCTGTCCTTCCCTCTGTCTCTCTCAAAGTAAATAAATAAACTTAAAAAAGAAGTCACATGTTCTTCTGACTGAGCTGGCCAGCGGCCTTGATACATCTTCTTTTTTTTTTTTTTTTTAAGTTTTTAACAAAATTATTTTTTCAATTTTTTTTTCAATTTTTTTTTAACATTTATTTATTTTCGAGACAGAGAGAGACAGAGCATGAACGGGGGAGGGTCAGAGAGAGGGAGACACAGAATCTGAAACAGGCTCCAGGCTCTGAGCTGTCAGCACAGAGCCCGACGCGGGGCTCGAACTCACAGACCGTGAGATCATGACCTGAGCCGAAGTCGGACGCTTAACCGACCAAGCCACCCAGGCGCCCCTACTTTTTCAATTTTTAAAAAATATTTGTTTATTTTTGAGAGAGAGTTAGAGCGCAAGGTGGGTAGGGCAGAGAGAGGGAAATATAGAATCCGAAGCAGGCTTCAGGCTCTGAGCTGTCCAAACAGAGCCTGACGCAGGGCTCAAACTCAGAAACTGTGAGATCATGACCTGGGATGAAGTTGGATGCCCAACTGACTGAGCCACCCAGGCACCCCTAAAATTTATTTATGTTGAGAGAAAAAGAGAAAGTGGGGAAGAGGAAGAGAGAGGGAGAGAGAGAATCCCAATCAGGCTCTGCACTGTCAGTGTGGATCCTGATGTGGGGCTCAAACCCACAAACTGCGAGATCATGACCTGAGCTGAAACCAAGAGCCAGATGCTTAACTGACTGAGCCGCCCAGGTGCCCCATATCATATCTTCTTTATCCATTTATCTATCGATGGACACTTTGGTTGCTTCCATAATTTGGCTGTTGTAATATGCTGCAACAAACACAGGGGTGCATGTATCCCTCTGAATTAGTGTGTTTTTAAATTTTATTTTGAGGTAAATACCCAGTAGTACAATTACTGGTCTTAGAATAGTTCTATTTTTAACTTTTTGAGGAACCTCCATACTGTTTTCCACAGTGACTGCACAAGGTTGCATTCCCGCCAACAGTGCACAAGGGTTGCTTTTTCTCCTCGCCAACGCTTGTCTCTTGTGTTATTTATTTTAGCCATTTTGACAAGTGTGAGGTGATACCTCATTGCAGTTTTGACCTCTTCCCCTGATGATGAGTGATGTTGAGCATCTTTTCATGTGTCTGTTGGCCATCTGTACATCTTCTTTGGAGAAATGTAAGTTCAAGTGTTCTGCCCATTTTTAAATTGGCTTATTTGGTTTTTTTGGGTGTTGGGTTGTATAAGTTCTTGATATATTTTGAATACTAGCCCTTTATCGGATATGTCGTTGGCAAATATCTTCTCCCATTTGTCTTTTAGTTTTGTTGACTGTTTCCTTTGCCATGCAGAAGTTTTTTATTTTGATGTAGTCCCAATAGGTTATTTTTGCTTTTGTTTCCCTTGCCTCAGGAGACATATCTAGAAAGATGTTGCTATGGCCGATGTCAGAGAAATTACTGCCTGTGCTCTCTTCTAGAATTTTTATGGTTTCAGGTCTTACGTTTAGGTCTTCAAACCATTTTGAGTTTATTTTTGCGTATGGTGAAAGAAAGTGGTCCAGTTTCATTCTTTTACATGTAGCTGTCCAGTTTTTCCAACACCATTTGTTAAAGAGACTCTTTTTCCCATTGCATATTCTTGCCTCAAAGATTAATTGACCATATAATTGCGGCTTTATTTCTGGGTTTTCTATTCTGTTGCATTGATCTATGTGTCTATTTTTATGCCAATACCATATTGTTTTTATTACCATAGCTTTGTAATATAACTTGAAGTCTGGGAATTGTCACACCTCTAGTTTTGTTGTTGTTGTTGTTGTTGTTGTTTTTCAATATTGTTTTGACTTTTCAGGGTCTTTTGTGGTTCCCTAAAATTTTTAGGATTATTTGTTCTAGTTCTGTGAAAGATGCTGTTGGTATTTTGATAGGGATTGCATTAAATCTGTAGCTTGCTTTGAGTAGTGTAGACATTTTACCAGTATTTGTTTTTCCAACCCATGAGCATGAAGTATCTTTCCATTTCTTTGTGTCGTCTTGAATTTCTTTCATCGGTGTTTTATAGTTTTCACCTGTTTGGTTAAGTTTATTCCTAGATATTTTATTGTTTTTGGGGCAATCATAAATGAGATTGTTTTCTTAATTTCACTTTCTGCTGCTTCATTATTAGTGTGTAGGAATACAACAGATTTCTGTACATTGATTTTGTATACTGCAACTTTACTGAATTCATTTATAAGTTCTAGTAGTTTTTTGGTGGAGTCTTTAGGATTTTCTATATATAGTATCATGTCATCTGCAAGTAGTGTGAGTTTTACTTCTTTTTCTTCCTTACCAATTTGGATGCCTTTAATTTCTTTTTCTTGTCCAATTGCTGTGGCTAGAACTTCCAGTACTATGTTGAATTAAAGTGGTGAGAGTGGACATCCTTGTCTCGTTTCTGATTTTAATTTTCTACCATTGAGTGTGATGTTAGCTGTGGGTTCTCATACAAGGCCTTTATTATGTTGAGGTATGTTCCCTTAAACTTACTTTGTTGAGGGGTTTTCATCATGAGTGGATGTTGTCAGAACTGATATTTCTTCCTTAAATGTCTGATAGATTTCACCAGTGGAAACATTTGGACTTGAAATTTAATTTCTTTGATAAATGACCATTCATATTTTCTATTTCTTCTTGAGTTCATTTTGGTTATTTATGTTGTTAAAGAAATTTGTCCATTTCATCTAAGTTGTTGAATTTATTGGCACAAAATTGTTCATGATATTCCCTCATTTTCCTTTTAATGTTTGTAGGATAGGTAGTGATGTCCCATTTAAATTTTTATATTGGTAATTTGTATCTTCTCTTTTCCCCCCTTGATTAGAAGAGCTAGAGGCATCAGTTTTCAATTTTTCTTTAATCCTTCTCATGAAGCTGAAAAGGAAGTCTATGTGTGGTGCTGATAATACTTCAAAAATAGCTCTGATGTTCACTACTTGTCTTTTTTTTTTTTAACGTTTTTATTTATTTTTGAGACAGAGAGAGACAGAGCATGAACAGGGGAGGGGCAGAGAGAGAGGGAGACACAGAATCCGAAACAGGCTCCAAGCTGTCAGCACAGAGCCCGACGCGGGGCTCAAACTCACTAACTGTGAGATCATGACCTGAGCTGAAGTCGGACGCTTAACCGACCGAGCCACCCAGGCGCCCCACTATTTGTCTTTTTAAAGAGGTGGAGGGAAGCAGGAAGGGAAGGAGAGGGGGAGAAGGGGAGAGGGAGAGCAAGCAGTTCAGGGCCTTTAGCATCCAGCTACAGTTTAATTACGTTTTGGGGAAAGTTTATTCACTCTTCAGTTTGCTTTGTATCTCTGGAGAATAATTCTGATTTTCCATTCATACTAGGCAGCTACAGTTCCCTTTAAAAACAAATTTATTTAAGTAAAAAGGGAAATAGTTAATGTAAAAAAAACCTATTGAGTTAGCAAGAAGAGAGATAGCTCACAGACTTGCCCAAAGGAATGGCTGCAGTGGGGCCACTGAGTTAGCTGATCTCACTAGCCAGGGCTAGGAGTCCTTGCACTTGGGCACCCTATCTTCCTGTCTGGGAAAGGGCAGGACGTAGGTTTGCACCAGGAGGTCCTGGGCCCTGAAGACAGTGACACTGGCTTGTCCCCAACAGCACCCTGACTGTGACTCACTTAAGAAAGTTATCTTCTGATGTTCCCTGCCTTGGTAAGTGGCTCCTGGGGCTCTGCCTGAGAGGCTGGGAAGAGGTGAAAGGTTTGTGGGGGATGAAAGGTTTGTCTAGAGGGGAAGGCAGTGGTGGGAGAGGTAGTCTCAAGTGTGCGTGTGTGTTTGTGGGGGGAGGGTCCAGGAAGGGACATCATTAGGGGAGGAAAACCCACCTGTTACCCTTGACTGAGCATATTACATGGACTCCGCCTTCGTGGGTATTTTTATGCTAATTTTTAGATGAGGAAACTGAGGCTCTGAGGAGTTATGTAGTTTTGTCCGGCTCCCTAAGGCATTAGAGGTGCTGGGAGTGAGGGAGTGGGATGTGCCCTAAGGACCCTGGAGCCAGTGGTGTCTTGGGATTGAGCTGATGCTCTGCAGAATGCGGGCTGCAGAGCCGGACCAACTCGTGCTCAAATCTTAGCTTCTCTACTCCTTCCTGGAATGACCCGAGGCCAGTGACTAAACCTCCCAGAAGCTCAGTTTCCATATTTATACACTGAGGATAAATGTTTGGTGGCTGAACTCCCTGGAGGGAAGGAGAAGGGGACGTGGCCTGGCAACAGAGATTCTGGGTTCCCATAGAGCCTGAGGTCGGCAGTGGATGGCCCTCAGTGCCACCCGTGCCCTCCCCTGGGGCCCCTGGTGCTAGAGCAGAGAGTGTGGGAGGAGAGATGGGTGATTATGAAGATATGGCCCTTGGGAAGCCAGTGAGTGGCCAATGGCTCGCCGGTCCTACCGCTTAGACTCCAGGTGGTGAGGGCTGCACAGGGGCACCCTGTCTTCCTGCTCCTTCCCTCATCATCCCTGCCTCAGTGGCCCTTAGGAAAGGCTTTGCTGGACCCTTCCCCACTGAGGTGTGAGTGACTGAGAGCAGCACAGAGCAGGTTCAGGGAGCTGTACTTCTAGGCAGATCACAGGACATCCCACAGGAAACTGAGGCTGGGAGGGCCCTGGGGGGCGGGGCATCACTCAGCAGCCTCTCTTTGCCTTGCCCCACCCTCCTTTGCAGGACCCAGTCCTCCAAGTCAAGTGTATGGCTTCTGGGTGCAAACTCACGGTCACCGTGGACACATCAGCTTCCAGACCTACCTCCTGCCTGCCCTTTCATTGCCTGAGCCCCAGGAAGCTGGGACTTGGGAGAAGCCACATGTTCTTCCAAACCCGCTGAGACAGGGGATCCCTCCCTACCCACTGCAGGGTATAGACACCTTAGGAATGCAGGGTCCTGTCCTGATGCCACTCACAGGGTTTGGGGGGAGGTGAGCTTTGTGTCCCTCGGTGGCTTCAGAACACAGGCTTTGGTGCCTGACTGATCTGGGTCCAAATCCTGAGTTGCTGTGTGACACGGGCAGGTTACTGCCCTTCGGTGGCCTCATCTGTCAAGTGGAGGAAAGCAGAAGCACCGACTTCCTGTGGCGGGGAGATAAAGCAGGTGACAGGCGTGGCTTGTCGCAGGGGCGGCATCTCTTATGACTGCCAAGGCAGTGCCGGGCAGGCAGTGCAAGGCACCGCAGGGCAGCCGGTCCCGCCAGCACTTCTGCCTGGTGCCGGGGACCCTTCTGGCTCATGTCCTGGGTACCGAGATGGTGGCGTCACCATGAAGATTACCCAAGTGAGCCCCCTGGGCACGGGCACCCCCGACTCCTGGCCCACTTGCATGCAGGAGCTCGGGGCTGTCTTAGGGCCCTGGCCTGCGGTGCCTCAGTCCTCCTGGGTGACAAGTGACAGCACTCTGCCTCTCTAGAGGCCTTTCCTACCTCTCATCACCCGGAGGAGGCCGGAGGGCAGAAATCAGCATGTCCTTTGCAGGTGCAGCGACTGAGGTCCAGAGGGAGTTGTGGCTGGACCCCAGGCCTTCCACCTTCCAGACCTGTCTCCCTCCTGCCTGTTTGCAGTGAGCCCCACGTTCTCCAAGCAATGCTACTGGCAAGACCCTGGCCCTAGACTTGGTGAGGACCCTCAGGGAGTGTCCCCTTGAGACTTGGGGGAAACCAGGCCGTGCCAAACCTGCCCATCTTAATGGGCCTTGTGCTACCCCAGTGCTCTGTTGCAAGTGAATGCCTTTGTTTGTTCCCGGATTCCCAGAGTCTGAGCCTATGCTGTCCCCACTGCAGCTCAGTGGTGTCAGCACCCCTCCTGTGTGAGGTTCACCCAGCAGGCTTTGTTTCTGGAGCACCCACGTATAAAGGCTTTGTGCTAGCTCAAGGGAGACAGCAGGGATAAGACCAACTCGGGCCTCACACGCAGCAAACGAGGGAGAAGAGTAAAAATGATCAAATGATGTAGAAGCCGATAAAGCCGGGGGTAGGCAAGACAATGAGGAGGTGGGAGGTGACAGAGCGTGAACTTGGACACATGATCAGGGAAGGCCTCTCTGAGCAGCTGAGCAGCAACCTGCAGTACCCAGGAGCCCGCTGGGTGACGTTCAGGGGAAGAGAGTTTCGGGCGGGGCATAGCTGAGACCTCACAGTGCTGCGGGAGTGAGGCCAGTTTCAAGCAGCAGCAAGGCGGCTGATGCAGAGCGAGCAGGGGTGGGGGATGGGGGGTGGGGGGAAGCAGGTGGGGAGAGGAAGTCAGCCAGGCAGGCAGGGCGTTGCAGATAAAGAGGAGTCTGGAGGTCAATCCAAGTAAGAGGGGTTTGGTCAGATTGGAGCGGAGCCAGGGAGGTGGAGCCCTGTGGGGAGGGGAGGGGAGTGGGGAGGTATTCAGGAGGAGGAGGCCGGTTGTACCCCTTTGCAGGAGCGAAGTGTGGGGAAGGGAGGCGTCTCACTCAAATTTCTGGTGTTTGTCCTGACGCCCTGTGCACCATAAGGTCCCCTGAGCTCCTGGAGAGGTGGGTGGTCTTTCTCCCACTTTATAGAAGAGAGTGGAGGCTCAGAGAGGGGAAGTGACTTGCCAAGGCCACCCAGCACAGAAGCCAGAGTGGGATTTGCACCCAGGCCAAGCTGACCCCTACACCTGGCTCTGCCCCTAGCTGGCTAGGTGACCATGGGCCTAAATCCTATGGCTAAATGTCTTCCAGCTTCATCTGGAAAGTGAAGCAGCCCCTTCTGGTGATTCCAATAAGAAATGCCAATGTCCAAATGGGTGGCCCTCGACACACCATCCGGGGCTGAGGACCCCTCAGGGAGGAGGAAGAAGGAGCCACCTCTAAAACCAGGTCTGAGAATCCACAGAGTTCTGGGCTCCGGAGTAACCCCACCCCACACAGGCGTGCACACCTCCTGGGACAGGGGGCTCAGTCCCTGCACGGTTGGATTGTTAGAAAGTCCCTCCTTGGGTGGCATCCACTTCTACCTCCTGCTCCGGCCCAGCTCTGCCCAGGAGGGCCATGTGGGGTGGGGGTGTTCCCTCAGTTCCTCACAGGGGCAGCGGGAGAGAACCAACCGTGCCAGCTTGCGGGGGCCCCGGCGCCTCCTGCCTCCTCCTCCCTGTGGACCCGCAGCCACGGACCCCAATCCCTCCCAGCGCCTCCAGCAGCGACTCCAGAGCTAGACAGCCAGCCTTGAATTCCGGCTCCACGGCTTACAAGCTGTGTGACCACACGCGGGCCACTTTCTAGTCCATTCCTCCAACGGCACCTCCCTCACGTGGATGTGAAGATACGCAGCAGGCGCCCAGCTCCAGGCCCAGGAGGTCCAGCCCTCCATGAAGGGTGCTTGTCATTTGTCCTTGCCATCTCCACCCATCCTTGCAAAGCCCAGGGTCTCAGAGCCTCCTGGGATGCCACCTGGCTTATCTGTGCTGTTTGGAAAGGACCATCTGGGAACTTCTGTCCCACCCAAGAGGGGCCTTCTAGACGTCCAGACCCTCCCTCAGACACATGGCTGGCTGGTGGCATTGATGGTGAACAGGCTGGCAAGGAAAGAAAGGAGAGGTCACTGGGGAGCTTTGCTATTCTGAGCCCTGGGGACGGACCAGGCCTCCCCCTCCTCTCCTCTCCCACCTCAGACCCACTGCAAAAGCTGAGGGGCTCAGCGGACTCAGGGCTGCATGTTGGGGGGCAGAAGCTTGCTGACCCTGGGCAGGAGGCTGGCCTGAACCCTCCTGGAGCCCAGCCCCTGGAACTGCCCCCGAGAACGGAACAGACCAGGAGGTGGTTTGCCACCATTGTGGTAAAGGGGCAGCTTCTGTGTGTCCACAGACCAGGAGGATGTAGGGGTGCTGGGGGCCCCAGAGTCTAGGCCGGCCTTCCAGGCCTCCCAGAGCTTCCCATAAACCCTTGGGCCCCGTGAGTGAGAAGAGGGGTAGATGGAGCGCTTCCTTCTCGGACCCTTGCCTGTGACCATGATGCATGGTGACTAGCAATATTGACTCCTCCTTTTTGGGTTAAGTCATCCCCAGAGTCCTGACAGGGTGACAGTGACCGGAAAACTGTATGGGGGCTTGGAGCCGGATTTGACTTGAGGGTAATGTGCTACTTCCTTCACTTTGTATGTGAGGGGTTTACACCCACCACCGCGGTCAAGGAGGACCAGCATTTTGGGGGCCTCAGGCCATCTCTGGCTGGGATGAGGTGAGGACTAGCCTCTCCTGGGTCCATATGGGGAAACCGAGGCTAACAAGGTGACTTCATCCGGGTCACACAGTGAGGGAGCACAGGCAGGGGTGAGGGCAGGGCTTTGTGTCATCACTGGTCCAGGGGTTTCTGAGTCTTGGAGAAGCCGAGGCCCCTCCCATCTGCCCTACCTAGCCTGGCGTCCGGGTATTAGTGGGATTAGCTCAAATCCTGCGGCTTGAGCTAGGCTTATCGGAGGTGGAGGCGCCATTCTGGGGGCCTTAGTGGCGTGGTTTGGCACCCTATACCTCCGGTTCTGCCTTGGTCGCTGCAGAGAGCTGACTCTCACCCTGGCCGGCAGCCCACTCCTCTGCTCCAGTCCCTTGGGTGGGCCAAGTGGCGGGCAGGCAGCCAGCCTTGTGCATTGTGGACCTGGACTGAGGGTGGGGGGGAATGAAGCCTAGGGGTGGCCTTTGTTCTCCTGCAGGATGCTGCCACAGCAAGGAGCCCCTCCAGGGAAGGGACAGCCCCTGCCCCCTGCTGGGCTTAATGGGTTTCTGTTGTGGGTCTTGGATGAGACTGGGTCCCTCTCAGGGCCTGTCCCCTTATCTGTGCATTTAAGTGCACTGTGGACTGTACCAACCCAGAGCCCATTGACCTTGGAGGATGGGCTGTGCAGCAGGGGAAGGGGAGACACAGGTGAATAAAGGGAAGCCTGATCATCCAGGCAGGGGGGCCGGGCTGAAGCCATGGGTGCCCTCACAAAGAGCAAGGCTCCCCGTGGATCAAGCGCCTTAGGCACTGCCTTTCTGTGCCATCTGTGTCATTGCACGGGGGACCGGGGTGGGATGAGGCGACCAGGCAGCTCTCGGGGCCCAGCTGGGACAAAATGCAGGAATCCTGCCTCTACTCATGGTTCCATGGTCGGTACACCCGAAGGTGCTGGAATTTGAAATGACTGTGGGAAGGGTTGAAGGGAGAGTAAGGGCTCTGGGGCCTGAGGGCTGGGCTGGTGTCACAGCCCCGCCATAACTCATTGTGTGACCTGAGGCAGTGGCTCTGCCTCTCCTAGGCCCGGTTCCTCATCTGCAGGGGTGCTGTGGGGACAAGATGAGGTGATGGGTATGAGCACACTTGGGCATCACGGAATGTTTGTGGGGGTGACATGAACGTCCCTCCAGAACACTGGGGAGAATCTACCGGAATCCTCCAGAGGGTGGGGACCATGGAGGAGAGGAGTGCCACGTGAATGTCAAACAGCAGGAGTTTCCTCCACAGCTGCCCTAACCATAGAAAACCTCCCCAAGGGTAAAGATCCCATTGGCAATCTCCCTACCGCTGGTAAAACATCCAGGATTAAATCTGACCAAAAAAGCGCAGAATTCATACGAAGAAAGCAATGACACGTTGCTAAAGCTGCCGAAGGAAAATCTGAAGACACAGAGAGAAGATTCCATGTTCCAGGAAGTGAGGACCTGACGTGGGCAAGAGCTTTACTCTCCCAAAAAGAATGCCACTTGGCTGACAAGCTGATTGGAAAGTTTGCCTGGCAGAGAAAGAGTCTGAGAAACAGAAATAAAGAGCGGGGTGCTCATGAAAGCACACACACCAACGCGTGTTCCAAAGCTAGAGTAACTCAAAAGGTATGGTGTTGGTGCGGGTGAGGCGGGGGGTTCGGTGAAGAAGAGACCAGAAGTTGTGCATTGACTCTGTTTCCAAGCTATGGAAGAAAGATAGTCTATTCAATAATGATACCATACTGTGGCCTTTGGGTAGTAATTTAGCAAAAATTAAACTAGACCCCTACCTCACACCATGCACAAAAATAAATTCCAGATGCACTGAAGAGCTTTTATACATCTGAACCTTGTGTGTGTGCACCACAGAGCATATCCATCATCTATCTATCACATATCTATTCTTACATATGTAATATTTATAATAAGATTAGTAGAAGAAAGAGGAGGAGTATATTGTTAGAATCTTGGAACTGGGCAGGTCCTTCCTGACAATGCATACAACTAAGAATCTATAAAGGAAAACATGATTTAACTACATAAAATTTTCAAAAATCCCTGCTGAACAAAATACACTCTAAACAAAGTTAAAAGACAAATTACTGGAAGAAAACATGTAGAACATCAGAGTGAGGCTGGGAGGGGCATTTGGAGGAGGAAGTGGGGTGTCTATGGCTCTGCTTTTCATCAAATCTTGGTACGGTATAGCTTTTTAATAACAAGAATGGTTCTCATAAAATCTACAGAAATAATGCCAGGTTGGATACTTGTCTCTCCCTGGTCCGCTGATTGCTGGTAGCAGCCAGAGAGTGGCAGGATTATGAGGTGACCCCTGAAGCCCATCCCACCATGGAGACCATTGGATGGCAGGTCCTGGGGCCAGGTGTTAGTGAGGAGCCTGGCGGATGTCCAGAGGGACAGATTCTGGCACAGGGCATGTGCCAGTCCAGCATGCCCTCCCAGGAGACAAGCACATTTCCGATTCATCCATCCTTCTAATGCCCAGCTGGACATTTGCCAGCCTTTACACCTGCCTGCCCCTTCTCGTATGAATTCCCTCCCTTGCAGACTCCAGTCCCTGTGCCCTTTCCGGTTTGGTTAGCCTGTCCCCTTCTGGGGCCCTGCTTAGGGGCAGTGTCACCCCCTCTCTCCCCAGAGGACTGGGCCTCCTATCACCTGCATGGGGATGGAGGTTGACAATTACCTTGGTGATCATTTACCCAGCACCTACTGTGTGCCATGCTCCGTGTGAGAGCTCTGTGGACAGAGTCATGGTAGGTACAGTTTTTAGCATTTCTTTTTTAAAAAAAATTTTTTAATGCTTTATTTTTGAGAGAGAGACAGAGTGTGAGCAGGGAGGGGCCGAGAGAGGGAGTCACAAATCCGAAGCAGGCTCCAGGCTCTGAGCCATCAGTACAGAGCCCGACTCAGGGCTCGAACTCATGAACCACGAGCTGAAGTCGGATGCTTAACTGAGTCACCCAGGCGCCCCTGTGTTTAGCATTTCTGTAAGCTCTTGAGTAAATACTAAACAGGTGGGACTCAGCTAAGGCAAAGATATTGCATGCAAAATATGAGTGACGGCTTCAGGGAACAGCAACTTAAAAAAATTTACATCTGCGTTTCTAATAGTATACAGTAATGACAGAATGTGCTATCAGAATTTATAGGATTTTCTTATGTTTCTGAAGTATCTCAAATTTTCCATTAAAGGATTTAAGGTATTTCATAGATTTTTTTTTCAAATTTTTATTGTGGTAAAATACACGCAATATAAAATTTACCATCTTAACTTTTAAAATTTACAGTTCAGTGGTATTAACTATATTCATACTAAAGTGCATCCGTCTCCGCCAGCCATCTCCACAGCTCTTTCCATTTTGTACAACGGGAACTCTCTACCACTAGACAATTAACTCTCCATTCTCCCCTACCCCCAGCCCCTGGCAGCCATTCTACTTCCTGTCTCTGTGAATTTGGCTAAGGATCTCATGTAAGTGGAATCACACCATGTCTGTCTTTTTGTGACTGCCTTATTTCATCTGGCATAATGTCCTCAAGGTTCATCCATGTTGTAGCATGTTCCAGAATGTCCTTCCTCTTGAAAGCTGAATAATATTCCGTTGTATGTATATGTCAAATTTTATCTGTTCACCTGCTGTTGGATGCTGGGGTTGCTTCCATGTTTTAGCTGTTGCGAACAATGCTGTGACGAACGCGGGTGTTCAAATACCTCTTTGAGACTCTGCTTTCAATTCCTTTGGGTATAAACCTAGAAGCAAGATTGCTGGATCGTATGGTAATTCTATTTTTTTTAAGTTTATTTTATTTATTTATTTTGAGAAAGAGAAAGAGCATGCAAGGGAGGAGCAGAGAGACAGAGAGAGAGAGAGAGATGGGGAGAGAGAGAATCTCAAGCAGGCTCCGCACTGTCAGCACAGAGACTGACTCAGGGTGGGGCTCGAACTCACAAACCAAGAGATCATGACCTGAGCCAAGATAAAGGGTTGGACGCTTAACCGACTGAGCCACCCAGGCGCCCCTGATAATTCTGTTTTCCACAGAGACTGTATTCTTACATTCTCATCAACAGTGCACAAGTGTTCTGATTTCTCCACATCCTCATCAACAATAAGCATTGATTTTGTTTTGTTTTGTAGTATCCTAATGGGTGTGAGGTGGGATCTCACTGGAGTTTTGATGTGCATTTCACTAATGATTAGTGACATTGCATGTGCTTATTGGCCATTGCATATTTCTTGGGAGAAATGTCTATTCAAGTCCTTTGCCCATTTTTTATAAGTTCATTTATATATTTTGAGAGAGGGTGGGGGGAGAGAGAACACGAGTGGGAGAGGGGCAGAGAGAGAGAGAGAGGGAGGGAGAGAATCCCCAGCAGGCTCCTTGCTGTCAGCGCAGAGCCTGATGTGGGGCTCGAACTCATGAAATGAGAGATCATGACCTGAGCCAAGATAAAGGGTCAGACGCTTAACCAACTGAGCCACCCAGGCGCTCCCTTTGCCCATTTTTGAATTGATTTTTTTGTTGTGGTGGTGGTTGAGTTTTAGGAGTCTATATGTTCCGGATGTGAATCCCTTATATAATTTGAAATGTTTTCTACCATTCCGTGGGTTGTCTTTTTACTTTGTTTACATACTATCTTTGGAGGCACAACATGGAATAGATATGTGTATAACTGGAAAAACTGAGGTCCAGAGAGGGTGTGTGTCCTGTCTGATGCCACCCAGTAAATGGTCTGTGTGATGTTGAAACACTCTGTGCTGGGCAAGGGTGGGACCTCTCATCTCCCACCTCATCTAATACAACAGCCATAATCTTGTTCCTGTTGTACACCTGGAGAGTGAGGCCCCGAGAGGGCTGGGTCTTGCCCAAAGTCGCCCCTGGTCAGGGGCAGAGCGTGACTCGAAGCCAGGGAGATGACGTATGTACAAGGATGAGACTGGCTGGGTTTGAATCCTGGTGCTGCCCTTTGTGAGCTGTGACCTCTGGCAAGTTTTTGCTCAGTGCCTTCACTGTCCCCATCTGTGAAATGGGGCCTCATGGGGCTGTTGCGAGGGTGCCTGGACACCCAGGATGAGACTGAGAATCGCTAAGTGTGGCCTCAGACGTCACATGCTAGCCCACCCTCACTCTTTGGAGCCAAAAAGACATTCCGACTTGGGCTGGGCTGTGAAGAATAAACTTTAATCTCTCTCTGGGTAGGAGCTCTGAGCAGGCTGCTCTCTAGAACTGTCGAGGTGGGGTCACGGAGCCGTGCACGCGCACTCGGTACAGGCAGGTGAAGCGTGGGTTCCCCCAGTTGCTTGAGATCTTCACCTTGACGGCACCAAAAGCTCGGACAGGGTGGTTCTGGAAGAGTCACAGACATGGGGCCATTGGCCTCCACTCTGCCTGTCCAGAGAGGTGTTTGGGAGTGGAAGGGAACCCTCCTATTTCACAGGTGGAGAAACTGAGGCTCAGAGAGTGGAATGAACTGTCCCGAAGCCGCACAGGAAGTTGGTACTCAGGGGTTGGGATGGAAGGTACTGAGGTGAGAAAGACAGATATACCGTGATGGGGAAATGTCCCAGCCTCGGGGCCCTGGACAGATGGCTGTGGGACCCCGGGGCAAGTCACTGCCCCTCTTGGGGCTTCAGTTTCCCCGCTCTGTAAGATGGGCGGGGGGGGGGGGCGGTAATATCTTCCCATGAGACCAGGTCCTGGAGCTAGCTGGCCTGTAGGAGATGCTCGGTGAGCACGCCTCCTCCTTGAGAGGGGACAGAGCCCGGTGCAGAAGCTGGGGCTTGGCCTCTGAGATCTCTCTGGATGCTCTTAACCTTCCAGGGAATTATACAAGGGGAGACTGAGAGGCAGAGACAAAGGGAATGGCCCAAGATCATGCAGATTTGTGGTACCAGGATTTGGAGCAGTATCACTGATTCCCAAGTGTTGACATTCCACTGAGTCTCAGGGCCATTCTAGCAGCCACCCTGCTGTGTCCTGCTCCTGTCCCCGACTCCCTCCCCTTCAGGCCCCAGTTTGCCCTGCTGTGGTTAGATCAGGTGCTGACAACGGGGCCTCCCAGTATGGAGATGCTAAAGCGGTCCCCCTGTTCAAGAGTTCCTGTCCACGGGAGGAACTGCCACGGGAGGAACTGCCACAGGAGGAACTGCCACGGGAGTGCTCCTGGGCAAGTCAGGAAGACAATGCACTGCTAGAAGCTGGATGGGTCTCCTCCGGGTCCTACTTTTGGCCCTGGGCAGTGGCTCCATACTCTGAGCCTCGGTTTCCTCGTTTGTCACGTGAGTTAGTGACAAGTGTGCACTGCGAGGCTGTCGGTGGATGAAATGGGGCTCCCGGGGAAAGCCCTGCACATGGTGCACGTTTGCTGTGTGCTCAACGTAGGCAGCCTTTCTCAGGTACCTGGAGTGGGAACATCTGGATGATGTTTTCCGGCTGAAACTGAAACGCCCCCAGGAACACCTCCTCCTTGGGAGAGCCTTCCATGCCCTGTGGAACCAGAACCGAGGCAAAAGGGTCAGATGCGGGCAGGGCCTTCAGAGGGTGTTGCCCCTCTCCAGCTGAGACTTGCATACCTCCCAGGATAGGGAACTCCCTACCTCTTTGGGCACCACTGCATCGCAGCACAGAGGAATAGATAGGAAAGAGCACTGGATTGGGAATCAAAAGGCTGAGGGTCCTCTTCTAATTATGCCACTGAGTTGTAGGTTTTGGGTGTTTCCCTGACCCTTTTCTGGACCTCAGTTTCCTTATCAGTGTCTCTGAAGACTAAATTGGCTCTGAAAAGCTTGGGTTGAAATAAAGTGGCTGTTTATCTCCTATCCTTAAAGGCTGTGATCAACGCCGAACCTGGCCATTCTCAGCCTTAACTAAGCCTCATCCAGCCCCTCTAGCCTGCTTGGGTTGTGCAGACAGAGTGCCTAGAATCCCGCCAGACGAGGCTGTCTCCTTAGTTAGGCATTGCTCCCTGTGGGGGCGTGCTCACGTAAATGACAAAGTCCTTGGGAGCAGTGTCCAGGTTGCCCGACAGTGAGATGGTCTTGGGGATGTGCTGCAGCGTCAGGTTGGACAGGTAGACCTTCTGGGCCATTCGGATGGTCACCTGGCCTCGGTCACCCGAGAAGGCCCAGCAGTTGCCGGGTGTCACGTTGGGCTGGAAGGGGCAGGTGCGATGGGGGCCATGCTGGGTGGGTGGGTTAAGGTGAATTCCTCATCCCACCCTGGCTCCCCTAGACCTCCTTTGCCTCCTGGGTGAGCCGGATCCCTCCATCTACAAAGCTTGGCTCCAGCGCCACCAACTCCAGGAAGCTCCCCTGATTGCTGATGGTAAGAATGAACCTTCCCCTCAGCCCAGTGCAGGGCAGGCAGGGGCCTGCTTGGGGCTGCGAGGGTTCCTTGACCCTCAAGTCCTGAAGGGCCCCCTTCCAGTGCCAAAGCAGACTGTCCCTGCCCGGCGCCCACCCCTGCTCCTGCCCAGTCCCCCCGTGGTTCCTGCTGTCTATTCTTGCCTCTTGCCCCTATCGCGTCTCTGTCTCCTGTTCCTATCCCTAGCCCCACACCGGGCCCCCACCCACTTTGTGCGCACCCCCAGTGTCTGCTTCCAGGTCCTGCCCCCAGGACCCTGACACTCCCCCCCCCCAGTCCCCCCATTCCCCCTGCCTCGAGGATCACGTCCGGGGGCTGCGCGTAGTTCCATAGCCGGATCCAGTTCCAGCAGGAGCGAGCCTTGTCGTAGTTGTATGTGGCAGACGTTTGCTCAAAGTCGATGGAGGCCCCTGTGTGGGAGTGACGGTGTCAGATTGGGCACTGACCACGTGCCGGGCGAACACTTTAGGTGAGTCACTGGCCCTCTGTAAACTTCAGACGTTCCCTGGGTGATGGGAGTAATAACAGAAGCCATAATCGTGATAACACCCCCCTACCTCATGGGGCTGTTGTGAGGTTGAGGTGAGTCAATACAACAAAGTCCTTCCCGCCAGCCTCATTATTATTTCCGTGGCTCTTGCTGTACCTGCTTCACAGAGGAGGGCACTCTGGCTCTGAGAGGTCGAGTGAGGCCCCGAGAGCGTAAGCCAGTGCCCTCTGACCCCCCGTGCCCCTGGGCCTGGGTCAGCTGGTGCTGCCTGGCCAGCCCCACCTCTCCTCCTTCCGTGTATCCCCTACACACTCCTGCTGCGCTGTCACAGGAGGACCGTTCACATGGGTTCCCCTGGGTCTGGAAGACTTTTCCCTCCTCTCCAGGTCTCAACTCAAACATCCTTCCGCACAGGCCTCTGCCCAGGTCCCCTCCATGCCAGTCACCTGCTTCGGTTTTCCGCAACACTGATTCCCAACTACAACTGGGCCTGCGTTGGTTTTTTTAGACGGTCAGTCTCCCCGGCTCTGCCGGCCTCTGGGTTTGGAGGGGGGGGGGGGGGAGGGGGGGGGGGGGGGGGGGGGGGGGGGGGGGGGGGGGGGGGGGGAGTGGAGGGCCTCCCCTCCCCACCTCAGCCCCCTTTAGAGAAAATAGAAAATTGTAGCAAAAAAAAAGCCGTCTGGGGGCAGAGGCTAGCTCTGAGCATGAACTTGCCAGGAGCAGAGGATACCAGACCAGAACTGAAATCCACCCACTGAAGAGTTTCTGAGGACCCTTGAGGCAGGCTGTTGGGTGGGGGCGGTGAGGGGGAGTCGCTTACCTATAGACTTTAGGGCAAAGTCTGGCTTTTCAATATAATCTCCTTGTATCATCTTCATTATTTTCTGGGCCATTTTTTGCTGAGAAGGCAGAAAACACAAACCGTGTGCTGGTGTGTTCTTATAGATCCTGTCCACGTGCGGGTTCGCACCCGGTGACAGGTGGCTGCAGATATCCTCGTGTCCCTAACTGCTTACCCCTGCCTGTGGAGGCTGTGGCTGGTCCTGGCACAAGACCACCAGTCACTACACTGTGAGGAGGCCCGGGTGACACGGTGCCATCGCTACCCCACCCGCCGGGTCTACGACGGGGTCACACGTGGGACCAGAGTCTCAGGGAAGTTAAGGGCAGGGCATCTGGAGTCAGACAGACTTTTACCGCTGTGGGGCTTTGGGCTAGTTACCGCCCCTCTGAGTCTTGACCTTGTTGTCTGTAACATGGGGATGATAATTACATCCTCCTCCTGCCGCTGTGAGGACTAGAGCTAACGCTTGTAAGGCTGCTACCGTGTGCCAGGACTGTCCTCAGTGTCACATAAGTCCACTCTTATCCCCTCACAGCAGCCCCAGGAGGTATGTGCTGTTATCACTTCCATTTTAAAGATGAGAATACTGGGGCACAAAAGGGTAAGGTGTCCAAGGTCACACAGCTGGTAAGAGGCAGAGCCAGGCAGTTTGGTTCCAGTGTTTGGGCTCTGAGCTACTACACTCTCCTGCCAGATAAAGACTGCAAAGCACTTAGCATGCTTGGTACTCAGTAAATGCTGGCCACTATTTTTTTTTTAACGTGTATTTATTTTTGAGAGACAGAGAGAAACAGAGCACGAGCGGCAGAGGGGCAGACGCAGAGAGGGAAACACAGAATCCGAAGCAGGCTCCATGCTCTGAGCTGTCAGCACAGCCTGAGGCAGGGCTCGAACCCACGAACCGTGGGATCATGACCTGAGCCGAAGTCGGCGCTTAACCAACTGAGCCACCGAGGCGCCCCAATGCTGGCTATTATTTTTATTAGACTCTTCAAAACTGTGGCCACAACCAGGTCTCCCACTCCACACCCTTCTTTCAGTATGACTTTGACACTCTTCCCATTGAGAGGTGGGGCTAAGGTTCCCTCCCATAAGTCTGGGGGGGCCTGAGGCTATGGCAGAGGTGATGCCGTGTGACTTCTGGGCTAAGCCTAAAAGGGGATACAGCTCTATTTCATGGGGAGGCTCATTCTTGGAGCTGCCAAGCTGTGAGGAAGCTCACACAACACTGAGCGCCCACCTATGGTTGCATTAGTCAACAGCCCTGAGTTCCCAGCTGATAGCCAATGTCAACTTCTAGACATGTGAGTGAAGATGCTTCCAGATGGGTCCAGACCCAGATGCCAAGTCACCCCCAGCCTTCAAGTCTTCCCAGGTGAGGCCTCATTGTGGAACAGTGACAAACCATCCCCACTGCACTCCGTTTGGATCCCTGACCCACGGAATCTCTGCGCATAATAAAACAATTGTTTTGCACCACTAAGTTTTGGAGTGGTTTGCTATGTGGCAGTAGTAACTAGACCAGCCACGGTGCTACAGGGCAGGGATTTGTTGATATGGAAACTCAGAAAGGTTGATGACCTGCCTAAGCTCCAAACGGTAAGAAAAAATGTTGTATCCATAAAACAAGAATATGGATCTATGAAAAAGAACACCCAGAGAGCAAAAATGAAGTTCTTAGGAATTCAGACTATGTTAGCAGAAATGAAAAACTCAATAGAAGTTTTGGAAGATAAAGCTGAGACTATTTTCTCATATCATAACAAATAGAAGAAAACAGGAAGAAATGGGAGAAAGAGGATTAGTTCAAGAATTTAACATCCAAATAATAGGAGTTTCAAAAATGAGAATAAACCACATATGGCTGGGAGGGGATACATCCATTTAATCACACAATTAAAGAACACTTTTTAGGACTAAAGGGCATGAGTTTCCAGATTGAAAGGGCCCCAAGGGTAGCTAGCCCATAGGCAAATTATCATGACATTTAAGATGTAAGGTGAGATGTAGGGCTTCCAGGGAAGATATAGTAAGTTACAGAGGATCAATGTTCCCACTAAAAACAACTAGTAAAACCAGATAGTTTACGAAATCATATTGTAAAGCCACCACTGAGCTATGGGAGCAATGAGGACCAGATGTATTAAAATTCTAGAGAGGAGAGAACCATTCCGAAATTCATGAACAATTTTTTAATGCCTGGGGGCATTTGATGATTCTGGGCATGGGCTGAAGACATGGGTATAGGCTGGACAATGGCTGCTATTGGTGAAAGAGAAAGCAGCAAAGATTTTAATAGACACACAGGACTAAAAGGACAAAATTGGAGACTTGATGAACCTCAAACCTGAACAGTTTTCCCCATAAGATGTTAACTGAAACCCAGAACTATTGAAGAGGCCAAAGAGCTAACTTGAAAGCTTCTGAAAGACATATTAAAACTTCCCAGTCTCATAATGCTTAGAAACCAAGCCCCTTTCCGTGAAGGGACCCCAAAACAAAATAAGCAAGAGATTAAAGCCTTACAAACATCTTCTTAGTATATATCAGAAACATTGGAGGGCTTGTTGAAACATACATGATTGGCTCCCATCCTCAGTAGGTCTGAGGTAGCCCATTAATTTGAATTTCTAACATCTTCCCAGGTAATGCTGATGTTCCTGATATGGGAGACACACTTTGAGAACCGCTGCCCTAGAAGGAGTGGTGAGTCAATACTGAGAGGCTGTAGCCACACCTGGAGGCACTAAACCAATTATGGGCACAATTAGAGGCCGAGAATCCAAGCTTGCCCCTGGCAGAGAAGGTTACCACTAGGGCTGCAGATTTTGCATTCATGCAGGGCTGGGAGACAAAATTGGAGACTTGAGAGGGGTGCCTGGGTGGCTCAGTCCATTAAGTGTCCAACTCTTGATTTCGGCTCAGGTTGTGATCTCAGAGTGCGTGAGTTCAAGCCCAGCATCAGGCTCTGTTGCTGACAGTGTGGAGCCTGCTTGGGATTCTCTCTTTCCTACTCTCTCTTTCCCTCCTCTGTTCGTGCTCACTCCCTTTCTCTCTCATATTAAATAAATAAATTTAAAACAAACAAAAACTTTTTAAATTTTTTTTTAATTGGAGACTTGAGAAGCCTCAGACATATGGTCAGTCTTTCCCATCAAGATATCTACCAAAAGTTTGAAGCTGCATGGGAAGGACACTAAAGGGTTAAGCTGAAAAAATCTGACTAAATCTTACACAAATTGCCACCCAGGTTTGAAACAGCTCAATGAACATCTACATAGAAGTGATAAGTGTACTCATCTTCCTTACAAAGAAAATGGGGAACTCTCTCTAGTTGAAGTTATACCTATCTGGAGCACAGAGTTCTTTTGTATACAATGTCCAGAAAAACACTAAAAAAGTACTGGACATGAAAAGACAATACCATATGACTGATACTCCAAAGATAAACAACAATAGAAAAAGATCATAGATGATCCAGATATTGGACTTAGAAGATAAGGATATAAAAATTACTACAACAATATATTAAATAAAAGAAAGAAAAAATGGACGACATAGGTAAGATGTTGGAGAATTAATCTATGGTTAATTCACCATAGAATTAAAATTTATGAAAAAGAATCAAATATGTATTCTAAAACAATGCAATATATGAAATTAAGAACTTAATGGAAAAATTTAACAGTAGATTGGACAGAACAGAATACAGGATTAGTAGCAAACTTAAAGAAATGTGAATAGAAAATATCAAAACTCAAGCACATGGAGAAAAAGAATGAAAATCAAACACATCAGGTGATCAAATACATCACTCTAACAGTCTAGCATAGATGTAACTGGAGTTCTAGGAGAGGAG
This sequence comes from Panthera uncia, assembly GCF_023721935.1. Classification (NCBI taxonomy): domain Eukaryota; kingdom Metazoa; phylum Chordata; class Mammalia; order Carnivora; family Felidae; genus Panthera; species Panthera uncia. The sequence goes on along the minus strand of NW_026057578.1, from coordinate 25,300,581 downwards.
ATAGATAATGGGGAAGAAACAATATTTTAAGAAACAATAGCTAAGCATTTTTAGCAATAATTGAAGAAATAAATCTGTAGATCCAATAAGCTCAGCAATCCAATCCCAAGCAGGTTAAATATGCAACACTGTGGATAAAAAGAACATCATACAAACTCCCAGAGATAAAAAAACAGATCACACTCAATGGACCAATAATAAGAGCACTAATAGACTTCTCAAAAGCAGCAGTATAACTAGAACACAACAGTGGAATTCTTTCAAAATGTTCAGGGGAATATTTCCTATCTAGAATTCTATACTCAGCCAAACTATCAATCAAATGCAAGGGTAGAATAAAGATATTTTCAAGTGTGCAAGTTCTAAGCAAATTAATACGCCTCTTATTTAACTCTTTCCCAGGAAATTATTGGGGGATGTGCTCCACCAAAAGTTGGGAAATAGGAAAAAGGGCATCAAACAAAGAAGTCAGATGTTTGGGAGCAGAATGGCCAGTATCTCACCTCATCTGACATGGCTTCCATCAACTGGAGCTTGGCAATGAGTTGGGTCATGTTACCTCGGAGGTCCTGGATTTCCCCAGAGTGATGCTGCACCTTCTCCTGGTACATTCTTACAAGAAAGGAGTGAGAACATGGAGTGACTGATTTGCAATGCTGCTATTGTCACCCTTAGCTTCTATCTGTGTCAGTCAACCTACAAAGAACTAGCTTCACATTTCCTCACTCTTCTGGGCCCATCCCTGGCCCTACCCAGCAGGTTCTTGTCTCTTCCTCCTACTTGGAATACCTTTAAATTTAACTCATTCCTTCCAAATATTCCTATTTTGTTTGCAATTAAGGATGATGCCACCAGGTGGTATACTGTTGGTTAAAATTTCTTCTCAGCTTCCACTTGCTGAGTGTGATTTATTCAGGACAGTTGACATCTTTAACGTTCATAATTACCCAGAGCAAGGTGGGTGTTATGTCTCATCTCATAAATGAGGAGTTGAAGGCCCAGAGAGGTGAAGTGACTTGCAAAAGTTTAGCCAAGTAGGAAGTATGGGAGCTGGGATTTAAACCTAGGTTTATCTGACTGTGGAGCCCACATTCTTAGCCAATACCTTACAGGTCCTGGATATAGTTCTGTTTTTTAGGTGATAGTAAGATTATTTAGCAGATTCTTCTTACCTCAAGCTCTGCAGTGGACTATCTATGCTGTCATCCTGGTAGGGTGTTGCAGAAACAAGGGATCTTTTTCAGATGGCCTCATCTGGGCCCAATAGAACTTCCTCCATTCAATCTTCCACAACCATAAATCCATCCATTCATCTGCCTTCCCATTTACTCTTCCATCCATCCACTCAACTACCATCTATCCAAAATCCAGTGTATCCTCCATTTTAAGTCGATCCATCCAAATCCACATTCATCCACCCTTCCACCTATCCACCAGCCCATCCAACCACCCTTTCTCACACATATACTCCTCCATTTATCCAACCTGCCTCATCCCTCTTATCCACCCTCCCATTCATATAACTTACCTTATATATTGACCTTTTCATCAATCAATTCATCCTCCCATCTATCTACCCTCCCATCTATCCAAACTCCCATTAACTGTCTGTCCATCCATCCATCCATCCATCCACCCATCCATCCATCCATTTATCCATCCATATATCTAATCTGCCCTCCTATCTGTCCATCTGTCCATTTTCTCATCCATTCAGTCTTCCATTCATCCATCCATCTATCCTCCCAGCCATTTTCCCACATCCCTACATCCACCACTTCTATCATCTCATCCATTCTCCCTCCATTCCACATTTCCATCTGATCATCCAATTAACCAATACCGATAGTGGCAACTTTCTGCCCAGTCCTGAGGTGGACATCACTGGAGTGAATTAGACGTGGCTCTGCCTTCAAGAGCACCCAAAAAAGTTGGGAAAATGTCATGATTGCTTTCATGATTAGAGAAAATTGTGGGAGGAAAGGGGAATGTCATCACCTTCACCTGGTATTTCTGGGGGAAGTGACATTTTAGCTGGATCTTGAAGTATATGGAGTTTATACGGAGAAAAGAGTAGAGGGAAGGACAAGCTCATCAGATCTCTTTTCTCCTTAAGCATTCTGAGACTCTTTGTTGTCCTCTGACAGGGAGCAATAGCCATGATTTCCTCCTCCTTTCTCCCCAGGAACCACAAAGCAAATGATCTCATTTCATTTGAACAGAACAAACTGCCTTGAGTAGAGAGAATTGTGTTCCATTCTCACTATCGTTCTCTAGGAGGGAGATTTGATAAAGGAAATATAGGTCACCTCTGGGAGGGAGAGGCAGGAGAGCCATTCTGTAGGATGGACTATTGAATCTGGTCTTTAAAGCCACATTTTGGTGGGAGAGATGGGTTCCAGGTGGGTGGCATCGCAAAGACAGAGATTTGGGGCTGGAATGAGTCAGGAACTGATCAGGTTCCAGATGTGATGAGAGTAAGAGAAGCTGATGTAGGCAGCATTGACTAGTTGGGGTGCGGCCAGTCAGTGCTGAGGCCTGAAGAGAGCACACACTTACCTGCCAGACTTCCATTTTAGACGGTACGTGCATAGAAAATATCCAGAATCCTGTGGGGCCAGGAGAATGAGAGTGAGACATTTAAGATGAAAGGTTAAAAGCTTAGGCTCTGGAGTTAAGGCATCTAGATTCAAATCCCAGCTTTGGCACTTACTAACATTGTACAACTTTGGAAGAATTTACTTAATCTCTCTATACCTCAATTTCCTCCTCTGAGAATTTCCTCCTCCTAAAATGGGACCAACAGTAATATCCACTTCATGATCAAATGATATCATATATGTAGAGTGTCTCACATAAACCAAATAATCCATGTCCCCTCTCTCTCCCCGGCTCCAATTCTACTGGGGATAATCGATGAAGAGAAGAAAATGGGATGATGTTCCCTGTATTTCATAATCTCTGTGTTGCCTTAAATCCTACCATTCAAACCATTATTAAAGCTCTTTAAAACCTATTCATTGTTAATGATAAAGCAATCAACAAATCAGGAATAGAATGGAACTCCCACAATCTGATAAAGCCCATTTATGAAAATCCCCCAGCTAAAAAACACTTAATGGTAAAATATTGGATGAATTCTTCTGCCACCCCCACCCCACTGCCCTGCCTCCTTGGGCCAGTGTACTCGAGAGGAGGGAGGAGACTCCTTTGCTTGAGAAAGCAAAGCTGTGACCTGGGAGGTGACAGCAGTGGTTGGAAGGAATCCGCTGAAGCTCAGAAACAAGTAATAACGATCATACCACGGTTGGGGGAGAACTTGAGTTTTCAGCGCTTTTCTTAGTGTTCAAAACATGTTCTTGGTCATCAGTTAATTTAATCCTCACAGCAATACTCATTAATAGCCTTCACTCTTTTCCTCCCCAGGTTGGGCAAGAGCGCAGGGATACCTCCACCTGGGATGGGGCAGGGCCCTGGAGACTTACCAAAAGCACAGAGGATGAGAACACCTGTCTTTTCCATGAGCTTCTGGAAGAGGAGCCTGCATCTGGAAGAGAGAGAAGCAGAGGTCAAGGTGAAGTGGGGTTTTGCATAGGCTAGCAAGTCCTGGCCTGGCCCTTGTCCTCTTCCAACCCTGAAGGGCAGGGCCCTCCCTGGGCAGTGATACCCCCTCCAAGATGCTGACCACGTTCTGTGACTGCACAGCCTCACGGAGGAAAGAAAGCTCTCACCCCAGCATTTGGGGCCATCAGAGATACACTGACCGTGGTCCACCACGTCCTTTTCACACCCGTCTCCAGCTACGTACTGTCTGTTCCCTCCCTTCTGTCCTGGTGAGCGCACCCTTCAGGGTTCAGCTCAAACAAATGTCCCCTCCTCCTACGACCTTCAGAGTCAACACTGCCCACCCTCACCCTTAACACCGGGTTTGGTGTCTGCCTGCCTTCCCCTATTGGGAGCTCAGGAGTGGTGAGGGTCAAGGCTGGGCCCAGAGTAGGCATTAAGATGTTTAGGATACAGGCTCTAAATGGATGAATGAGGGGGAAAGCTTTGCAGCACTTGGGAGGAGTTTGCGTGGGACAGGAGAGTGAAGGGAAAGGAAGGGACAGGCATGCCAGGAAGAAAAACAGCCTGCGCCTGGTGCTGAGGTGGGAGCAGGAACGGCGGGCCCAGGGGGTGAGAGCCCTAGTCTTGCTGGCCCAATGGGTCCACAACAGGATGCAGAATGAGAGCAGCATGGAAAGAAAGGGTGGGGCAGGATTCCAGAAGGTTGCGGGCTGAGGTGCTGGAGCCCTGGGGAGCCACAGTGGGTTCTGAGGTGAGAGAATATGCTAAAAGCCAGGTTTGGGATGGCTGGTCTGGTCCGGTGATCAAGGGATCATTCAGACCAGTGAGGGGGCTGCCATAGGAACGGGCTGCGTGTTCCCAGCCCCCATCACCCTCCCCTCACCTGCCCCCACTCACCTGCAGTTGTTGAACAGAATCTGGTGAGCCTGAGTCCTCAGGAAGCAGGCCAGGCAGGTGATCCAGGCTGCAAAGGAGGCAGGAGAGCAGGGAGTAGCCACACCCTTGTTTTTATCCCACCAACCCTTGCAGGAGGCGAGGTCCTACTGCTGAGAGACCCTCTCAATTTTGTAATCGAGCCCAGGGTAGCCCTGCTCTGCTCACAGGTAAGCACCCGCTCAGAGGGAGGACGGGCCCTAGAGGTGGGCACGGCTTGCGGCCGGCAGTTAATAGGCACCTAGCATAGACTCAGGGGCACACGAAGCCTGGGATGTGCCGATGCCCATTCCCAGACACTGGGGGCTTCTCAAGGGCAGAGTCCTTGTCTGGTTTATCCCCAGGTGCCCAGTGTTGCCCACCATGGAGCCAGGTAAAAAGTTGGGGTTCAGGATGGATGAGTAGGTGGGAGACACGTGAACGGACAGGAGAATGGTAAGAGAATGGTTTGGAAGGTGGATGAAACGGAAGACGGTTGAGAGGAGGGGCGGACGGAAGGATGGATGGAAGGACGGATGGGTGGGTGACTGGATGGGTGTGAGTAGTAACAAATAAAGGTACGGGTGGCCGATGGCTGACGCAGTGAACCCAGGGGGTGCGTGGATATTACAGCAGATGGATACGAGGACAGATGGCTGGAGAAATGACTGAGTGATGAGGAAATGGAGGGGTGGGTGGGTGAACACTGGCATAGAAGGATGATCTTTAGGGGGTGGTCAGACCCCGTGCCCGAAGGGAGGGCACACTGCGTCACACCATTCCGTGGCTTCATCAGTGGCCCCAGGGGCCAGGCTGGCGGGAGAGTAGTGGAGGGCCCACAGTCAGCCCCTCCAAACAGCAAGTCTGCCTCCTATCCCCTCTCCCCAACCACCAAAGAGACTCTGGCTGGAATGATGCCCCTGCCACCTTCGCTGGGAAGTCCTCCAGGGTTCCTTCCCTCCCCTGCAGCCCAGTGCAGGCCTTACCCCCACCCAGGCCCACGTTGACGGCCAGGGCATCTCTTCGTTGTATACGTACAGATACAGGCCAGCACGCACTGGGCCAGGCTCAGGGCCGGGGCGTTGATGCGGATGGGCAACACTATGGCATCACCTGCAGAGAGCACGGGGCCTGTCACATCAGCACCCACAGACACGGGGAGCACCCAGAACGTGGCGCGGCCACACCTGCTCCCTAGCCCGCCCCTTGCTGGGTGACTCCAGGCTGCCCATCTGACATCTCTGAGCCTCGGGCCCTTGCTGTTCACGAAGACCCCAGGGCCCCTCTCGTCCCTCCCTGCTCACTCGCGTTTGGCAAGGCGTCCTGAGCCGTCCTACAGGTGTTCCGGCCTCTTTGGGTGACCCTGGGGATAACAAGATTCACAATCTCATTTTATAATTTTTTCAAGAAACGTGGTGTCCCCGCGTTCCAGATTGAGAGACTGAGTGGCGGACAAGTTCGCCCAAGACCACCAGCCTGTGAATCAGGGACATACCAGGTCTGACTGACCCCAAACGCAAGTCTGTTTTGAGGAGAGGACTCGGTTTGCGGTGGCAGTCACAGGTGGTTATCCCCGCAAAGCCAATCGCTCCCGTCACTGGCAGGAGGCTGATTTTGGTCCCGTCCACTCCTACCCCATGTGATTTTAGACAATCCCGATCACTCCAAGCCCTGCTGTCACACTCCCAGTGCCTTTGCTGTGACTGGCTCTAGTGGGGGGGGGGGGGGGGGGAGTTCCCATGGGGTGAGGTGTGGGGCTGGGCTGGGTATAGAGGCCTTGGGGGAAAGGCTTTCTCCTTGCTAAAATGAGACCCACAGGAAGCAATGTCCGCTCTCCTTGCACCCTATACAGCCATTCTTCTCCGTGCTTCTGGAACCCTGGTGGCCTGTGACAGCGAGGAGGCCGACAGGAAGAGCAAAAAGGTGGCAGGGACCTGGATCTTAGGGGACATTGCAGAACCACAGAACTAACGTGCTCTGGAACCACACACGTCTTGGGACCTCTTGGCATGTGAGATAACAAATTGTCTTTATTTCTTAAGGCAAAGGTCTCCAAACATTTATTATCATACTCCCCCGATGTATTTATATTTATTTATGAAGCAATTTTATATATATAATACCGTATATACATATATATGTGCATAGCTCCAAGTGTGCTAACATATTATTTACTTTTTCAAATATTTATACGTTCTTGAGGACTACAAATTAAAAGAGGGTGGGCTAAAAATATATGCTGAAGTTCGGATGATTTGTCCCCTCACCCCAGCAGATTGTTTTGTATATCCTCTTTTTAAAATATTTTTTAAATGTTTTTATTTTATTTTTGAGTGAGACAGAGTGTGAGTGGGGGAGGGGCAGAGAGCGAGGGAGACACAGAATCGGAAGAAGGCTCCAGGCTCCGAGCTGTCAGCACAGAGCCCGATGCGGGGCTCGAACTCACAAACTGTGAGATCATGACCTGGGCTGAAGTCGAAGGCTTAACCAACTGAACCATGCAGGCGCCCCTGGTTTGTATACCCTCTTGGGATATACACCCCTTTTGGGGGCGCAGAGGTGGGCAGACAGATGGCAGAGGTGCTTGTTTGCCCATTTACCGTCTCCCTCACTGGACTGTGACCTCCGTGGGGGCAGGAAGCACTTCCGCCTGGCGCGGCCCTGTGTCCCCAGCCCCCTGCTCAGTGCTTAGCAGGTGCTCAATAAACACATGTGGAAAGGGTCTCCCTTGGCTGGGAGACTTTAGGAAAGCCACAGTCAGACCTCTCTGACCTCAGTAGCTGCCTCTGTCAAGTGCGGCCGGTGACCGCCTGCTCACCTCCAAGGAGAGGGCAAAGGCAGTTTGTAAACCACAAAGAACTGGGCAGAGAGGGGGGCTGCCGTCCTCACCTCCTGGGTCTGGCATTCTCAAGCGGGTCACACGGGTCCCTGGGGTTCCTCAAGGACCGTGGCATCAATTTCCTTCTCTAGGAAATCTAGGGAAACGGTGCTGGGGCTCTCTGGGAGTCGGCAAGGGGGAAGAGACTACCACTGCTGCCACCTCCTAGTGTTCCCTGGAAGGTGCCATGTGGGATCTAGCCGGGTCAAGTGGAGTCGTGGGCACTGTGACCTCACAGAGCAGGGGGTGGGGGTGGGGGCTCTGCCCAGTCTCCAGCTTGGCCCCAGAACTTCCCCTTGGATGAGCCCATTCTGACTCCCTTTCTACTTATAAGATGAGGAAATTGAGGTCCCAGGACGGGAAGGGCCATGCTAGGATCTCAGGGCCTGGGCAGGGGCGAGAACCGAGGCTCCCATATCCAGGCCATGCTTTGTTCTTGCCCCCAGACCCCTCCCTGCCTCCAGCTTCCCGGACTTGCTACCTGCTTAGGCTGTCCGTGAAGGTTTATAATGCTTGTCTTCTCGCTAGTGGAGGTTTTGCATAACACAAAATAATGTATATGTGGTTGCTTTAATCAAGTTCTACTTCTCCTGCAGAAAAATAAACGCATAGCAGAGTGGAAATGTCTGGCTATAGATATTTTTTTCCGTCAGCCCTGCCAATGGAGAGCCAATTTGGATTGTGAAGCTTAAAGGAACTCACTTTTGCCCCTTGATGGTAGTTGAGCAAATTGTAGGCTAAGTTCCGGCAGTCTGCAGAAGAAGGGTCCCTCAGGGAGTCCAGAATACAAAACCAGAATGTGTTTGTGTGTTAGGTTCCAGAACAAAGATGTGACGCTTGCTGATGGGATTGAGGTTGCTAGTCAGCTGACCATGAGGTAGGAGAATATCCTAGATCACCCAGGCAGGCCCAGTGTGATCAGGGTCCTGTACCTGGCAGAGAGAGGCAGATGGGAGAGGGTGGCTGCACCAGCAGCCCTCAGCCCTACTTGCTGGTTTGAAGGTGGAGGAAGAGGCTTTAAGGCATGCAGTGAAAACAGCCTCTGGAAGCTGGAAAAGGCAGAGAAACAAATCCTCCCCTAGAGTTTCTGGAAAGGAACAAAGCTCTGCCAATACCTTGACTTCAGCCCAGCGAGATCCATTTTGGACTTCTTGGACTTTTGACTTCCAGCGATATAAGACAAGAAATTTGTGTTTAAAGTCACGTTTGTCGTCATTTGTTACAGCAGCAATAGGAAACTAATACAGTACTCTTAAGAATTTTCGGTGAAGGGGAAGCCCTGAAATGCTGCCACTATAATTGTTCCAAGGGTCTTCCAAGTGTACATACATGCATTCGTTCCACAAATATTTACTGAGCACCCGGTATGTTCCAGGCACCAGCTGCAGAGGTGAGCAGAACCAGCTCCCATCCCTGGGAAGGAAGGTCAAGGGGCTAGATCACCCAGGATGCTACACTGTGCACGTAGCAGGCGCCTGCCCACGCTTGCCATTGCTGTAGGGAGGAGGGGCTGGTGAGAATCTCCCTCCTTTGTATCCACTGGTCGTCAGTCAGTGTCCCCCGTGCTGGATGTGTCGAGGAAGAGGAAGTGTTTGTGCTGAGAGCAAACACTGAGAGTGGCTTTGGTCAATATTTGTGCCCCTCTCCACTGTCAGCTATTTGCCCCGGCTACCGCGAGGGCCGGGCGGCCAGGAGTCGGATGTTAGGGAGCTTGTGGCTGGCATAAGAATAGGGCAGGGGAGCTCCCGTCCTTTCAGGGGAGGGCTTGCTGATGTCCGTGGTCCCTGTCAGTTCTGGGGGCACTCGTGGGGATCCAGCACAGGGTGGGCTTGGGCCTGGTATTTGGGCTGGTGTGGAGTCAGCGGGAGCCATGAAGGGCTCTGGAGTGGGGGAAGGCTCCAAGTCCCCTTGTGCCTACACTCCAGCTAAGCCACGCAGAGGAACACAGGGGCGCCCTGCGGTTGTGCTGTCACTTCCCGTGCGTATGTGTGTGTACACGCACAAACACGTATACACCCTCCCAATGCCAGGAAACAGTCAACTACTCACCCATGCACACACACACACACACACACACACACACGCTTGCAACACACACACTTTCCTCTGATGCTAGTGATTATTACCTAATGCACATGTGTATGTGTGACTACATGCACACAACCACATACTACACACACAGCCCTCATACACACATATATACAAACTTCTTCACGTATACACACAGCTCCTCGGGCCCCAGATGGCCCAGGTGGGGCCTGGAGTTTGTAATGTGGAAAGAGATGACGGGCCACACCCATGGCGCGTGAAATATGCGTTCGGAGAGAGCCTGAGGTATTAGGTAGCAGCACTCGGTCATCCACGCACCCTCTCATCCGTTGCCCTTTGAGTTAGGGTTCAGGGTGTGGCCAGGAGCAGGGCTCAGTCAGTGACTGGGGTCAGGGATCAGGTAGCCTCCTGCTCCTCCCGAAAGGGCCACGTTTCTGAGAGAGCTTAGAGCCACCAGGCCTGAGAGGTCGGTGAGTCGTGTCCCTGACTTTGGGCCTGGCCAGGCCCGGCTAGAGTGCTGAGGGGGCCCTGCGAAGAGTGGTCCTCTTTCCAGAGATCTCCTGGCCTAGGAGGCCCCAGGGTGGCCCATCCCCAGGGTCCTGCGGCGCTCGGCAGCAGCCCGGTTACGTGGCCGCCCCACCACATATAGGATGAAACACTTTGGCACAGGCCGTGTTTGCAGGGAAAACACTCGCAACCACAAGCAAACCTGCCCCTCCCTGGGTCCCTTTGCAGTGGGCCCCACACACCTGGGAGCCTCATAAAACAGCTTCCACACCTGCTAGGGTGTGAGGGGCTGAGAATCCACCCGTCCCGGAAAACCACCTGAGGTAGGAATGGGAATGGGGCTGGCACCCCTCCGGGGAGGAGCCTCGACTTCCCCATCTGTTTAAGGGGAATACGACTTCCAAGCGCCTTCCACAGAAGGGTCCATCCCCGGTCTTGTGGTGGGACTTTGGGCAAGTGCCACCTCGCTGGGCCTCCATTAGCCCATCTCAGCAGCGGCCCCTCATTCCTAAGTCAGACACAGATCCATCCGCTTGGCTGGGCTGGGTCTGGAGGGGTTTGGGGGCCATGCTAGAGGCCTGCATTTAGGACAGTCCTCAGCTGGTACAGGATAAGGTGAGGACAGGAGCCACCCTGGCTGGGTTCGAACAGCTGGACACTAGGATGGGCTGTCACACTGGGCTGGACTCCTGGCATCAGGAAGAACAGCCTTGGGCTTGGGGGTGGTCGGCCCGGGCTCTCTCCTTGGGGCGGGAGGCTGCTCTCAGTCTCCCTAACCGGGAATCTCCTCCACCTCCTCTGGCATGGCGTGGGTCCTACCGCCGGGCCTAGTTTGCTGTGTGGCCTTAGGCAAAGCCATGTCTTCTCTGGGCCTTGGGGCCTGCTTCCAGTCCAGATCCCCCTGTGGCTCCTGAGGAATCAGGCTGGGAAGATGATACCTCCCAATGCAGAGATGCAAAACGGACGTGTGAGGGTCTCGGGTAGGGCTGCGATCACCACCCAGGGCTTGCGACCTCTGGGCTGGGGTGGGGTTCAAACGGCCAGCGGGGTGGGAACGCATTCTGGGCAAGCTTTCTGATGCTCGTCCCTGCCCCAGCCCACAGATCTCGGGGAGGCAGTGGCCAGGACAGCCATGGCTCCGGCACGCAGGGTGGGCCTGCTGCTGTCCCTGCTGCTGCCTGTGGTCAGCGCCTCCATGCCGGGCACCGTGGTCAGACTCAACAGGGCCGTGCTGAGCTACGGTAAGAGGCGTGCTGCCGGGCTACCCCGTGTGACAGGGCACGAGCATGGGCACAGTCCCAAGTGTGCCTGCGGATCTGTGAACTCAAAAGCCGTACGGGGACCTGGGTTTTATCTCCTGGGCCGCTGTGTCCCTGGCCCCCAGATAATGGCTGACGAAGTGCGGCTCGGCAAACGCTTATTAAGTAAATGCCTGAGCGGGGGTATATGTCCTGTCTGCCACGCGTGTGCGCACGCACGGCTGTACTCGTGTGGCCCCGCGAGGTGGGCAAGTGTTGGTGTGCGTGTCTGCTTTTGCTCGTGCGTGTCTGCGTGCAAGCCTGAGAGTTCATGGAGATGCATATGCCCATGTGTGCGCCTGAGCGTCAGCACGTGTACTGACTTGTACGCGTGCAAGCGCCATGCACGTGCCTGGGTGTGAGCATACAGGTGTGGCTGCCAGGCCTGCACATGTACATGCGTGCGTGCAGGGTGGGCTGTAGGTGCACACACGTGTGCTGGGGGAAGGCACGTCTGGCACAGAACCGGAGCTGGAGCTCTGTGGGGTTCACAGGAAGAAGACCAGCGCTGCTCTGGGCCCCTCTCGGGCAAGGTCTCTATCCTACGACTCTGTCCGTCCTTCGAAGACCTGCTTCATCCCCCCGGGGAGGGCACAATGAAAAGACGTAGGCCCAGGGAGGGACAAAAGCTACCTCCCAGTTGCCCCCGGGATCCCACCAGAGCTGGGTCAGGGGTGAGAAATCAGAAGCCGTTTCCCCCAAGTCCAGACCAAATTCAGATTACAGCATGGGGCACTCAGGTCAGACAATAGAAGGGACTTTCAGCGGCCCAGGCCACGAAGCACGGAGGCAGCAGCGCCCCTGGCACACATACAGCCTTCCGGGACCTTGTATCCGGGCAGATAGGCAGGCAGTGAAAGGGGTCAGTGACCCGTGTTAGTCTGTCACTGGGGCATGGAGACGTGCGTGGAAACTACAGGCAGGGACATGAGGCTTGCTGCCTTCCACTGGCCGTCATCACTCTGCCTGTCCTGTGTGAGCCTCCTTTGTCCCCGAGAGCCATCCCAGGTGTACCTGCGTGTGCTCTTGGTGGAAATCCAGCAGGAGGCTCAGACCGCACACACCTCTTTCTAAGGTGGCGCTGGGTGGCTTCTTAACAGTGTCTCTCCAATCCCGTCTTGCAAACCTGTGTCAGGCGAGCACTGTAGGTGGAGTCTAGGGGCCTGGGTGTGAGTCTTGGCTCAGCCACAGAAGGTCAGGCTGGAGAGGAGTATCGAGAACATAGAGGCCACTGGCCGTCTGCTCCAGGTCTAAGGAAAACCAAGGTCCAGAGGGGCGCAGTGGTTTCCTGGTTCCCACAGTGAGTCTGAGTGAAGTCCAGGCTTCTGGACTCTTCATCTGGTGCTCCCTTCCAGCACCATTACCTCTCGTTTTCATCCCACTCATGTTGGATGGTTTAATGAGCACCTCCCTCGCCTGGCCGCACAGGTGCATGAGGAAGCTCAAGGGCTTGGAGGCCAGACGCCTCAGCTGATCCAGCATCCCCTTGCCAGATGTCCTCACTCTCAGTAAACCGGGCACAATGTAGTACCTACGTCATGGAACTGTGAGGAGAGGCAAAGCCCTCAGAACAGTGCTGGGCACAAAAGAGGTGCTAGAGAAGTGACAGTCATTATTATTATACAAATAAATAGCAGTGAAAGCTAACATTTACTGTGCATTGAGGCTTTACAAGGACGCTGTGTGACAGGTACCTTTATAATCATTGCAAATTTACAGACGGGGAAACGGAGGCACAGAGCAGCCACAGTGGTGGTGATAGCAGAGCTGGGATTTGTACCCAGAATCTGAGGGACTCCAGAATCCTCAGCCTCTGGCCCCCCAAGGACAGCACCCCCACTCTCTGTCCCACTCTACTGGGAAATGCTCCTTCTGCTTGGGGACTTGGGGGAAAGCTCCAGAAGAGATGGGATTCGATCAGAGTCTTGCAGAAGGGCAAAGGATGTTCTTGTTTATGAGGAGTGGGGCAGACAAGATTTAGAAAGGCAGGGGGCACCCGGGTGGCTCAGTCAGTTGGGCGTCCGACTTCAGCTCAGGTCATGATCTCGCGGTCCGTGAGTTCGAGCCCCGCGTCGGGCTCTGTGTTGACAGCTCAGAGCCTGGAGCCTGCTTCGGATTCTGTGTCTCCCTCGCTCTCTCTGCCCCTCCCCCGCTCTCTGTTTCTGTCTCTCAAAACTAAATAAACATTAAAAAAAAAAAAGATTTCGAAAGGCAGAAGCAAGAAGGGGAAAGGCATGCCTTGCAGGGCCTGGTGTGAGTAACACTCATGGGGACCCAACTGCATCCCCCACCCCTTCCCTGCCCGTGAGCAAATGTGACACCCTTCCAGTCTCCAAGTCCCCTCTGCCCAAGATGTGGGGCAGGCGGTGGTGGGTGGTGCGGTCTTGCTCAGCAGCTCCCGAGGACAGTCTGACCTCACCTGCTCTGACCCTGCAGTGTCTGAAATTGGGAAAGCCCCGCTCCAGCAGGCCCTGAACGTCACAGTCCCGTATTTCCTGGAGTGGAATGGAGAGGTGCATCAGCCCACAAGGTGAGTGCTCCCACCTCCTGGGAAAAATGCTTCAGTCCACTAGATGAGTGCCCCACATATTGGGGAGTGCTCCCTACCAGCTCGAGGGGGGCTTCCCCCATCAGGTACGCTCACCCTTCAGGTGAGTGGTCACAAGATGATTGAGGAGCTGGGACCAAGGTGGAGACATGGGGGTGGGGGTGGTCCTGGGGCCTCTAAATTAGCAGATTTCTGCCCCCAGGAGTCAAGACTGTAGCTCCTGGGTCCCCAGGGCTGGCAAGAGCCTTGGCTACTTCCTCCAAAAGCGAGACACTGAGTTGAGACACAAGTCTGAGCCTAAGTACCCCCACACTCCTGTAATGAATAGAGACTCAAAGGCAGAGGTGGATGGGGGCCATCTCAAGCTCAGACACCCCCAGGGGCTGAGCCATCTGTCCCCATCCATGTGGGAACAGATTGACTATTGCCAGATCTCTGGATACCCAAGAGAAGTCATATATATATATTTAAAATCTATCAATTTTGGAGGTGCCTGGGTGGCTCAGTGGGTTAAGCAGCTGACTTCAGCTCAGGTCATGATCTCGCGGTCTGTGAGTTTGAGCCCCGCATCGGGCTCTGTGCTGACAGCTCAGAGCCTGGAGCCTGCTTCAGATTCTGTGGCTCCCTCTTTCTCTCTGCCCCTCCCCTGCTCATGCTCTGTCTCTTTCTCTCTCTCAAGAATAAACATTAAAAAAAAAATGATAAAAAAAATCTATCGATTTTGAATGATGGCAACTTACCAAAAAACACTTAAAACTTTAAAACACGATAAAACCACAGCTGGTGTGGAGGCCCCCAGTTTGAGACTCTTAGGGTAGGCCTGGGGCACTTCTCTTGGCTTACAGTGGAGAACTGAGAACGACATAAATACCCAAGAGTCAAGGATTCCTTAATGTTTTATAGTTGGCCACACGTGTCCTTGTTTGTAGAAGCGGGAAGACAGCCAAGGCGGATGTCAAGTGAAAAGAAGCAGGTTCTAGGTCAGCCTGTGTCCGAAAGAGAGTCACAGAAAGATGTCAGCTAAGTGCTAACAGTGAGACTGTTCGAGGGTGGAGTTTTGATGTGACTTTTAAAATTTATGTCATTTTGTATTGTCTGAATTCCCACCTCCAACTGTGCCAGGGAAAACATGACTCATTTAGGAAAAAAAGGAAAAGATAGCTAGTGCTTAGAGGGGGCACGTGGGTGGCTCAGTCGGTTAAGCTTCTGACTCTTGATTTCGGCTCAGATCATGACCTCACGGTTGTGAGATCAAGTCCCTGGATCAAGTCCCAGGCTCTGTACTGGGTGTGGAGGCTGCTTGGGATTCTCTCTCTCCCTCTCTCTGGCCCTGACCCCTGCTCTCTCTCTCTCTCAAAAAAAAAAAAAAAAAAAAAAAGTGCTTAGCGATCAGAATAGGCAGTTTTGAAGGGAATGAGTTTCCCATTCCTGGAGGGCTACAAGCCAAAGCTGTTGACTAGAATGCCATGGAGGGGAGTTTCTGCCTTCTGGAGCCCACCTTCCAAGATTTCCCCACTTCTGTCAGAAACCAAAATCTCTCCAAGACCCGAACAATCATCCCACTCACTTCTTGCCCAAGGCTGGGAATCCTCTCTGCATCCTTTCCCCACCAGCTGGTTGTCCAATAGTGACTTGCATGCCCCCTAGGATGGAGAACTCACTACCTCTTCCTCATGCCATGGTTCCCACAGTCAGAAAGTCCTTCTTTATAACATCAGCAGCGTGGCTCAGAACACCCACCCCAGAGGTGATTCCAAGGTTTAATGAGGCCACCCCATCACCTCCACTCCCACCCTACAGGATCCAGACATTGAACATCCGTGTGTCTCACTTCCACCTGAAATTCGTTGCCGACTTCGGGGTGCGATTGTTGGTAGCAGCTAATTTTACTTTCAAGGTCTTTCGGTGAGCGAATCTCCCTGGGGGCAGGGGTGGGCAGCAGGATTTTCAGGGAAGCTCCAAGGGGCAGAGTGAGGGGAGGGGAGTTAGCAAGTCCCAGGACCTGCACCCAAGCTTTCCACTTCCTGTCCAGTGCTCCTTCCCACCCTCCAGTGGGGGAGCGAGACGATGAGAGAATTTCTGAGAACCTGGACCCTGCTCAACAGCTGTGTCCCCGGGGAAGCCATTTCACTCCTGCAGCCCTCAGTTTCCTCCTCTGTGAAGTGGGATGAAACTCTGCAGGATGACTGTGAGGGACACAGTGAACGGATCTGTTGCCATAATTAAAATCACACCTCCTACAGGTGCTCAGTAGATGTAGCTATCAGAATTATCTCCGTGTCCCAGGCACTTTATGTGTGTTTGATTTCCAAACCATCAGCGTGGGCATCCAGAGGGATCTCTTATTTCAACCCCTCTGCGCTGACACGAACACTGTATGAGTGCTCGCTGTGGGCCAGGCTCCACGCAGGGTGTTTTCACATGGCCACCTCATAGAAAGCTCAGCACAGCCCTGAGAGATAGGCACCGTCACGCTATGTCCATTTCACAGAAGAGGAAACTGGGGCTCAGTATGGGGAGTGACTGGCCCAGGGTCTCGCAGTGAGAGGGTATGGGGAACCAGAGTTCAAGCCCATCTGCTGCAATGGCTGTGACCTTGAGTGGAGCGTGGAGGGCTCTGAGCCTGCCCCAGGCGGGGCCATCTCACACCTGCCTGCGTCAAGTGGAGGGCGGGCTCGGGCCGTGGGTGGGGGGGTTTGTAGGGTAGGCTCCGCTGGGTGGTGCCGCTGGGGCTCAGGAATGGTGTCCCACAGAGTCCCAGAGCCCCTGGAGCTGATGCTGCCCGTGGTAGTGCTGGCCGATGCCCATGTGGCCCAGGGCTCCATCGGGACCCCCGTGGTCAGCATCTCTGCCTGCTTCCCGCTCTTCAGCAACGCCAGTGTGTCCCATGGCAGTTCCAGGTGAGTGCCTGGTGAGGGCGGGGCTGCAGAGTCCCAGCTGCCCAGCCTGTGGTACCATTTCTCGAGTTTCCTGCTCAAGCTTTCATCCAATTGCCCCAAGGGGCTTAAGAGACCCCCAGTATCACACCTGTTTTATGGCTGAGGACACTGAGGCTCAGGGAGGGGAAGGGACTTGCCCAAGGCCACACGGCGAGGCCATGTCCCCTCCACTGCTCTCCCCCCCCGACCCACAGCACATGACGATGCACAGCCATTACCATACTGCTCAGGGAGGATGCTGGCCTGACGTGGCTCTTAGGGACCTCAGAGGTCTCTCCCTGCAGAGATGGGGATTCTGAGACCCAGGGGGCTGGGACCCGTCAACCTCACTGTGAGTCAGGGCTGCATCTAAAGCTGACAGGGGCTCCCACCTCCAGAGCACCTGCTGTGTGCTGTGCAGGTTCTAAGCCCTTCACGACGTCACAGTAGTCCTACCAGGAAGATGTAAGTATTCCCTTGTTTTATGAGAGAACAAATGGAGACCCAGAACAGTTAAGTAACTTGTCCAAGTAACACAGCTGGCAAACGGTGGAGTGCGTTCAAACCCCCGTAGCCTGACTCACCTCCTGCATGATGTGTACCTTCTCACATGTGAGCTGGGTGGGCGTTTGGGACTGGCCTTTCTCCCCCCAGAGGGGGCTGGGCATAAGTCCGCCCATCTTGGGTTCCATGATCTTCACGTGTAACACATGACCCCTCGCCGTCCTCGCGGGCAGGGGCTGCTCATGGAGAGGAAAGCCCAGAAGTTAAAGACATTAGAAACACAGCTGTCCTTCTCCCACCTCCCTTGAGGTGCAGTTCAGTGAGCTTGGGCTGAGGCTTGGATCAACATTTATGAATGGATAAAGAAGATATAGCACACACACACACACACACACACACACACACACACACACACGCACACACTGGAATATTACTCAGCCATAAAAAAGAAAGAAATCTTACCATTTGCAATGACATGGATGCAAAACAAAATGAGTCAGTCAGAGAAAGGCAAATACCATATGATTTTACTCACATGTGAAATTTAACAAACAAAACAAACCAGCAAAGGGAAAAAGAGAGAGAGAGTCAAAATAAGAAACAGACTCTTAACTATAGAGAACACACTGATGGTTCCCAGAGGGGAGGGGGTGTGGGGGGGAAACAGGTGATGGGGAGGAAGGAGTGCACCTGCCTTGAGGAGTGCGGGGTGATGTACGGAAGTGTTGAGTCACTAACTTATACACCTGAAACTAATATGACACTGTATGTTAACTATACTGGAATTTAAATAAAAACTTAAAGTAAAAAACCCCGAAGAACTACAGTCCTATGGATCCCCGCTGAGAAACAACTTAGACCCATCTCCCATTGTTCAGAGGGGAAACTGAGGCGCAGAATGAGGAAGGGACTCTCCTGGCTGTGTCACCGAGAACTGGAGCCTGAGCAGGAAGCACCCCCAGCTCCCTGGGCTCAGAGTGGCCATGAAGCCAGCGGGCCAAGGACGGGGCTGAGTCCGGCTTTCACAGCGTCTTCTCTGTCTCCCCTGAGCCTGACCTCATAATCACGTTTTGGCCACTTCTGAACCTCCAAACCAATGACCTCTTTTTTGAGGCTCAGTTTCCTCATCTGCGGGGACAATGGTGCCAGCACTGTGTCTGGCACATGGGAGTGAAGAATGGGATTCACTGGCCCCCCCTGGCTCAGGGGACACCCTTGTCTCTGAGACTGTGGGCCGGGAGAAACGGGCCGGAATGGGTGCCCCGGAGCTCAGGAGCGTTTTCTGTGACTCTCCCTCAGCGTGGCCCCGGGGCCGCTGGCCCTGGTGCAGAAGCACGTCAGAGCTGTCCTGCGGAACAAGGTAAATAGACCTCCTGCCAGATCTCCCCGGGGCCAGGCCATTGCTTCCCCGTGAAGGCGGGTGCATGAATGGGGGACTGTAGGCATGGGGGCATTGGGACTGTCAGTGCTTTTTCTAAAATAGAAGGCCATGGGACTTCTCCAATTTTCCCACAAGGGCAGGAAAGAGGCTGAGGGGAAGGTCTGGGGCAGTGACAGAGAGGACGAAATAAGGGTGGATTTGGGGGCTGCGGGGAAGGGAGGCCCCTGCTCCTGGGCCAGCCCCAGTTCCATGCCGGAGGGTGGCGGGGAGGCAGTGCTATCAGGGGCCGTGGGGCTTGTGAAAAAGACAAAAGGAAAGTGGACAAGAGCATGGGCACTGGAGCCAGGTGTGGCCTGGGCTTGAATCCTGGTCCCCTCCTTCCCGGCTGTGACACTCGGACAAGTCACCGAACCTCCCTCGGACCCCATTTCCACATGCGCAGCACAGAGAGTAAACCTCCCTCTCCAGCCAGGTAGGGTGGAGTTGAGCACATTAACATCTGTGAAGAGTTTCGAACAGTTTTGGCAGAGTGAGCACTCTGATTCCTGTCGCTATTTCCAGCCTTGTCATTCGTCAGAGACAGTGCCTCTGGAGCTAGGGTCCCACTGCTAAGGGCGGGCCGCTTCTCCACCTCTGCCCCTTCCCACACCACCCCATCTCCTGATTTGGTCCCTACAACCCCAAATCAACCCACTCGGTGCCATCCCACACCCAACAGAGGCGGGCCCCAGTGTTCCCATCTTGCAGATGGGAAGACTGAGGCCCAAGGGCTGAAGGCAGTACAGCCCGACCTGGCCCACTCCTCTGCCTCCTGGCCTCCCCTGGCCCAGCCCCAGCAGCTCTGTCTGGACCAGGCTGTGACCACCCTTGGCCTTGTGGTCTCTCCTTGCCCCACCTTCTATCACACTGACCCCGGCTTAATACACTTCTCGAGCTGCCCACTGTGCCCAGAACTCTGGACTTGCTCGCTGACCACTGTCTGCCCTCCCCGTGTGCAGCACCCATCCCCCAGCTGGCCTCTGGGCCCCAGTGCAGCAGGCTCCTTGACCCGATTGTTCGGGCCCAGCTGTGGTCCCCTCCTGCTGTGTCCCACTGCCCCCGTTCTTTCCTCGACGCTCATGGGCCCCAACTTCTTTGAATCCTCAGTGCCCAGGAGAGGTGCTGGAAGATGCCCACTGGGTGGCCGAGGAAGGAAGGGATTCCGGACCTTGGTGGGCCAGAGGAGGCTTCCAGACTGGGACCCTAGACCCTCCCCGCCTCACCCCTCCAGCCCCAGTGCCACTCTAACCAGCCTCCGCCTCTGTCTTGCCACAGCTGTGCCTGAGTGTCTCCAACCTGGTGCAGGGCCTCAACGTCCACCTGGGCACTTTAATTGGTAAGAACTGGGGCCCAGGGGGAGGGTGCTGGGGCCTCTGAGCCCCTTCTGGGGTCCCTAAGACCCTTCAAAGGGCCCCCCAGTCAGGGCTGACCTCTGGGAGATCAACCGTAGGATGACTGAACAATTACTGATGGACTTGGGGAATCTCCAAATTCTAGAATCATGTCTTCGAATGTTTGCCGTGTGCGTGCAAGTGTGCACATGCGTGTGGGGGCGGGGTGGGGGAGTACATTCAGTCTGCAGTTGCCTCCTCCCCTGCCTGGAGACTCAGAGACCCCATTGTCCCCTGGTTTTGTTCCCACATCTCCCACGTTCTTTGCCAGACTCTCCCCACTGGCAGTTTGGGGCTTCGTGTATTCTATTTCCCGCTGGACACCTTCTCCGGCAGGCTTCTCTGACTCAGCACATGAACTCAAGCTCGTCTGCTCCCAAGTGCCCCTGCCCCCACTTGCCTTCTCAGCCGCCATCCACCCATCCAGAGGCGAGCCTCCCAGGGGTCTTCATACGCAGGAGTACTGGGAGTATACTAGGAGCAAGGCCTGTGGGGATAACCCCCCCCCCAAGCAGACCCTGAGACAAGCTGCTAGCCTATGTGGCCTGAATGGGGTGGGTCCTAGGGGTACTGGTTGGGGAGGGGTGCCTGTGGGAGGGGAAGGAAGGTGTATTCTTGAGCAGAGGTGCTATGGTGGGCAACTGGGGCTCATGCCACCGGGGGGCTCTTGGCGGCCGAGGCCAACGTGCCTGCATCCTGCCCGAGGGACAAGAGCTGGGGTGTTCATCTGCCAACACTGGTCACATCCCCACTGCCCCCCACGCTTGCCTCCGCTACCACGGCCGGGCTCCCAGGGCTTGGAGCCACAGTGCATGGTCCATGTGGAAGCATGGCTGCAGTAGTGACCTGAACAAGGCTGGGTCAGGACTTGATCTTACGACACAAAGCTAAAAGCTGTGAAAGCAGGCAGGCCTCGTTTTGTTCCAGCGGTTGTTTATCCGCATTAATGACACGCTGGCCCTGGTGGGGCGCCTGTGCGGCTCAGTCGGTTAAGCGTCCGACTTTGGCTCAGGTCATGATCTCACGGCTCTGGGTTCGATCCCTGCATCAGGCTCTGTGCTGACAGCTCGGAGCGTGGAGCCCGCTTCGGGTTCTGTGTCTCCCTGTCTCTCTGCCCCTCCCCCACTCTCTCTCTCTCTCTCTCTCTCTCTCTCTTAAAAGTAAATAAACATTAAAAAAGAAAAAAACCCACTCTGGCCATCACCTGCCCTGCCCCGGTCGGGTCAAAGAGTGCATCCTTTGTTGATCTGGGAGTTATATGTGCTCCTGAGCCTCAGCATAATCCAGGGCTCCCTCCGTTTTGCCGCAAATCTGTCTTAAAGATGCTCCTGTTGGAAGCACACCTTCCTCTATCTGAGCACTTTGCCCGGGACTCTAGTGCTTCTCCATGTCACCATCGCTGCCTCTGTAAAATCCAGAGGCGTTGACTGCCGGCAGATACGCCTTGCAATGGGAGTCAGGGCTTTACCTCTTAGCTGTCACGCGGTGTGGGACAGGTGTGCGGGGACAGGAGGCAGGGCGGCATGCTGGTGTCAGGTCCGGAGGGATGGCCGACAGGGTCCATGTTTATCTGTGGTGGGTTCTTCAGTGAAGACTTTCGTATCAGGGTAGCTTTGGCTTTCTTGGGCAAACGTTCAACAGCAGTCCCGTGAGGCGGCCTCCGTCCCCCCAGTTTCTAGACGGGAAATTGGAGGCTCCGAGTCTAAAATCCTCGGCACGGTGCTAGAACCACCCATGAGCTGGCTCACGCTGGCTTTCTCCTCCGCACGTGTCCACCCACTGCTCTGCCCATACGTCATGGCCCGACTCACCGTCCCCGCAGGGAACAGTCCTTGATTTGGCCTCCTCCCCTCATTGCTGCAGCCCCCCCCCCCCCATACTAACCTTAACAGGAGGCACAGAGACGTCAAGGAAACTGGACCTGGAACCAAAGGACATGAAGTTAAATCCTGGCTTTGTTGCTCAAATGCTGTGTGGTCTCAGGAAGTCACTCCACCTCTCTGAGCCTGACGAGTTCAATCCAAACAAACGGGGCTCAAAATCCCTATTTCTCCCATGTGCTGCTATGGGACAGCACAGGGTAAGTGCCTGGCAGGCAGTAGGCTCAACAAACATTAGTCCCTCCCTTCTCCCTCGTGGAGTTAGCGCCATCAAGATGCTTGTGGCTGGGCTCATAGCAAAGACCAGCTCTTGCCCTTTTCTTTGAGGAATTAAAAAAAATCTGGTAAAGGAAATCTAAACGTCCAGCCCTAGGGGACTCTTTATATGAGTCACGTACACCTACAGCGTGGAGTGACAGGAGCCATTAAAAGGCATAGCTTAAAAGGGCGTTTAATCACCCAGCAGCATGCCTGGCAAAATACAGTATAATAAAAGCTAATATTTACTGTAGTATTATTAGCTCCGTTTTACAGATGGAGAAACCGAGGCAGCCTGCCTTGAGAGCCGTGCTCTTGACTAAGCTATAACGCCACCCCGTAAAGAAACCACAGAAGGACCCACAGCCACACACGGCTTCAGTGCAGCTTTACTGAGGGGAGGACAGATGGCAGGGAGTTAGTCTCTGCAGGAGAAAATACCGACAAAAATAAATTTGAGATTCTGGGCTATATTTTTTCCATCTTTCAAAAAAAAAACCCTTCTGTATGTCCACAGTGCAGTATTTAAACATTTTTAATGTTTTTATTCATTTTGAAAACCTATAGTAATTTTCTCTTTTAAGTGTCCAGTCCTCTGAGTTCTGACAAATGCATACAATTGCGTAACCACCTCCAAACTTGAGCTACAGAACACCTCGCCAGCCCCGCAGATTCCTCTGGGCTGCCCCCCTCCTCCCACCCCAATCTTCTGACGGCCACGGAGCTGTAGAAATGGAGTCATACTATATTGCTTTTACAAGCACAAGAAATTTCCAGAATACTGAGGAAACAAAATTAAATCCGGAGGAGACATTAGAAAATCAGACCAAAATCTGATGGACACACACACACACGCACACACACACAACACACACACACTTTGGTCATTCAGAGCCTTGGAGGACCTATTGCTAAAAGCTGGGTTTTCTTGACCGCAGTGTTGAGCCTTCACCTACCACGCCGGCTAGCCTAGCCGTGTCCAGAGATGTGGCTCCCACGAGTGACTCACCCTTTGCAACCTTCCCAGTCACAATATTCTGAGCTTTGGGAGAACTTGCCTTATAGCAATTGGACTGTAATTGGAACAAAAGTTTCCCTGAGGGTCTCTTGGGGAGCAGCACTGCTCTGCTCCCACAGTGCATGGTCCCAGGGGCATGTGCCTTTGGACTTTCTGTAGGAGGCTGTGTGATCAGGTGGAGAGAGACAGACAGGTATCCAGTCCTGGGCACAACTGAGCTCACCAAACTCTGTGTGTGTGTGTGTGTGTGTGTGTGTGTGTGTGTGTGTGTAAAACGGTCTCCTAACCTTACAGGCTCGTGGATTGAATGGGACAGTGTAAGTCAAATGTCCAGACCTTGACACATGTGAGCTCCGTTCTTTTTCTGCCGTCCCTTCTTGCTTTCTTCAGGGGATATCTGTGTCTAGAGTGGCCCTTCCCTTTCCTTCTAACTTGGGGTCTCTAGTCTTCCATTGATTCGGAAAGCGAGAAACCAAAACTATTAGAATTGTGTGTAAAGTAAGAGTCCACAGGTTGTAAGCGGCTGAATCTTGGGTGTGTGCATTTTGTGACATAAGTTCACTTACTCAGAGACCTTTTTTTTTTTCTTACCTCCTCGGCTTCTTGGCCTGGGTAGTCAGATAATTGAGTTTTCTGGATAGGTGAGGCATTGGTAGGTAAGGCTAAGGATGCCATGTTTTCTTCTTCATCCCGCTTTCATTTAGGCCTCAACCCTGTGGGTCCAGAGTCCCAGATTCGCTACTCCATGATCAGTGTGCCCAACATCACTAAGGACTACATTTCCTTGGATATCAACGTAAGTGCCACCTTGTCAGCCCAGGGTCCTTGGGCTTGTTGCTTCTGGCGTCTTTGGACTACAGGAGGGAGGAGGAGCTGGAATGGCCTTCCAGGCGGGAGCAAGGCATGCGGGCAAAGGTGTGAGGCTGGACAGCATGTGACATATGGGTGGGTGGCATCTCAGAGCCCCAGGTTCTGTGATGGAGCCACCACCCTGCTGAGGCCCCATCGCTTTTCTCCCTCTCACCACCCCCCAACCCCATAGGCCGTTCTCTTCCTACTGGGCAAGCCCATTGTCCTGCCCGTGGACGCCACCCCCTTTGTGCTGCCACTGCACGTGGGTGCCAATGGAACCATGGCAACCGTGGGTCTCTCCCAGGACCTGTTTGACTCTGTCCTCCTGCTGCTGCAGAAGGCTGGTGCCCTCAACCTGGACATCACAGGGCAGCTGGTGAGGGTCGGACCTGCTGCCCAGGGCACGTGGGACAGGCACGCCCGGTGGCCCAGCCTGGGGAGGCCCCGCAAAGGTCAAATTGTGGGTGGGGCAGCTCGAGATCTGGGGCCACGGGTTGGCTGTTGGAAAGGTTAAATGGGGGTTACGGGGAGGCAAAAGCTGGTCTCGCTTGGGGAGTGGCTGCCCTCAAACCTGTCGTGATGTGGGGTCTGATTTCAGGAGTCGGGTGACAACCTACTCAACACATCTGTGCTGGGCCAGCTCATCCCCGAGGTTGGTGACATTTTCGGTCATTTCGGGGGCTGAGGCCCAGCTGGGACTGGAGTGGGGGAGTCTCTCTGGCTGTGGGGTCTCTGCTGGCTCGTATGTGTCCCATGCGGCCTTCAGTGTCTGTCCTTGTAGCTACACCTGCTCTATCTGAGGAGCGCCCCCAGCTCCTATGCTGTTTCCCTCCTATGCCCTCATCCAGGCACTGCCCTCTGCCCAGAAGGCCTTTTCTGCTTCCTTTTCTCTCATTCATCTTCAAGACCAAGCTTGGGGTTACCTCCTAGGGGAGGCCCCGACCCCTAGCCTGGTCCAGGAGCCTTCTCAAGCTCCCTCGGCCCCTGAATTCCTGTCCCTCCTGGCACAGATCACAAGGCTACCACCCCTTCAGGCGGGGTGTCCCTGAGGACGCCGGCCTGAGACCCAGTCACATCTGAGCAGAGACGGAGGGGTGAGGAGTGGAGAGTCCACCCAGCCTTTGCCCCTAGGTGCCCTCCTCCCTCTCTCCCTCCCCTCGTCCCCAGGTGGCCCGCTGGTTCCCCAAGCCCATGCCTGTGGCGCTCAAGGTGCAGCTGGGCGCCACGCCCGTGGTCACACTCCATACCCATAATGCCACGCTTCAGCTGCAGCCCTTCGTGGAGGTCCGGGCAGTGGCTTCCAACTCAGCTTTCCGGTCCCTTTTCTCCTTTGATATGGTGAGTGAGGTGGGCTGGTGGGACTGGCTGGGAGGGTGGTGACACCCAAGACCCCACTTCGGCACCACTTTCCTCACTTGCTCTGCTCTGCTCTGTTCACACTGGGCTCCTTGCTGTTCTTTCACTATGCCATGACATTCCTGCCACAGGACCTTTGCATGTGCTGTCCCCTGTGCCCAGGACACTCTTCCCCTAGCTCTTGGCATGGCTGACTTCTCCTCTTTCAGGTCTCAGCTTAAAAGTTGCAACCCTTTTTTGGGGGCGTTTAGGTGGCTCAGTCAGTTAAGCGTCCGACTTCAGCTCAGGTTGTGATCTCAAGGTCTGTGAGTTCAAACCCCGCATCGGACTCTGTGCTGACAGCTCAGAGCCTGGAGCCTGTTTCAGATTCTGTGTCTCCCTCTCTCTCTGCCCCTCCCCTGCTCATGCTCTGTCTCTCTCTGTCTCAAAAATAAATAAAAACATTAAAAAAAATTTTTCTTTTAAAGTTTCAGCCCTTTTCAGGGCAGGCTTTTTGAACCACCCTGAGAAAGCTAGGCCCCACCAGCCCTCTCCATGCTACCACTCTGCTTTCACAGCACCTGCCACTCTCTGCAAGGCCTTTGTCTGGTTACTTTGGTTATTGTTCACCTCCCCTGGCCTGTGAGCGTTCCCAAGGGCAGAGACCTGGTCTGTCTCGTTCACACTGTGTTTGTCCCAGGGCTGTGTGCAGGGCCCGGCACCTCCGGGGGCTCCACAAACACCTGAATCAGTCAGGGAAGGGGTGGGAGCTAGTGGCCAACTGAGGACTCCCACGTGGGTCTGTGCTCTTTGACCTTGCTCTCCCTCGTGCCAGGTTGTGAACCTGAGCCTCCAGCTCTCTGTGTCCAAGTTGAAGCTTCGGGGGACCACATCTGTGCTGGGGTAAGGAAGGCCTCTTGGATCCAGCAGCCTCAGTGTGTTCCTCTGTGCAATGGGCCTGCAGCCCCTTGTCACAGTGTCACCCATCAGTGTCCGGCAGGGGAGCCTGGAATGCAGCATGTGGTACATGGTGGGGGCAGGGGGTGGGGGGACTAGGCCCCAGCACTAACCCTCCTGCTTCTCTTCCAGGGATATCCAGCTCGCCGTGGCCTCTTCCAATGTGGGCTTCATTGATGTGAGTGTGGGGCTGGGGTCTCCAGAGACCCCCTCACTGGGTTGGGCAGGCCTTGAGCCGTGTGCTTGCACATGAGTGCACCTGTACGAACCACCGTGATCGAGCTTCCTCCTGGGGTGCCTGGGGACAGCGGCCAGTCTGTCTTGCCCAGGCTGTCTGTCGGCTGGTCAGTCGGTCCGTCAGCCTCGGTTCTTCAGTGGGGCCCGTCAGTTAGCCTGCCTGTCACTGCCTGGTGGTCGATGACCGGTCAGGCCAAGAATCACTGAGTCTGTCGGTAATCAGACAAGCCAGCGTTGGACAGGGTTGGCTGCTCCTTCAGTCATGTGCCGTGACCGGGTCGTTAGCTACCACGCCGTCCTTTGCTGGCCGGCCTGTCAGTCACTACGGTCCATCAGTCTATCCACCATCAGTCCATCTGTCCATTGGTCAGCACCAATAAGGCAGCCGGTCCCCTGGCATCGGGCAGTCTGCCAGCCACCTGTTGGGCACACAGTGTCAGCCAGGTGCTGGTCTGTCTCCTCTCCCGAGAGCGGTTTCTGGGGGCCAGATGCTCAGAAAGCTGTCCTGACCCCAGGAGTAGCTGGGCTCTGCTTGGAGGCAGGACTGGGATGACCTGCCCTCCTCCCCACACCCGTCCCTCTGCCATTTGTGTGCCTGTCTGTGTCTGTCGTCGTGTTCATGTGTGGCCCATCTGTCCATCTCTCTCGGCCCCTCACTGGAGCGGGCCGACGGCCTCCCCGACTACGTGGCTGTAGACAGATCAAGTGCACCCACTCATGGACGCCGTGTTCAAGAAGCCCCTGCTGGATCACCTCAACGGTGAGCCCCGCCCTCCACGCCAGTAGGCCCCTACGGTCCCCTGCTGACCCTCCTCTGCTCCAGGTTCCCTTCTAGCCCCCTACCCACCGCCAGGGCTCAGAGGTTATGAGGGTGGGCGTTTTTAAGTTTTTTTCCCCTCCCTAAGCCTCAGGTGTCCCTTCTGTAAAATGAGTCTAATAATAATGGCTCCCACTCCCTGGCTGTCTGTGGGACTCAGTCACGAGGCACGTGAGGACTTCAGCACGGGGTGGTGTTCCCTTGCGGCCCCCTGGCTGACCTGTTTCTCCTTCCCCTCCTGCAGCTCTCCTGGGAATGGGGATTGCCCTCCCCAACGTGGTCAACCTCCACTATGTCGACACTGAGGTCTTTGTCTATGAGGTGAGAGCCTTTGGATGTGACCACATGGGCTTCCTCCTCCCTCGGGGGAAGGCTGGGCTCAGCGAGGCAGGGGTGCCTCCCACCCTTCTTTCCCAGTAGTATGAACAGTGGGGTCTCTGGGTCAGCCAGGCCTGGGATGTCCTCTGTTCCTGTCAAGACCATGCCACGAATCCTTGGCTGTAACGAGACGGAAAATTTCAGATGTTTAGAGACATTGGTACAAGGGTCCTCAACAAATATGCCAGGCCACATTAGGGGACTCAGTTATCCCACGATCTATGCCCGGGGCTGGGGGCACAACCTCTTTGGTGTCTGTGGAAGATGACACATACAGGCTTCTTCCGGTTTTATACACAAACCTCCATAGGCCGGATGGGGGACGGGGGCTTCCAG
This sequence comes from Panthera uncia, assembly GCF_023721935.1. Classification (NCBI taxonomy): domain Eukaryota; kingdom Metazoa; phylum Chordata; class Mammalia; order Carnivora; family Felidae; genus Panthera; species Panthera uncia. The sequence continues at coordinate 25,272,521 of NW_026057578.1, read as the reverse complement.
ACCCTTCTAAAATCACCTTCCCTGTTGGGAAACTGTGGGCCCAGGGTGAAATTCCATCTTCACTGCCCAGGGTGAGACCTTACAATTTCTTGCCGTGTCACCTGAGATATAAATGATAATACTCTTTCTATTCACTCATCAAGATGTACAAAGGACAGAAAGCTTAGCCAAGGTCCCTCAAGCCCAACATCTGTGTGTGTTATTCACATCTTCCGAGTGGGACCATTGATGTTTTCCCAGGGATGATGCCCATGTTGCTTTAGAACTATGGTCCGAAGGCACTTGGGTGATCCACTCCCCCACCCCCCAAAAAAGGAACAACTATCACATGTTGGAACTTGGGCTATTAGTGAAAATTTCCCGGAGACTCTCCCAGATAGGCAAGGTCAGTGGCTGACCCACCCGCCGGGGTGCTCACCAATCTAGCCAACTGGGTCCAAAGTCAAAGGTCTCTAGACCAGCACTGTCCAAAAACACGTTCTGTGAGGATGGAAATCTGCACTGTCCAACACGGTAGCTGCTCTCAGCCCCTGGACACAAGTGGCTGTTGGACACTTGAAATGTGGCCAGTACAACTAAGAAGCTGAATTGTAAATTTCATGTAATTTTAATTGGCTTTAATTTAATAATGGCTACTGCACCGGACCATGTATGAGCTACAGGTGGGCAGGGCCTGGGTCTGGCTTGTCTCCAGCACGTGGAACAGGGCTCGGCTTGCGGCAGATGCTCAATGAAGATTTGTGGAAGGAATGACTGGATGACTGGCAGGCCCTGGGCACGGTTCTGCAGTGCAGGGAGGGAGGATATAGGGAAGGCGTCTGGCTCTCCCGGGGAGACCCGGACGTGGAGAAGCTGGTCCCAACGGCGTCCACAAGCATGCACTGAGCCCCAACCCCATGCTGGGGGCTCTGCCCATGTGCCCTGGCTGCATCCTCGTTGTAGGCCTATAGAGTGGCCACTCCCAAGTGACAGCAGGAAGCTGAGTCCCAGAGAGGCGAAAGACGGCCCTCAGAATACCTGCAGCAAGAGTGGCAGAACATGAGCTCAAAACCAGGCTGATGGGGCGGCTGGAGGTCCTACTGGCCCTCGTGTGGCCTCTGACCTGGCCCATGGTTTTCCTTGCCCTCCAGGGCTACGTCGTGATATCCAGCGGACTCTTATACCAGCGCTGAGGTGGGACCACCAGGGGAGCTGAGAGTGGGCCAGCTGCCTGCTTCAAGGTCTCTCTTACCTCAAGCCACTTGGGAAACTGAGGCAAAGCCACATTTAGCCATCACCGGCAAGCCAGATGATCCAGCCAGGCTGTTTAATCTCCACTGAGTGCCTGAGCTCCCCTCCCCCCTCCCCTCTCCCTCTTTCCCCCTCCCCCGCCCTCCTTCCCTCCCCTCCTCCCGCCTCCCTCCTCCGTCCCTGTGAGCACAGACCATTTCTCCAGGCTGTACAGACCTGTCCCCTCTTGCATTAAACATTTTCTCGCTGCAACCTCCAGCCAGACCCAGTGAACTCTGTGCAAACCTGAGGCTAGTTGCCTACGTCCAATTATTGGGTCCTGTTTGTCCCCGGAGCCACCAGAGCCACATGGCAGAAGAAGAGGATGTGACCACATCTCTGCTGACTGTATCTATTGACTCCCTCACCTCCTTGCCCCAGGAAGCTCATATTTTGAAAGGGGACCCTGGAGAGCAGCACAGATGGCTGGCAGTTACCAATGTCATAGTGGGACTTTAGGCACTGTGTCCTCAGCTGGTGGCATTTCCCCTCTACAGTGTCAAGTCCCATCTTGCTCCTAGCACCTCAGAAGAGCCTCATGAGTCAGGCAAGCAGGCTGTGGGGTTTCATTTGCCAGATGCAGGGACTGAGGCCCAGCAAGGAGAGGAGCATGGCAAGTGGCAGAGTGGGATGGTGGCAGACTTCTAGGACAGGGCCCTTCCAGGACTCCAGGAATAAGATGTCCAGTGCCCTCTTCCATCACCAGCACCCCATCTGGGGTGTCCTTGGGTCACAAGCCTCAGGTGACAGGGAGTGCACTGCCTTCTTGGGCGGCGTCTCTGTCTTTGGCTTACTGGGACACAGGTAAGGGTCTGTTGGAAGGAGGGGACTTGCCTCCTCCTGGGTCTGTGGTCTCAAGTGTGTCTAAGTCCTTTCCCTTTGAAAGCTCTTCAGACTCAGCGGCTCACGCACGACAAGATGGCCTAGGGAAGACCAAGGGACGCGAACCCTGGCAAGCCAAAGCCATGTGATTTTCTTCCCTTGATAAGCTAAGCTCTTAGCCAGACAGAGTGTTCCTTCCTGCCTAGATATACGGGATTCACATTCTGTTTATTTCTCTGCAGGAAAAGGCCTGAATTCCCACCAAGACCTTTGGTACAGTGTGACACTAACAGGTCACCCTCTAAGGGTTACAGGTTCATCCCGACTCGGTGTGACAGGCTGAGGGGCTTGGAGCGACCCCAGGGTCTGGGTGGTAGGGAGGGGCACGGGCAGCGCTGAGAAAAGGGAAGGCCCGACCCTAACATCCAACCTCACGATTGTGCTCAGGACAGCACGGCTGTTATTTCATTTGCTTGCTTAGTGAATTCATTCATTAATCCTACTTTTATCTGGACTTAAAATAGGCTCAGTCCAGGGCTAGGTGATTTGGAATATGAGAAAGGCAAAAATTTTAAGAATACAGACCCAACCAGGAGAGAAAGTTAATAGCTTAGAAAAGGATTGTAAGCTGGGTATATAGGGTCCATCTATTAAGTGGCCAGTCCAGTGATCCAACCTTCCTTCCTTCCTTCCTTCCTTCCTTCCTTCCTTCCATCCATCTGTCCATCCACATATCTACCCATTTATCCAATCAGCTTCCTCACCCAGATAGGCCTTTGTTTGTACCCATGATGTGCCTGGTTCTATAATAGATGCTCCTTTGAGAGGAAGGGATGAGCACTGGGGAGGTGGCGGCTGCATGCAGACACGTGTGGGTGCTTACAGAGGGAGGCCGGGCCCTGGCACTGGCAAGAGGCTTTCAGATCGGATGCACCAGAGGGGTGGGATGGGGGGTGAGGTAAGCGCTCTGGTTTGTTTGGAAAGGGCTACAGAGAGCCTGTGCCAGGCTGAGGCTGCAGGGTGGCAGAGGGGGTCACATTCTGGGCCAGTTGGACGGTCTTGCAGCCACACGACTAAGTAAGTGCAGGAAGCCCCTTCCTCTTGCACGCCCCTCCCATGCCCGCAGCTGAGGGCACACTCACTCTAAAGGGGAAACGCTGAAACAAATCTGAGTGTGGGAGGGTGCATGCAGAGCAGTGGGACAGTCACTGCTGACACGTGGGGCAGAGAAGGCGAGCCTGCGCCCTCTCAGGTCTGGTCTGGCTCCTTCACGGGTTGCGTCCCCCCGCCTCCCGCACACACCTTGCACACACTTTCTCTCTGAGCCGTTGCTCTTTCTCCCCCTGGGACACCTGAATCTGAACCAGTTTACCCCTGTCCGCCAGCTCAAATGCAGTCTCCCCTGGCCACACCCAAACTCCTCCACCCTGGTGACTCTGACGTGCTTCAATTTCAGACCACTGTCGTTGGGGCCTGTGGCTTCCCTCACAGAGCCTAGCATGGCAGGTGCATATAAATGTGTGGTTAGTGAGCTGCTGACCTTTGCATATGCTTGGTCCGGGCTTGCCCCAACCCCCAGCCCCAAGAAGCCGCGTGGAGACCAAGCCCCGTAGGTAAATGGGGGAGCCACCTTTGTTGTGTCCCCAAAGCATCTCCAGAGAGGGGAAAGATGGCACCGAACTTCAGAACCAGCCCAGTCTTCTGTGTCAGAGACGTAGGGGGAGGAGGGGGGCTGGGAGGATTCCCTGGAGGAAGCAGGCTGAATCTGGAGCAGTGGTGGGCGGGTGTTATAGGGGACCAGGCAGGGCGATCCTGGGGTGTGTGGAAGGGAGGTCAGACGGGCAGGCGGGAGCCTTCTTGGGTGTGCCTTGGAAGGTCTTGGCCTGGGATCTGGCGTCCCTTGGATCCAGATTTAACTCCTGGTTGTGCCATCACTTGCTGTATGACCTTGAGCCTCAGTTTCTCCATCTGTAAAATGGAGAAAATTGCCAAAGTGCTCGTCTCATAGGGTGGTCCTAAGGTTTAAATGCTCTAGTGCAGATCAAACACTTAGCAGGATGCCTGGCGCAGGTCACGGGCGCAGTAAACGGCCCTCTTATTGCTTTTATTATTGGCTGAATGAAAGCTGGGTCAGAGCAGCTTTGAGAGGTCTAGCCACAAGCTTGCTGGGCCAGTATTCCCCGCGGGAACCCTGAAGCCACATGGCGACCCAGGGCCCCAGGAAAAACTCTCTGCTTCCTTACAATAATTTCATTTTTCGGGAGCTTGCCTCCTACCTGGCCATTGGAAGTCAGTTAGGACCAGTTTACTTTGAACTTGGGGGGACAGGGGATGACATGAAGGTCCTTTTCCCTCTCGGAAAGCGTCTTGTTATTCTTCTCACAATTATAGAGAGGATAAAACAGCAGCCAAGGCCACACTGTGGGGACAGTGGCTGGGGCTGGGGCCCAGATCGCTGACACTAGGCAGGGGGCTTCTCCAGCCTTCCCGCTCTCCCCACAGTACCTGGGATGGCCCTAGGGGGAGGCAAGGAAAGCCAGGTGACCTGAGGTACACCAGGGCAGATTTGCACTGCAGGGGGAGGGCAGGTGAGGCTTGTCTGTCCCTCTGTCTGTTGGGGGTGGATCAGCAGGGATAAAATGATGCTATCTGTAGACTGACTCCTCCAGCTCAGGGCTCGGATCAGGGTGAAGCCTGGCTGGGCTGGCCCAAGCCCTTCTCTCCTCCTGTCCCAACCTGGCTTCAGTCCTGCTGATCTCAGGCAGGCCCTTGCCCCCTCTGGCCTCAGTGGCCTCATGTGCACATTGGGCACAGCAGCATCCTCCAACGTTCAGACCTATGGGCTCCCTGTAGGTAGATGAGGAAAACCTCAGGCCTCCAGCACCCCCCTGCGACTCTCCCTCACTCTCGAGGTGCCCCCAGCCAGGCCCCCCGAGGGCCTCATGGTAAGCACACCAGAGGCTGGACACCCAAGGCCTCGGTTCCGGCCCCAGCTCTGTGGCCAGCCTGCGTGTGGCCCTGGGATCACTCTGTCTTCATTGTCCTCTAGGTTTGGAGCTCGAGAGAAGCTCACCTGGTATTTGCCAGCTCCTGGCATTTCCTCCAGGAGGGTCCCTCTGATGATAACCCACAGGGCCATTAGCTCCCGGTGCCCTGTATGAGTCTCAGATGCTCCAGGCAATGCTGACCAGGCCTTTGCATCGCCGGCACCTGCCTGAGACACCTGTCCACTGCCTTGAAGAGCTGGCTTTGCTCACCCTTCAGGCATCAGCTCCAACACCCTCTGCTCCAGGAATCTTTGGCTCTAATGTCAAGCCCTTTCTTCTCTTCCTATCCCATCCCCCTGGTTCAGCGGCTTCCACCACCCTTACCTCCCCAGGAATAGACCTGGCTCTATGATTATTGATTTGTCACATGCCCGTCTCCCACTATAGGCTCCATGAGGAGCCCCAACACCCTGTTCACTGCAGCACCCCTAGTAGGCCTGGCACACAGTAGGTTCTCAATCAATGTGGAAGAAACAGATGAGTGCCCACTATGTGTCCAGCCTGGTGGGAGGCGCTGAGTCCAGGGGAGGGGGCAACGTGAGCCCTATGGCCTGCTAAGGCAACCGCATCCCCTCCCCAGTGCCCACCCTCATGCAGCCACCCAGGCTCCCCAGCCACTCTCCTCCTTTGTGCTATTTACATTGGAACGGACTAAAGCATCACGTGAACATCAGGGCTCTGTTCTTTGGACCTCTAGATAATTATCTGGGCCTTATTAAGCCCTTAATTATCCAAACAGCTAATCAGGCTCCCGAATATAAGGACTTTCTCACTCCTGGGTCAGGAGGCAGAGGTCGGTCATCTGCAGGATATCCTTGGGCTCAGCAAGGTAAGGACAGGCCCCACCTGTGGAACTCTCCCCAGAGAATGTCTTTTACAGTTGAGAACACTGGGGCCCAGAGACGGGAAGGGACTTGCCTGAGATCACACAGCAAGGGCTTGGATCTATGTCCTGACGGCTACCCAGTGCTCCCCACCTAACAGGAAGCCACTGGACATTGAAATCTTCAGATGCTGCAGGACTTAGGCAAGATCAAGGAGACAGAAGACCTGAGGGGCCTCCCTGGGCTCCATCTGAAGCTGAGGGAAGACCATGGAGGTCCTTCTTTGCAGGAGCTCACAGCTGAGCTGGGACAACAGCGGCAGGGAGCAGGCAGCTAGGCATTTGTCAGGCAAAGAGAGGGAGGAAGGGACTTCAGGTAGAGGAAAATGTGTGAGCAAAAGATGGGGTGGGGGCAGCAGGGAACACTCATCTTGGGTGGGATGGATTAAGAATACAATCAAGTTCAAGCTGTGATCTTTGAAACTGAGGGTGGTTGGGGATGGAGGGGAGGCTTCCCGGCGGAGGAGGCAAAGACTGAAATTAAGACTTGATGGACAGGCGGGCTGTGGATGGGTGGGGGGAGGGCATTCTAAGAGGATGGAACAGCTCAGGCAAAAGTCAAGCAAAGTCAGAAACAAAACCCTGGCATTGGCCGTTTGTCCTAGAAATACCTGCGCGACGTTGTTACCCCAAGGGCAAAAAATCCTGCCCGAGTAGCCTTACTGCCTGGCAATAGGTCTGGCCTGGGAATGTGGAGACTGAGGTGGTGCTTTCTTGGGGCTCAGTCTCCCCAGCTGGGAGCCGGGGCTGGGGCTGGAGGAGACCTTCACCAAGCCCCTACCAGCTCTGACACCCTGACACCAAACTTCACAGTTCCCTTGGGGATGATTTTCAAAGACACTTGGCACTGGGCATGCATGTACCCGGCACATGCCCGTGGCACAGGAATGTGTGTGTCCACAGAGGTCAAGGAAACACCAAGAGTGATTATATTCAAGCCCAAATAGAGCTTTACAAATTGAATGGGATGAGAGAGTAGATCACACTTTCATTTAGCAAATATTGTGATCATAGGCCTGAATGGTCTCCCTGGGGCGGTCGTTGTTGTTGTTGTTGTTGTTGTTTTACCGTTTATTTACTTTGAGAGAGAGAGAGAGAGAGCATGCACGAGAGAGTGGGGGAGGGGCAGGGAGAGAGGAAGAGAGAGAATCCCAAGCAGGCTCTACACTGTCAGTGCAGTGGGGCTCGAACTCACGAACTCTGAGATCAGGACCTGAGTGGAGGTCAAGAGTTGGATGCCCAACCGACGGAGCCGCCCAGGTGCCCCTCCCTGGCTTTTTAAAAGCTGCCTGCTTCTCATCCTTCAGATCTCAGCCTGAATATCTCCTCAGAGTCCTTCCCTGAGCACCCCACCCCATGCCCCGTGTGCACACACATACACAACTCATGCATTTTATCCCATTCTATCACTTCTCTTTAAGATTCAGGAGGAGCAGGACTCTCTCTGCCACGTGTACCTTGTAGCCCGGCCTGCCTGGCACATAGTAGGCACTCAATAAATGTGAGGCAAATGAATGAACGCAGGTATGGGCTCGGACTGGGGAGGCGGCCCCGGTAGGCGCCCCTCTCTCTGGATCCGCGCAGCCCTCAGTGGCCGAGCCTGCTGTTAGCAGGAGTCCAACTAGAGCTCCCCGTTTCTGGGTGACACAGGCCAGGCCCCGCGGTCCCTTCTGGATTCTTTTCAGCCACAGCTCAAACCTGAAATAAACACTTGGCCTCTGCTTGGGAGCATTTCAGGTCTCAGTAGATGAGATGGAGGGGTTTCTGGGGGCCAGGGTTGGGGGTGAGGCTTTTCTGGGCACCTTGAAGGGCCTGGAGTAGGAGGTCTACTCACTGCCTGTGGGACTGTGGGTGTGTGCCTCAGTTTCTCTTTTGGTGTGGTAATGTCTCATCTCAAGGGGTCTTAAGGGGCTGTAAGTTGAGATTTCTGGAGGTGAGACTGAGCTGGAGGGAGTGGGGGTGCCATTGGCTGTAGTGTCAGGGTCGGGGGAGAAGAGGGCCCCCGTTCCCATGCTGCCTTGGGAGTTCCCAGTCCCCTCTGCGGCCCCAGCATTGCCTGGCACTGAGCTGCACTTGGACTCATGCAAAACTGCAGCTGAACCTCCCACCACCCCCTTTACGCGGGCTGGTCAGAACACGCATCACGCCGATCGATGGGGAAACTGAGGCTTAGAGGGGGAAGTGACCTTCCTGGGGTGACGCAGAGGCCCCGTGTTCAATCAGGACACTCTTTGACCCCTCTGGAAGTCAGTAATAAGGTTTGCTGAACTGGAGTTCAGAGGCCCCTGGACCCCCAAGACCATCCAGGGAGCCTGTTGTCTTCTGGAGCACAGGAGGTCCCCAGAGGAACCAGGGTCTAGGGGACCAGGGTCTAGGAACCAATTCAGGCCCCACGGCACAGGTGGAGCCATGCTGCGGATCCTGTTTCTGGCACTCTGTGGCCTGCTGACCCACACACGAGCTGACCCCGGGGCGCTGCTGCGGCTGGGCCTGGACATCATGAACCGCGGTAAGCTGGCGGGCCCGGGGCCGGGGGTGAGGGGCAGGTAGCGATCACTCATGTTTGCATGGCCGTGAACACCCTATGAGCCTCAAAACAAAGTGAGCAGCAATGATATTACTCTGCCATCTTACAGAGGAGGAAACTGAGGCCCAGAGAAAATGGGGTGATTTGGCCCAGGTCCCTCCGCAAGTTGGAGGCAGAACAGGAAATCCTGCTTCCCTGGAGCCTCTCCTGGCCCCGACTGCAGGGCTGGTGGCCTAAGAGGGCTGTGGGGAAGACAGACGTGAGCCAAATCCCAGCTCAGCTACCGATTTGCTGTGTGACCTCAGGCAAAGTGTTACTGCTCCGCGTTACTGTTTGCTCATCTGTAAATATAAAATGTAAAGAAATGTAAAATAGGGTGACCGGTCCTTACTTGGGCAGATGAAATGAAATGTGAGATTAAAACCTCCTGGAGGGGCTTTAGTGAAACTTACTTCCCACCTCCCAGCTCCATGACTTTGAGGGAAATGAAGTCGCACGGAGGTGCAAAGAGGTGGTGACAGCTCTCCCGTCTCCGTGTTTGTCCCCTCTCTGGGAATCGGCCTATGACCATTGTGCAGGTGTTTGTTTCTGGCATCGTGGCATTCAGGGTTGGGGCCTCCTGGCCTGGGGAACCAGCAGAATCTGCATCTTTAACAAGCTGTCAGACAAGTTCCCTAGTCCCCCAGCTTTGAGAGTGGCTGGGCCACAGGATAAAGTCACCAGTCTGGCTTGGGGTTTAGGGCCCCCTCTTGATACACCCCCCCGCAAACTGTTCTAGTCTCCGTCATGCCCCTCCCCACCCTCCAGCCATGTTGGGTTTCTCACCCTTGCCTCACCCTGCCACCTTCTTCCCTGCTTCTCCACCTTTGCATTTTGTATGCCTACTGCCTGCAGTGGCCTCCTTTACCTCTTTGCTTCCTGGTGAAAATTCCTATCTTTCCTGCTCCTATCAGGACCAACTGAGATGGCACCGCCTCCTGGAAGCCTTCCCCACCTCTTCTCTTCTGGCCCAAACCCCTCCTGTTGTTCCTCCAGCTGCCCCAGTGTATTATGGCTCTTGTCACTTGTTACTGTCGTTGCTGGCAACTGTCTCCCCTGTGAGGCTGGAGGAGGACAAGGGTCAGCATGATTCCTCTCTGGGTCTCTGGATCACCCAGCCCAGGGTGGGGCACAGTGACTCTGGGCACAGAGTGGTGTCACTTGTGAGTGGCCCGTGCCTGGGATGCCTGAGACGTTGGCCCAGGGCAGCAAAGTAGCGGGGAGACCAGCTAAGTGTCTCTCTGGATACCCCCCTTTTCCAGGGGTACAGAGTGCCATGGATGAGAGCCATATCCTGGAGCAGATGGCAGCTGAGGCGGGCAAGAAGCGGCCGGGAATGAAACCCATCAAGGGCATCACCAAGTGAGCAGGGGAAGGGCTTTGGGGGTGGCAGAAGGAGGGTGGTGGGGAATGCTGTGCCCAGGACCTGAGAAGGCAGGAGGGAGAGGTGAGGCAGGGCCTGGGGCCTCTGCCCTGCTTTGCCGGTGGCTTGCTGTGTGACCTTGGGTAGGTCACTGCTCCTACCTGGGCCTCAGTCATCCACTGGAGACAATTCCTGCCTCTTGTGAGCATTGGGAGGAGGAAGTAAGGTTGAGAAGTCAAATCCCAGCTCCCTGCATGCAGTCGGGACTCACTGAATGCACGTGAAATTGAAGGAAAATTTCTCAAATGACAGAGCCAGAAAGGTATCAACCACCATCTAATGATGAGGCAAATTGGTTCCATTGCAAGTGCTCGGTGGGATCCATTGGTAGGGGCTGCCTGGAATGAGGTGCTGGGGAGGGTGGGCTCTGTGGCACAGACTGTGATCAATTAGCAATGTCTGCCAAGAGCTCAGGAATGGAGGGATGGAGGGGAGGATTAGACGGGCCACGTCTTTGTTATCCTGGATCTCGACTGGTGGTTTTCAGCCAGGGGCGTTTTGCCTCCAAGGGACATTCGGCAATGTCTGAAAACATTTTTGGTTATCGAGACTTGCTGGAGAGGGTAGGCGGAGGTGCATATGGTGCCTCCGGGGGTGGAAGCCAGGGATGCAACTAACCATCCTGCAAGGCACAGGTCAGCCCCCACAGCAAAGAATTATTCTGCCCACATGTCAACGGTGCCACTGTTGAAAAGCCCTGATCCAGGCAAACCTCCCCATTTTGCCAGTGGGGAAACTGAGGCCCACCAAGGGGAAGGGTGCAGCCCCAGATTACCCGGCCAAGTCGTACACAAGTACTTCTGTGTACAAACTGGTTCGTGTTCAGCCCTTGCATTTCTCAATGGCCAGGCAGGCTTCTCCCTATGACATGAGATGGGGGATTAACGCAAGACTTCCCCAGCCAGGGGGTGGAGGAGTGAGTTAAGAGCCTGGCTCTCACCTGCCTGGTTTCATTGCTGTGGATGTCTGTCACCTCCCAGTCTGAAGGTGAAGGATGTGCAGCTGCCTGTCATCACACTGAGCTTCCTACCTGGGGTGGGCATCTTCCAGTGTGTGTCCACCGGCATGACCATCACTGGCAAGAGGTGAGTACAGCAGAGGAGGGCGGGAGGGAAGGGAGATGGCCTCGTCTTACTCTTACATGTACATGTATTGCATACCTACTGGGAGCCACCTGGGCACTGTGGTCTGAGATAGTGCATGTTGGGTTCCTGCATTTGTTGGGAACCAGACTTGAGCACAGACGATCACAGACTCAGTGACTAGCTTAGGACAGAGGAAGCACCGGCAGCGTGAGGGGAATCAGAAAAGGCTTTGGGGGAGATAATGATAGCTGAGTAGGGTTTTGAAGGATGTGTAGGAGGTTACCAAAGCAAGAGGGAACAGGAGAGACCCATTTTGTGACCTTGGGCAAGTCCATCTTCTTTTCTATCCTGTGGGGGTGGTGCCTCACCCTTTCCTCCTCCCAGAGCTGCTGAGACTGAGGGCAAAGAGGAGACAGGGAGAGTGGCCACAGTGGCAAAGATGCCCATGATGCCTGCTTGCCCTCTCCTCCAGCTTCATAGGTGGGAACATGAAGATCATCGTGGTTCTGAACATCACAGCCACCAACCGGCTTCTGCAGGATGAGAAAACGGGTCTCCCCACGTTCAAGAGTGAGGGCTGTGAGGTCGTCCTGGTCAGCGTGAAGACCAACCTGCCTAGCAAGTGAGGGGCTCTGTGGCTGGGGAGGAAGTAGGGGTCCACGCTACCACCCCTGCCCAGCTTCCCACTTCCCGAGCCACTGCACTTCCCCAGTTGTGTCCCTGAATGTCCTGTGCCTAATTTCCTGCCATCTGTGCCCTGTCCCCATCCTCTGCATCCAGCATGCTGCCTAAGGTTGTCAACAAGTTCCTGGACAGCACCCTACACAAAGTGCTTCCTAGCCTGGTGAGTACCAGGGCAAGTGTCAACCCACATCCATAGACGTGCTCAGACCATGGTGAGTGCGTTTTCCCTTGGCTGTGACCCTGACTGACTGACGGTAGCTGAGGAGGATTCTGAGGCTGTTGGTGTCTCTAGTGATGTCTGCCATGAGCACAGGAGAAAATGGCAGACTACACACCACAGCCTGCCCCCCCGCCCCGCCTCCATTACTCATTCCTCTCATTGGGGAATGAGTCTACTGATTTTCAGGCTGTGGTCAGGAGCTCTGGATTCTAGTCCAGGTTCTGCCATTGATTTTCCATGTGATGTGTAGACTCGGTTTCCCCTTCAGCCCTTGTCCCTCCAGGGCTCTTGGGTCTCCCCATGGAGTACCATTCAGCTGTGAAAAGTGAGGCCTTCCATGCAGGGGCCCCCTCAGCCCAGTACCTTCTCTGCTTCCAGATGTGTCCAGCCATCGACGCGGTCCTGGTGTATGTGAACAGGAAGTGGGCCAACCTGAATGGTGGGTAGCCCTAGCCATGCCTCGCTCACACATGGGGACATCAGGATGGCTGGACTTTGAGACCCCCGTTCTCCATTCAAGCACCTGCTCCAAGCCCAGGCTTGGGACTGAGGAGGTCTAAGGTCATGGTGTCCCTCCATCTGCCTACTGTCCAGATGGGAGGCCTGAGGCCCTGAGGGACTCTGGGCTTTTGGTCTCCGCCTTCCATCCAGTGTTCTATCCCTCACCCCCTAGACTCCAAGAACAGCAGCCATCGTAGGCTCATCCACAAAGCCTACACCCTGAATAGTAATCCTATAGTGGTGACCTCTAACTCTTTCCTTTGTCGAGGGGATTTACTGCCTCTGTTTTCTCAGGACTCATAGGGTTCCCTAGTCAGGTGAGAGGAGAGCCCAATGGCTGGGCCTGAAGAAAACTGGCTCGTGTGCTCAGTAGCGTGGCCTGGAACAAATCATTTCATTCCTCTGAGCCTCAGTTTTCTCGTCTGTAAAACAGAGCCAATAATCTTAATCACGCCAGTCTATTGTGGGAACTGAGCCACAACACCCCTCGGGAACTCTCAAGCTCTGTGCCTGCAGAGAGGTGTGTGGGAGGAGGATTTCCAGGCCAGCCACCACGGCCTCCCTCCTACAGATGGAATTACTAAGACCCCGAGAGGCTCAAGTAACTTGCCTTGGGTCACACAGAGGGCAAGGGTTTCTGGCACCCAAGCCAGCTCAGGTGGCAGCTGACTGGTGCCAGCCTCTATGGCTTGCCCGCAGTTGGTGCCTCTCTGAGTAGAACCTCCTTTTGCACAGCTCCCATGCCCGTGGGCCAGATGGGCATCGTCAAATATGTCCTGACATCCATGCCAACCACCACAGCCAACTATCTCCAAGTAGCCTTCAGTGTAAGTGCCAGGGGGCCACCAGGGGACAGGGCTCTCACCAGCCTGCCTCTGCCAGGGGAGGTGGCTGGACTGGGTTGTGGAGGGTGCGAGGGCTCCTTGGGCCCTGGCAGACCAGGCCTGCCATGAAAGTGTTCCCCAAAACTGAAAGCTTCTCCCTCTTTCTGCTCTCAACATGAACCCTTAGTCCTGAGCTGACTTCCAGGACTGCTGACCCCACACATGCACCTTCTCCGAGGCTGTCTGCTTCTCCCAATGAGTGGCCCACCCCGTTGTACAGATGGGAACACTGGGGCCCAGGGAGGAGGCAGGACTTGGTTAGGGTCTCACTGTGAGCTGGTGGCAGAGTTGGGTCCTCACTCAGGTCTCCAGATCTCCAGGTGACTAGGTGAGATGCCTCTTCCAGGAATGGGAAGAAAAATCCCGCAATGTCATCTCCCTGTGAAGTCTCCCTCCGGTGTGGTTCTTCCAGGCCCCACGTTGTTTGCTATTTACCTCTTCTGAGAATACACAGAAAGCAGGTCTGTATCAATGAGTGCTCCAACTGGTCAGTCAGACTAAATGAAGTTACTTAAGCAATCCCATCAGCAACCACCATCGATTAGTGACTGGTTCCCTTATCTTCACAGGTCCCAGTTTGCCCATCTGTACACTGGGAGGGTAGCCTGCTCTTGGCTCTCCCATCTAGGGACTTGCCAACTTGGAGGCTGATTTAGTTTTGAGGACAGGGCCTTGCCCGCAGCCATAGTTCTTCATGGCCAAGGCTAAGCATGTCTCTCCCCGCTGTCCCACAGCCTGTGGTGCAGCAGCAAGAGGGCAACACCATCCAGCTTGCTGATGCCGGGGAGGCCCTCGAGTTCCCTGAGGGGTATGCTGAAGGCTCTTCACAGCTGCTGCTCTTGGCCACCTTCCTCACCACAGAGCTTGCCCTTCTGCAGAAGTCCTTTAATGTGAATGTCCAGGATATGAAGGTGAGCTGCCCTGTAATGACAGTCCTTGCCTGGTGTGTCTATTCTGAGAATTATCCTGGGGCCATGGGCAACACCAAGACTGGGAGATGCCAGGACTGATCTGGGTTTCTATCATCAGTTTGCCCCCAAACCTACCATCTCTCTGTCCATGTAACCACCATCTACTCATCTACCCATCCAACTGTTGACACAGCCAGGTATATATCCATCAACCTACAACTCTCATATACTGGCCATCCATCCACCTTCTTTTTATCCAGTCATCAGCTACTCATTCATTCATCTCGCTATCATATATTCATGCTGTAGACTCTAGCCTTCCAGCTAGTATCCATCCACCCTTTATGCCATCCATACCTAGAATAGGGTCTGGTACTACTGAATAAGTGAGTCTACGTATCTGACTTTGGTCACCCAAACACCCATCTATCCACCCAACTCTCCATTATTCATCCTCCTACTCATCTATCCATTCATCCGTCATCACTGATCGAGGCATTCATCCCCCCATCCATGTAACCACCATCCATCCATGTACTTTCTCATTCATCCTCCCACCAATCAATCCATTCATCATCCATTCTCCCACCTGTTTATCAGACCATTCCACATCTTCATATCCACTCTCCTCCCATACGTCATTCCTTTCATCCTTCCATCCACCCCCCACCTGTCCATCTATTATTCATTCTCATACATAAGTGTTCATCTATCCATCCATGCATCCATTCAGCACTCATTTGTTTATCCATTTCCCATTCATCTATCCATCCACAAAGCTGTCCACCCACCCCCTCTCATACATCACATCCATCCATCTGTCTGCCACTTTTTCATCCAACATTTTCTCAGCATCTGACATTACGCTAAGAGCCATGGGCATTGGGATGTATAAGCCACAGTCTGGGCTAGCCAGGGTCTCCTTACCTACTTAATCACAGAGTAATAAGGTTATGATGAAGGGAACCTCAGAGGGCATACGTTATAGAGTCTGTTAGGAAGGGTGGGGGAGGGCTTTAGTAGTCCTAACCTTGATTTTGTTTTGTAGATTGGTAAGCTGCCCCCACAAACCACTAAGACACTGGCTGGCTTCATCCCTAAAGTGAGTGCCCTGACCTGCCATGACCACCATGCCTACTTGGCCTTGTTTTCCAGTTGAAGGGACAAGGGATTTGAGAGGCATCTTTTCTTTTTTTTCTTAAAAAAATTTTTTTTTGTTTAATGTTTATTTTTGAGAGAGACAGAGTGCAAGTCGGGGGTGGAGGGGGAGGCAGAGAGAGAAGGAGATACAGAAGCTGAAGCAGACTCCAGGCTCTGAGCTGTCAGCACAGAACCCAGTGCAGGGCTTGAACTCGTGAACTGTGAGATCATGACCTGAGCTGAAGTCAGACACTTAACTGACTGAACTGCCCAGGCACCCTTGGGAGGCAGCTTTTCAAGGCCACGTTTCCCTTGGCTGATGTGAAATCATCCCAACATCTCCATAAAGTGCTCTTTGGGTCCAGCATAGAAGCAGCTCATGTTTTGTGAGATTTACTTTCTATGTCCAATAAGAAATAGCCAGACTGTCTGTTTTGTTTATTTCCTGATAGACACATTCCAGCCCTTGCATGCCATGTTTCCTGTGTCCAAGGTACAAATCGCCTTATTTCAGGAGGGACTCCTGGTTTCAACTGAAGCCACCAGTTTGAGGTGGCATTCCCTGAGGAGAATTTCCTGCTTTCTGTAGGTAGCTAAGGCCTATCCCAAGACGAAGCCCTTGGTGACCCAGATCAGGATAAACAAGCCCCCCAAGGTCACCATGAAGACAGGCAAGAGCCTGCTGCACCTCCATGGCACCCTGGAGATGTTTGCTGCTCGGAGGCGAGGGAAGGCTCCTGTATCCCTCTTTCTCCTGGAAACTGTGAGTAAAATCTGTTCCCCATTTAGGCCCAGCCTTGTGGCTATTCAAGACTGGAGTGTAGGATCTTAGTTAATAGCCAAGTAATGGATTGAAGAATCCTTAATTACTGTCATTTATGTGATCCTAACCTCCTGGGAACTGTCACCTGGTGTCTGATCCTTGGCTCTGCCACTAAACCTTTGAATGGCTAGAAAGATCAACAAACTGAGGTCAAGAGTTCAGTCCTTCCTTTCTCTCTCCTTCCTCTCTCCTTTTGTTCTCCCCCCCCCCCCCCCCCCCCCCCCCCCCCCCGCCCTTCATTAGCATCTACAAAGGCAGAGAAGGGCTCACCCAGGGGATTATGGGATCCTCAGAAGAACCCAAATCTAGTTGAGGAAATCACAGAGGACTTCCCAGAGGAGGTGATGCCTGAGCTGTGTTTTGAAGGTTGAGCAGGAGCTGGCCAGGGAAAGGGTTGATGCTGGGGAGGCTGGTGATGGAGGGCACTACAGGTAGAGATCACAGGATGTTCAAAGGCTGAAGCAATAATGCGGTGTGCACAAGGACCTACAAATGTGCTAGGTATTCTGAGAGTCTTGCCCTGGGGCAGCTACAGAGAAGATAAGGAGCCTGGGCTTGGGGCAAGGGGAGACTACTGGATTCAGTTCCTGCAGATAAGATGGGCAGAGAGGAAGACCTCTGCTTTGTTAAGGCAATGGTACTGGGAAGGTGGGGCCCCTGGTTTTACCACTGCCTTCTCCCTGCTTTTGTCCCCACCTGCCACCCACCAGCACTTCAACCTGAAAATCCACTACTCAGTTCGTGAGGACCGGCTGCTGATGCTCACCTCTCTGGACAGGTAGGAGTCTGCTGCCTGTGCCGGCGTCCCTGTATTCCCGCGTGGGCATTACCACCAGTGCTTGGTTTTCTGCTCCATAGTCTCCCACTGGTCCATCCAGCATGGCCCACACTGCCAGGCTGCTCTGGTCACTACCCCTGTCCTAAAATCCTCACTAGCTTGTTACCTGCATGATCTTGTCTCAAACCTTAGCCTGGCCCTCAAGTCCTTTCTCAAATTCTCCCACCAGTGCTCCCACTAGGCTCTTGCACAGCACGTCTGATCGTGGGTCCATGTCCCCTTTTCCCTTAATAGGCTTTTCCCTGTGCCACTTCAAATGCCTCCTCCTCCTGGAAGCCTGTCCTACTAGCAACAGCTAACATTTATATGGGAGCAGTGGCTACATATATTATACTCACTATCCTACTTCAACATCCTAGTTTTCCATCCAGTTACTCATTAATTTTTATATTTGTCTTAATCTTTGATCTGAATTGTATTCGTCCAGGATTCTTTCAGTGCAGGAGACAATTTCAACTTAACTGTCTTAAGCCCAAAAGGGAATCTTTGGGCTCACGTGATTGGAGACTCTAGTGGTAGATCTTAATTTCAGGCATGGCTAGATCTTAGGTGCCCAAAGTCCTCAGGATCTCCCTCCTCCCTTGGCCTTTGTTGTCCACTTTGTTGGCTAAATTCTCAGGCAGCCTCTCCCCCCCCCTCCCCCCCCCTCCCGGTGGTGGCAAAGAGGCCAACAACAAAAGAGGCCTGTTGTCCAATAGTTCTAACTAAATTACCAAGGCTGCTTCTCATTGGTTTAGCGTGGACCACATGGCCAATCCTAAACTAATCACTGACACCAGAGATGGAATGCTCTGATGGGCCGGGTCTGGGTCATGTGCTCACGCTGCGACTCTGCAGGCCTTGGAATGAGAGTGGAAAATGGAGGGTCTGCTACTGGAATAAAGAATAGAATTTGGGAAGATAAAGCTCCCAGACGACCATCACATGGCCTGTTCTGGTGCCATCATATATTAGTGCTTATTGGAGGCTGTGCAGGGAAGGAGGTCACGTGAAGGGTCCTAATCTTGTGCCCTGCAAGGATCTGGAGCTGACTGGTTGGGCAGCAAACCTCTGCATACCTGGCCTTGGGCAGGAGCAATAAATGTGACTGGGGGTCCCAGAGGGAAGAGTCAGGACCGATGAGATGAGGAAGTGATTTGAGCTGTGGCAAATAATATGGGCTACGATGAAAGGTGATGAGTGCCCCGTCATAGGTAGTATCCAAGCAGAGGCTTATGAGCACCTGGTCTGAAGGCTGTACAGGGACTTCTGCCTCAGAGAGGGGTTGTGGGTATTTGTGATCCCCTTTATCCATGGCCAGGGGCAGTGGCTCTGACTGTGCTGCCTGCTCCTTGTCCCCCTCAACACCCCATGCAGATTACTGAGCCTATCACGGGAGTCCTCCTCGATTGGTGCCTTCAGTGTAAGTATCTCAAGTTCTTCTGTAAGTATCTCAAGTTCTTCTGCCTGACCTGGTGTGGGGGCAAGACTGTGCCTATTCTCCCTTGGCACTGCGGGGACGGGCCCTGAAATGGAGGCAGAGTGAATAGAGCGACCACTGTGGGGCTTGGGGCAGCTGACGTGCTGTGTGACCCTGGGAAAGTCACTTAGCCTCTCTGAGTCCATCTCCTTTTCTGGATAGATTCTGGACATCTCCCTGGATTGGTTTTGTTTTATTTTTTTTTAACGTTTTATTTATTTTTGAGACAGAGAGAGACAGAGCATGAACGGGGGAGGGTCAGAGAGAGAGGGAGACACAGAATCTGAAACAGGCTCCAGGCTCTGAGCAGTCAGCACAGAGCCCGACGCGGGGCTCGAACTCACAGACCGCGAGATCATGACCTGAGCCGAAGTCGGACGCTCAACCGACTGAGCCACCCAGGCGCCCCTCCCTGGATTGGTTTTAATAACACTGTCATACATAACAGCAGCCTGAGGCTGGCTCGGTTGGCCCGGCTGTCATTTTCATTAGTCTCTGTAGCCTCAGGGCCCAAGGTGGAAGCTGAGCAGCTGGTCAACAATAATAACAGCACTTGTTGAGTCCTCACTCTGCTCTGGGCTGTACCCAAACTCGCCGAATCCCTGTGCATAGGTGCTATTACATTCCACTTTTACAGATGGGGAAACTGAGGTACAGAGTGGTGGTGAGTGAATGACTGATTGAAACTACTGAGTTTTCTGTAGGAGCAAAATGAAGTCCACAGGTCACCCACGGTGTCTTGAATTCCCCCTGCACTGTGACCCCAGGCCCATATGTCACTCAACAGGGACCAAGTGGAGGTATCAGCCTACAGTTCATCAGCCTACAGTTAAGCAGGGTCCAGCCCAGTTTTGACGCTAGGTGGACAAATTATTTGATGTCTCTAATATGCATTCCCGTGGTCCCCAGACCCAGTCGAAGTGAGGGCTGCGAAAATCTGAGCATCAGATTTTCCTACTTCAACATCCTACTTTTCCATCCAGTTACTCACACTGGATGAATTGAAGTGAAGTGAAGTGAAGTGAACGATGGATGTGAGTATTCCCTCTCCTCTCTCACACCCAGGAGAAGGAGTTGACTGGCTTCATCACTGATTATCTCCAAGAGGCGTATGTCCCAGTCGTCAATGGTGAGGGCTCCTGTAGGCTTTGATTTTGCTGGTTGTTAAGAAGAACTGTAAGCAGGAAGGGATGACACCTGGGTGCTCTCAAGGCCCTTTCAGTGACCCCAGATAAGGGAGGCTAAATGGGAGTGAATAGTCATTGCTGGGTCTTTGAGGCTGATGTAGTCTAATGTCACCTACCTGGGGACAAAGGCCCCTCCCACAACTTGGGACCCTTGGCCCTTGACCCTATGCCATGGGTCCGATCTTGACCCAGGCCTGGGGTGAAAATACACGGTGGTGAGGCTTATGCGCTCTGTGCCTGTGCGGCTGGCAGACGTCATCCATCACTCACCGTGCTGTTTCCCACTACTCTGTTCCAGACAGCCAAGGAGTGGCTTTAAGGAGTAGTCAGCTACAGAGCAGTCGCTGAAATGACTCTTACTGTGTTTCTCAGATGTGCTCCAAGTCGGGTTCCCACTTCCAGACTTGCTGGACATAGATTACAACCTGGCGGAGCTGGACATAGTAGAGGTGAGGAAAGGAGCTGAGAAAAGCCGTGTCAGTCAATACGTTTGGCCAATGAATCAGGAGCAAAAGCCTTCCTCTCTCAGCCTGGGGGGAGGAGGCTTGAGGAGGGCAGTGGCCATCAGTACGATCCTGCCACTCCCTTGAGCAAGACCCTGCCCCTCAGGACTTGGGCCCCCTTTGGCCAGGGGCTCCCCAGGAGGGAACCTGGATTCTGCTGCCTTCCTTCTCCGTCACCTCGGGCAAATTACTTCACTTTTCTCTATCCCTCTGTCTTTCCGTTGATAATAGGGGTGTACCCACATCAGAGAGCTATTGAGATAGTTCACCTAAAGGCATACAGTAAGTGCTTAATAAATACCAGCTTTACGTTACATGCCAAGTATTGTGCTTGGGGCATTAAATGTACATTTTTCTTACTTGATCTCTCCACTCTGAGAGGGAGGGATGCTGTCCCCACCTGACCGTTGAGAAAACTGACACCCGGAGACACGAAGGGCCACAGGCGGGTCTAGTTTAGCCTCTGCTCCTGGCATCCATTTCCTGGCCATGAGCCCGACCGGTCCTATCCCCTGCCACGGCCACTCATCCCCACCTGGCCCTTTGCCTCCTGCCAGAATGCCCTGGTGCTGGTGCTCGACTTGAAGCTGGACTGACGGGGGCAGGGTCTGCCCGCATGCCACCGACCGGCTGTGCCCTCTGGAGGAGCCCCTGATTGGAGCCGGTGGGCCTGGCCCCTTCCCACCAGTGGACACCTCCTTTGAAGAGGAGTAAGCGGGGCAGGCCGGGCTGGGCCTTGTCAATAAACAGGAGAAAGATCCTCACAAACATCTGATGGTTTGATCTCTTTATTTGTAATAAATTGACGTCTGCCTTTTCTTCCCCCTCTGTGGGTTTTGGGGTATCAGACCAGCTTGGAGTCCGAGGGATGCTGGTCACGGCCTTGGGGGGCAGGCACGGGGTCCCTCTTGAAAACCTGCTGAATGCCATGTTCTGGCTTTACTTGTACTATCTCATTTCATCCACACAATAACCCTATGAGAGAAGGGCAACCATTGCCATTCCCACTTTACAGACGAGGAAGTTGAGGCACAGGGCCAGCTCCCTTTACCAGGTCACACAGTTTAACAAATAGCAAAACTCTTCGCAGCCCGTCTCATCTACTTGCCCCAAATCTTATCTTGAGGGTGGCTCTGACGACAGGGAGCCTGCAGAAGCCCATTGTGTTCCCAGATCTCCTGTGTCACCCCCTCCGATCCTCACAACAATTAAGGGAGGTGAGGACTGTGCCTATTTCACAGATGAGGAGACCGAGGCTCAGAGAAGTAGAACTACTGGCCCAGTGCCACCTGGCAAGTCACAGGACAGGGCTCGAATTGGAATTTGGGCTCTCGAACCCGTCTGTCTGGGTTCAAATCCTGGCTCTGCCTCCTCACTGCTGTGTGCCCTGGGCAAGTCACTTCCCTCTCTGTTTTCTCACCTGGAAAATGGGAATGATGACGGTACTAACTTCTGCAGCATTGTCGTAAGGATTAAATGAATCAAGCGATGAAAAGTTCTTGTGCACACAGTAAGTGCTCAATAAGCGCTCAGCACAGATGAGTTTTTGAGGCCGAAAGAGGTGTGAACAGGTGTGTCTGGTCAGGGTCGGGGAAGGGGTGCTAACTGTGCAAAACCAAGTGCCAGCTTGTGTGTTTTCAAGCCCCCGTCAGTGTGTGAAGAGCCCACGGGTGGGGGCAGTGTGAGCCGTGTGTGCAGACGGGAAGGTCCGTTTGTAGAGGTTTGCGTGTGAAAAGACCTCCGGTGTCCTGTCCACCCATGTCTGTGTGTCTGTGTGTTCCTGTGGACGTGGTCTGTGCCGGGGGAATTTCCACGTCTCACAGACAACACTCGTGGGGGGATTGGCTCCCAATATTTGTCATATCTGCCCCATCACCTCTCCCGAGACTGGCACTGATCTTAGTCTCCAAATCGACTCCCCTTAATAGCAAATGTGGGACACTTCAATTTACACAAGGCAATAGGCCAAGTATATTTCAACTAAAAGTAAAGAAATAAAGGAGCACCTGGGTGGCTCAGTCGATTAAGTGTCCGACTCGATTTCCGCTCAGGTTGTGATCTCCCAGTTTGTGATATCGAGCCCCACGTCGGGCTCTGTGCTGACAGCACGGAGCTGCTTGGGATTCTCTCTCTCTCTCTCTCTCTCTCTCTCCCCCTCTCTCTCTCTACCTCTCCCCCACTCGTGCTTCCTCTTAAAAATAAATAAATAAACATTTTTTTAAAAGATATTAAAAAAAGAAAGAAAAAAAATAAAAGAAAATGTAGTTTATACATAATAAAGTGAACAATACATTTTAAAACAAGTGTCTTCTATGTGGACCCTCAAAATCAGTGTCTTTTGCTAGAAGGTAAAAAAAAAAATCCGTAACTTTGAAAAAAAATGTACATGAGGGGAGATTGGTTGGTACTCCAGTTCTGGAAATTACTGGGGTGGTGGCCATGTGTCTGTATCTCTCGGTGTTGGTGCATGCGTCCGTTAGAATGTCTTTATCTCCCCTCTCGGGGATGAGTCTTTGTATGTGGGGGGTCTGGGTGGGTCTGTGACGGTGGGGGGTCCATGTCTGGGCACACATAGGTGTCTGTGGGTGGTATGGTGTGGCCAGAGTCTGGTCAGGAGGCCAGCACTCCCGGAGCCTGTGGGGCCTGGACAGGTCCATCCTGTCCCATCCTGGCCCCAACCCATGCCTGCCACAGAGGAGGGAGGAGGGAGAGGAGAGGGGAGGGAGGAGAGGGGGTCCTCCCTGGCCCAGGCCCAGACGCCAGGGCTGTGTCTCCTTGTCTCCTGCCGCAGGCCTAATCCCATCACCCACCGTTTCCCCAGCGCTGGGACAATGGCAGCATTGAGGCAGGCCTGGCAGATACAGAGGCCTGTGTGATCCAGGGGTGGCTGATACTCTTCCCTGGATATGCCAGAGACGCCCCTTCCACTCCCCCAGTCCCGCCCTTGGATGTGCATACGGTACGCTTGTGGCCACCGGAGCCTCGCTGCCACTTTCCCCAGGCCCATGCTCAGGTGGAGAAACCAAGGCACAGATCTGTGGGAGTCAGGAGGCCTGGGCTCTCACCTTGGTACGACCAGGGGCACGTTGTGCGTGCCAGCTCCTCTCTGGACCTCAGTCTTCCCATCTGGGAAATGAGAGAGGGGTCAGATGCTCTCACCTCCACTCTGATTTCAACATCATATGAGTGGTCAGTTACCCTGGGCAGACATGGGGGCCAGGCTGGCAAGGGGAGCCCTGTGCTGTGACCCCACCCCCTGGGAAGGTAACGATGGAGGTTCTCTACCCATGTGCATGGCTCACCTTCCAAGACTCTCCCAGCCCTAGATGAGGAAGTGGAAGCTCAGAGGGGTGAAGTGAGCAGCCCAAGGACATACGTGTGTGTGAATGGGACGTGAACCCTGTCTGCCCGAGTGTGAGTCTCCTCCTTCCTCCGCACCCCACATTCAGTAGCAGGATGCATCATCCTCCTTTAAAGAAACGAAGTCCAGAGAAGGTGTGTGATTGGCTCAAGGTCACAGCGAGAGAAGGAAGCAGGTCTTTGATTCAGGTTGTTGTTGTTGTTCTTTAATGTTTATTTATTTTTGAGAGACAGAGAAAGAGAGAGCACAAGTAGGGGAGGGGCAGAGAGAGAGGGAGACACAGAATCGGAAGCAGGCTCCAGGCTCCGAGCTGTCAGCACAGAGCCCAATGTGAGGCTCGAACTCATAAACGGTGAGATCATGACCTGAGCTGAAACCAAGAGTCAGACGCTTAACTGACTGAACCACCCAGGCACCCCTAAAGTTGATTTTTAAAGAGTGATGTGATTGAGTAACCTGGCTCGGCGTCTGAAGTCATCAGGATGAACATTGTACAGGCAGGGGTTCTGAGATTATGGGGTGAATGAGGCAAATACTATCCCACCTTCCCATCTCACCAGGCAGCGGCTCAGGGCTCCATGCAGGAGACAGATCTACAAACACCCAGAAACAAGGCGACAGCCCTACGGGTCACAGACTCTGACAGAGGGAATCCCAGGGGGCTGTGGGATCACAGCCAGCTTGGGGGTCAGGAAGGCTTCCCGGAGGAGGGGATGCCTAAGCCAGTTCCCGGAGAAGAATGGCACACAAAAGCCTAAGACCCTACGTACATACAGTAGCCTGTAGGGCCCCATCGTGTCCTCGGCCATATGCTCCCCACTGCCCTTTGACCGCACAGGCCTCCCTGGTGTTCCTGGAACACAGTATCGCAGCCCTTTGTTCTTGCCCTTCTCTGTGCCTGGTGGGCTCTTCCCCAGACATCCTGGGCCCACTCCCTCTCGTCCTGAAGGTCAAAAGTCATGCCTGCTCCGGTACGAGCCCTCCTCTGACCACCATATTGAAAATTGCATCCCACCCCTGCTGTATTTTTGTCATTAGCCTCTGACTTACTGTATCACGGGTTTATCTGTTTCCTTCAGGGCTGCACTGTCCGATAGGGTGGCAATATCCCTAAAAGACAATCGAGCACTTGAAATGTGGTGAGTCTAAATTCGGCGTGCTGTTGGTAGATTTTATAGATACACTATGAGAAAAAGATTATAAATCATATCATCAACAATTTTATACTGATTAAATGTTAAATGATAATATTTTGGATATATTGGGTTAAATAAACTGTACTATTAAAATTAGTGGACTTTGGGGCGCCTGGGTGGCTCAGTCGGTTAAGCAGCTGACTTTGGCTCAGGTCACGATCTCGCGGTCCATGAGTTCAAGCCCCGCATCGGGCTCTGTGCTGACGACTCGGAGCCTGCTTCAGATTCTGTGTCTCCCTCTCTCTCTCTGACCCTCCCCCGTTCATGCTCTGTCTCTGCCTCAAAAATAAATAAACGTTAAAAAAATTAAAAAAACAATAAAATTAGTGGACTTGTATGTTTTTACTTTTTTAAAAAAAGTGAGGGTGCCCAGGTGGCTCAGTCGGTTGAGTGCCCAACTTCAGCTCAGGTCATGATCTTGAGGTTCGTGAGCTCGAGCCCCACATCAGGCTCGCTGCTGTCAGCACAGAGCCCTCTTTGAATCCTCAGTCTCCCTCTCTCTCTGCCCCTCCCCCACCCCCAGCTCATACTCACTCTCTCAAAATGAATAAATACTTATTTTTAAAAATGTGGCTACTAGAACATTTAAAATTGCCTTGTATTTCTATCGGTCATCTCCTTCAGGGGTGGGGATTTGTTTCTCCTGTTTATTGCTGTATCCCCAGCACCTAACAAGTAGTAGTTACTCCACAAATGCCTGCTGAAGAATGTATGAATGAATGGATGAGTGAATGGATGGATGGATGGATGGATGAATGACGGATGATGGATGAGTGGATGAATGAATGAATTTCTCTCCACCATCATTGGCACCAGCCTCAGGAATGGGGAAAAGTGCCTGTTCTGGAGCCCGGGGGACACGGGGCCTTGGGAGGTGGAGAGTGGGGGGGAGTTGGTGCCCCTCCCCCAAGTTGGTGCAGAGTTCCTCTCTCCAGGTCCCATGGCCATCTCCATGCCAGGCCTGGGGTAGGGGAGCCAGGGGTCTTCCTTTCTTCTCTTCCCTGGCCTTAGTTGGAGTAGGTGGGAGGCAGGGTAGATTCTGTGCCATCAGGGGGCCCTTGGAGAACCTTGGAAGGAGACTCCATAGGCGGGCAGAACGCCCCACCCTGCCCCCAGCTCTGGGAGGAGGTGGCTGCCTCCACAGCCCCAGACCTTCACTCCCGCCCCTGGGCACTAACCCCAGCCCCCGCCCGCTCCCCCTTCTCTCCCCCCAGAAGGAAGGCTTAGCCCAGGCCCTCAGGAAAAACCGCAATTTGCTTCTGACATGACACATTGACGGATTTCTGGCGGCTATGCCCCTTTGTGTCCCCAGAGCTGATCTGGGCATATAAGGGCCGCCCCGGGGCCCAAGAGGGTGGAGGAGGCGGCAAGAGGCTGGGAGCCTCCACCCACCCCTCGTGGAGCTGCAGGTGTGGGTAAGGCAGCCTGCAGCAGCCCTAGCCTCATCCAGATCCCCAACCATTGACCCTGAGACCACCCGGCTATCCCATCTGAATAATGGGCACAGAACAAATTCACCATAGGAGGGCACTGGGGCTGCCTGGAGGGTGACAGGAGAAAAAGCCCATTTGCAGACGGGAAAACTGGGGCTCAGATGGGGGCAAAGGCAGGGATGTCCTACGGAC
The DNA here is from genome assembly GCF_023721935.1 of Panthera uncia. Lineage (NCBI taxonomy): Eukaryota > Metazoa > Chordata > Mammalia > Carnivora > Felidae > Panthera > Panthera uncia. The sequence goes on along the minus strand of NW_026057578.1, from coordinate 25,246,094 downwards.
AGGGCTCTAGGGGTGTGCATTTTTCTCTAAGCCATGGAAACCAACTGGTTTCCCATTGTGGGACTGTTTCCCTCCGCAAGGGACCCCGAGGTTACAGGGAGCCACTCTGGGATGAGTCTTGGAGACAGAAGACAGACACTGCTGAGACTGCTCCTGGTGCACATGGCACCCATATGTACCTTTGCGCAGATGAGGAAAAGCGCCCTCTCTGGGCAGACACAGCCTGTGCCAGGGCAAACAGTGGGCTAGTGAAATGCAGCTGGGTTTCCATCCCCTCTTGCCCCCTCAGCAAACACCCATCCAGCACACATCATGCACGGAAGCCCTAGATACAGTCTCTGCCCTCGGGGAGCTTAAAGAGATGGCAAACAAGGACACGAACACATAATGTATGATAGCATAATAGCACCTTAAAATAAATATGCCAAGCGATGCTTGGCAAACAGGCTTCTTTAGACAAGGTAAAGGAGGGAGGCTTCTCCAAGCTGGCAACATTTATTCAGAACCTGGGATGAGGAGCCAGTCATGCGAAGAACCAGAGGAAGAGCCTTCTTAACAGCAAGAACAGCATGTGCAAAGGCCCTGAGGTGGAAAGAGGCTTAGCATGTTTAAGACCGAGAAGGTCAAAAAGGCAGTCAGGGACCTAGTGGGGAATGGCAGGAAGCCTGGGTTGTATCCCAAGGGCAGTGGGAAGTGGGGTTTAAGCAGAGATTACATGAGGGGTTAGATGGATATGTGACCGCATTAGCAGTCACTCCACAAAGACAAGTGCCATGCTATGAAACTAGTAAGTTAGCCCTGCTCTCACCTCCCATCTCGTTCCTTCCAACATGGAAGGATAGAGGCCAGGGAGGAGGGGAGAAACGGGGCCTGTTAATGGGGGGGTCCCCAGTCAGCCACACCTTCTGAAACGGTCTCATGAGCCAATGGGAAAGCAGGTCCAGGAAACAAAGCTCCCAATCCTGCTGTCCTGGAAAGGAAGGCCCCTCTGTCACTCTTCCTCCGAGGCCTGGCAGGTCCATGTTCACCAGAGACGCAAAGGGCTGACGTGAGCTGCTGTTTTCCTGGGAGTGAGGCTGGATAGAGCCGCGCCGGGCAGGCGGGAGGGCCCCAGGCTGGTGATGCGGCACGGGGGTCAGGTGAGGTCTTGGGCATGAGCAGTGCCTCAGAGTTCCTGCTTCTGCCCCTGACAGGTGTGCCATCGATGATGTTGGGCATGTGGTCCTTGCTCCTCCTCTGGGGTCTGGCGACTCCGTGCCAGGGGCTACTTGAGACGGTGGGCACGCTGGCTCGGATTGACAAAGATGAACTTGGCAAAGGTGAGCCCAAGACGGGCAGTCTGTGAGGGGCCCAGCTGCAGTGTAGACATCCGCACGGTGATGCTAGAGTGGCTGCTTTAAGGAAGTGCTGGAAACAGGCTGTGATTCTCATCTGCTCGGAATGCTCAGGGGTTAAAATTTGCTTGCAGGCCCCCTTGGGTGATCAGTTGACCTCCTCCGGAGAGGAGGACTGGGTGAGGCCTGTGAGGGCTGTGTCTGCCGCAGGGATGGGGCCGGGTGGGATGGAGGAGGCTGGCGGGCCCAGCGTCTCTGCCCCACGTTTCCAGAGTGGGGGGACTCAATGAGGCATTGCATGCTCTGGGGCCCAATGGCCCAGGGTGACTGTCTCAGGGGTAGAATAGGGCAGTCGTGAACAGGAAACTCTTCAGGGAATCGGCCCGGCCTCCCCCAGCCCTCCCAAGGAGGCCTCTTCTGTCCTGCCTTTCTCTGCAGAGCCAGGCCAGGGGGGCCCAGGAAGAGCAGGGGTCACCTCCTCCATTTTGGTCAAGCCCTGGTGGCTATGTGCTCCCTCCTTTGCTTCTGCCCTTTCTTTTGGTGCTATGAGGTGGCCCAGAGTCAAGGAGCCCTAGTCATACTATTGGCCCCAAACCCAACTTGCTGTATGAGCTTGAGCAAGTCTCTGCCCTCCTCTGGACCCTACTTCCCCTTCTGTAAAATGAACTTCCCCCTTCAATCCTCCCTGCAGCCATCCAGAACTCGCTGGTTGGAGGGCCCATTCTGCAGAACGTGCTGGGCACAGTCACATCTGTGAACCAGGGCCTCCTGGGCTCTGGGGGACTGCTCGGAGGAGGCGGCCTGCTGAGCTATGGAGGGATTTTTGGCGTTGTGGAAGAGCTTTCTGGGTGAGTCTTCACTATGGCCTCTCAACTGCCCACATGCTATGTGTCCTACAGGAAGGCTGGTCTTTTTTCTTTCTTTCTTTCTTTCTTTTTTTTTGCTTCAGGGAAGAGAGGAGAAGTTGTCTTCGATTTGTTGGCAGGCAGTGGGGGTGATGTGGGGAGACCTGCATAGGGAGTCCCAGGGCCTGAGTCAGAAAATAATGAGTCTACTGTGTACCAGGAAACACAGGAATGACAGCATGTCCCTGCGGTTGAGGGTTCCAGTTCTGGGTTGACTTCAGTTATTCACTGTGTGACCTAGAGCAAGTTGCCTAGTCTCTCTGGGCTAATCTAGGTATCTGCACGGCTCCCTCTCACCTCCTTTGGGTGTTTGCTCCAAAGAGCCCTATGCTGACCAGCCCCTCCTTTTCCCCTCCCCTGCCTTCAAGTTCTCCAGAAGATGCATCACTCCCCTGCACCCCCTATCTTTACTGGTTTGTTTCTTGCCTCCCCTGCTAGGTTATAAACCCCAGGAGGGGTAGGGCTTTCGTCTGGCCTGTTCATTGCCATATCCCTAATATCATTAATATCATTAATACGTAATAGATATTCAAAAAATATTTTTGAATGAATGAATGAAACCACATAATAGCTAATATTTATAACTTAATCACCGCTTAGCCGGGTTTTCTATGTAACCAGCACTGTGCTGAACACTGTAAATTAATTATCCCATGTAATCCAGAAGTAGGACTGTTATCAATGGCATTTAACAGGTGAGATTGAGGCCCCCGGCAGTGAGGGGGCCTGCCCAAGTTCACCCAGGTAGGGAGTGGTGGGTGGGGGTGCAGGTGGTTAATCACCGGCCCTACAGCCTGCCCCAGGTGGGTAGGAACCATTCCTTCGTTGGTGGTGAATCAGGGGAAGGTCAATCTGGATAGCCAGGAGGAGTTAGCCGAAGGCAGATGCAGAGTGGAAGGAAAGTCAAAGGAAAAGTGTTCTAGACAGAAGGAACAGTCTGGGCAGAGGCTCAGAAGACAGAGAAAACAATCAGCTGTCTTGAACACACAAGGAGCTGTGTTCAAGAAGCCACCTGAGTTGCACATGCATGAGCCTGGAGATAGGAGTAGGGAGACAATGGTCCAGGTCAGAGACTGAACCAGGACTGAGGCCATGGGGATGGGGTGGGGAGAACACTTTAATACACTGAGCCTCTAATGAGGATGATATTACATTTATTGAACACATGCTGTACCAGCGTCAGCACCCACATCATCTTACTTGTCTTTGCAACATTTGAGGTGGGTGCTTGTATTGTCCCACCTTCCAGATGAAGAAACTGAGGCCCAGAGAGGTGAAGTCATTGGGCACACAGTTGGATTTATGAGTTACAGATGGGATCTGGGATACACATCCCCCCCC